>NC_041387.1:210831727-210965430 GCF_002162155.2 Triticum dicoccoides | reverse complement strand
CATGATCTTTCAAAGACAAGGAGCTTGCCAAAGGATAAAATGAAAAAGGGAATGGTGAGGATCACCTTGACTCAAGCATAAAGTAAAAACATAAAGTAAAAGATAGGCCCTTCGCAGAGGGAAGCAGAGGTTGTCATGCGCGTTTAGGGTTGATACACAAAATCTTAATGCAAAATAACGTCACTTTATATTGCCCCTTGTATGTGGACCTTCATTATGCAGTCCGTCACTTTTATTACTTCCACAACAAGTTCGTACAAAGTTTATTTTCTCTGCACTAATAAGTCATGCATATTTAGAGAGCAATTTTTATTGCTTGCACCGATGACAACTTACTTGAAGGATCTTACTCAATCTATAGGTAGGTATGGTGGACTCTCATGGCAAAACTAGGTTTACGGGTATTTGGAAGCACTAGTATCTCTACTTGGTGCAAGGGATTTGGCTAGCATGAGGGAGAAAGGCAAGCTCAACATGTTTGGAAGGTCAATGACAATATACTTTAACTGAGATGTCGGAAAACATAAACCATTATGTTGTCTTCCTTGTCCAACATCAACTCTTTTAGCATGTCATACTTAATGAGTGCTTCACAATCATAAAATATGTCCAAGATAATATATTAGTATGTGAACCTCTCTTTCCTTATTACTTCCTATTAATTGCAACGATGACCAAAACTACGTTTGCCAACTCTCAATAACTTTTATGCCTCATACTTTCTATGTGTGAAGTCATCACTAACCATGTTATAAGCATATGAAACATATAAAAATTCAGATTTATGACATTCAATTCATTCCCCCATTTACTCATAGGATATACATGAAGCACATGAGTAAATGACAAACTACTCAAAAAAATTGAGTGAAGGACACTGAGTAGTCAAATAATTAACTAGCCATGGGAGGGTTCCTTTTCTATTCAAAATTTCAGATCCAAAATTTTATTCAAACAGCAAGTAAAACAAAATAAAATGACATTGCAAGGATAGCACAACTCATGTGAAGAAGCGAAAACTTAGGCTCAACCGATACTAACCGATAGTTGTTGAAGAAGAAAGGTGGGATGCCTAACGGGGCATCCCAAAGCTAAGATGCTTGAGACTTCTTGGAATATTATCTTGGGGTGCCTTGGGCATCCCCAAGCTTGAACTTTTAAATCTCCTTAATTCCTCTCATATCATAGTTTCTCTTTTTATCAAAAGCTTCATCCACACCAAACTCAACAAGAACTCGTGAGATAGGTTAGTATAAACCAATGCAAAACCTTATCAGTTTCTACTGTAACAAAACGTTTAAATTATTATTCAACATTTCATACTAAATGTCTCTTCATATCTAATGCTCCTATCCTAAAATAGAATCATTAAACAAGCAAACATAGGCAAACAATGCAACTATAACAGCAATTTGCCAAAACAGTATAGTCTGTAAAGAATGCAAGATTCATCATACTTCCCTAACTCCACAAATTATAAGAAAAATACTATGCTGTAGAAGATTTATCAGAGCTCAACATGCAAAAAGTTTCAACCTTATATCATTCTCTGACTTTTCTAGGGAATTTTTGCAACAGCGGTAAACTTTCTGTTTTCAAACAGCAACATGTATATTAGCAAAATAAGCATGGTAAAGGCTATCCTTGACATTTTTATTGAAACTAAAAATGAAAAACACTATTCTAAATAACAGAAAGCAAATGCTAACAAAAGAAAATGATGCTCCAAGGAAAACACATATCATGTGACGAATAAAAATATAGCTCCGAGTAAGGTGTACCGATAGTTTTGAAGACGAAAGAGGGGATGCCTTCCAGGGCATCCCCAAGCTTAGGCGCTTGAGTCTTCCTTGAATATTAGCTTGGGGTGCCTTGGGCATCCCCAAGCTTAGGACCTTTCCACTCCTTATTCTCCTCATATCGATATCTCACCCAAAACTTGAAAACTTCAATCACACAAAACTTAACCAAACTTCGTGAGATAGGTTAGTATGATAAAGAGCAAACCATTCACTTTGGTACTGTCAAAGACAAGGTTCATAATTGTTATCACACGATGCATACTGTACCATATCATTTATACAATTTATATTGAGGAATATAAGTAATAGAAACTAGCAAACAAGCAAACTATGCAATGAAAACAGAATCTGTCAGAAACAGAAGTCTGTAATGATCTGAAAAATAACCATAATTATGCTACTCCAAAAATTAATAAATAAATTTTTGGACGTGAGTAATTTGTCTATTAATCTTATGCAAAAAGAATCAACTCAATAGAACTCTTCTGTAAAAAATGACATCTATTCTCGTGAACACAAAGTTTCTGTTTTTTACAGCAAGATCACATTAGCTTTCACCCAAGTCTTCCCAAAGGTCTTACTTTGGCACTTTATTGAAACAAAAGCTATAAAACATGATTACTATGGTAGCTTAATCATGTAAACACACAAAAACGGTAAGGGTAAATATTGGGTTTTCTCCCAACAAGCGCTTTTCTTTAATGCCTTTTAGCTAGGCATGATGATTTCAATGATGCTCACTTTAAAGATAGGAATTGAAACACAAAGAGAGCATCTTGAAGAATATGACTAGCATATTTAAATCTAACACACTTCCTATGCCTAGTGATTTTTTGAGCACACAACTTATCGGAACAAGAATCAACTAATATAGGAAGGCAAAATAAGTATAACTTCAAAACTTTAAGCACATAGAGAGGAAACTTAATATTATTACAACTCCTACAAGCATGTATTCCTCCCACATAATAATTTTCAGTAGTATCACGGATAGCAACTTTGTTCTCATACTCAATTGGACCCTCTTCCGAAATAGTGGAATCATTACTAGCTAAAGTTGACACTCTTCTGAATCCACTTTCATAAATATCACACTAAGATTCAACATCCTCCAAAATAGTGGGATCACTAATTCCTAAAGTTGACACTCTTCCAAACCCACTTTAAATGATAGTATTATTCATACTCCAAAAGGTATAAGTGAAGTTCATGGAGGATTCTACAACTGACCAATATCCAAGCTCAAAATGTATAAGTGAAGCACATGAAGCATTCTATAAAACCATACTCAAAAGGTTTAAGTGAAGCACAAAGAGTAATTCTATAAGATCATACTTAAAAGATTTAAGTGAAGCACATGAAGTATTCTATAAATAAACGAAGGGATATATCATGCTATCATGGTTCTAGAAGAAAAAGAAAAACACAAAGGACACAAATCATGTGAACAAAAAAAAACCCGAGGTATACCGATAATTGTTGAAGAAGAAAGATGGGATGCCAACCGGGTCATCCCCAAGCTTAGTTGCTTGAGTATCCCTGGGAATATTTACTTGGGGTGCCTTGGGAATCCCCAAGCTTGAAATCTTGCCTCTCTTTATTCTTATCATATTGATAGCTCCTCGACCTTCGGACACTTCATCCACACAAAACTTTAACAAAAACTTGTGAGATCCGTTAGTGTAATAAATCAAATCACTTCCTTTAGTTACTGTAATGAACCCATTCTTTATTTGTATGGGTGTTAAACCTACTGTATTCCAAGTTCTCTATGGTTCATACCCAACAATACTAGCCATAGATTCATCAAAATAAGCAAACAACACATGCAAAACAGAATCTGTTAAAAACAGAACAGTCTGTAGTAATCTGGAAGTTTGGCAAACTTGTGTAACTCCTAAAATTGTAAACTAAATTTTAAAAATTGAAAAATTTGTACATAAGTAATGTGCAAAAAGAATCAGAACCATTTGACTTTCCAGTTAAAAATGTAAATTCATGCACTACAGCTAAAGTTTCTGTTTTTGTTTTGCACATAGTAAACAAGCAATCTAATCATCCTAAAACCAAGGCTTGGCACATTATTTTTATAATACAATGAATATATACAAGGGGATAATTATTTAAAGATAAACTTCCATGAAAAATTCTACATTGTTTCCGTGAGCATGAACACAAGTGCTCAAGGTCGACCCTCACTTCTTCAATGCATAACTTTCCAATCACTTCTCTTTTTGAAAAACTTTTTTAGGCAAGAGAGGCAAGTAAATCTTTTTTGGTATTTTCATTCTTTTGAATTTTTTTTGTATGTTTCACCCACAACTAGATAGAAACAAAAAGGAAAAACAAAATCTACTTAGTGAAGAAAGCAAACAAGCACACACGAGAATATCAACCCCACGCTATTGCTCCCCGACAACGGCGCCACAAAAGAGCTTGATAATCCCCAGGTGCAAGGAATCATCATAGCACTTTCCAAAGATGGAAGTGATAAGTATGGAGTGTCGAACCCACAAGGAGATAAAGGTAAGATCAATATTCTCTCAAGCCCTATCTGCCACTGATACGACTCTACGTGCACCGAACGTTTGCTTCCAACTAGCAACGAGAAATAAAACTACGTTGTGGGTATGGAGAGGATAACTTTGCATGATATCGGAGAGCTAACATAAAAGTAGGTGCTGTCATCATAAAGTTAGAATATAATACTAAATAATATAAATAGCGAGTGTGGGATAATGGTGGATCGGTGTGCGGAATTGTCCTAGGCAACTGTTAACAAGACCGGCAATCACTATTGCAGTTTCATATGAGGGAGAGGCATAAGCTAACATACTTTCTCTACTTGGATCATATGCACTTATGATTGGAACTCTAGCAAGCATCCGCAACTACTAAAGATCATTAAGGTAAAACCCAACCATAGCATTAAAGCATCAAGTCCTCTTTATTCCCATACGCAACAATCCCTCTTACCCGGGTTTGTGTTTCAGTCACTCACCAACCCACTATAAGCGAATCATGAACGTATTGCAACACCCTACAGCGGGAATCCCTCACGCTTGTGCGACACGGAGAGCACCATAGGACAGCACCAAAGTAAAACATACAACTCATACCAATCTAGATCATCAATCAACCCAAAGACAAAAGATATCTACTCAAAACATCATAGGATGGCAACACATCATTGGATCATAATATGTGGCATAAAGCACCATGTTCAAGTAGGGGATTACAGCGGTGTGCGGGAGAGTGGACCGCGTAAAAGAGATGAGGATGGTGATGATGATGGTGATGTTGATGAAGTCGATCACCGTGGCGATGATTCCCCTCCCGATGGCACTCCGGTGCCACCAAGAGAGAGGAGGAGAGGTTCTCCCCCTTGTGCTTCTTCCTCCATGGCCTCCACCTTCTGGTCCTTGGCCTTCATGGTGATGAAGACCCCTCCGGGATACTCCTCCATGGCCACCGATGATGATGGCCCCCTCCAGCAGGGTGCCAGATAGGGCCTAGATTGATTTCTCGTGGCTACAGAGGCTTGCGGCAACAGAACTCCCGATCTAGGTTAATTTTCCGATGTTTCTGTATTTATAGGAATTTTTGGCGTCGGTCTCATGTCAAGGAGGAGCCCGAGCTGTCCACAAGGCAGGCCCACGCGCCCGTACCAGGTGGGCGCGCCCCCCACCCTCGTGGGCAGCTCGGGACTCTTTTGGCCCAACTCCGATGCTCCGTGGTCTTATTTTGGTCCATAAAAAATCATCAAAAATTGGCCCGTCAATTGGACTTCGTTTGGTATTCCTTTTCTGCAAAACTCAAAAACAAGGAGAAAACATAAACTGGCACTGGGCTCTAGGTTAATAGGTTAGTCCCAAAAATCATATAAAATATCATATAAATGCATATCAAACATCCTAGAAGGATAATATAATAGCATGAATACTTCATAAATTATAGATACGTTGGAGACGTATCAAAGTACTGATAGCCACCTCTGGTAGTTGTGCTCATTGGACCACACACATCACTATGTATAATTTCCAACATCTCTTTCGCCCACTCGCAACTCCTTGCGAAAGGAGACTTAGTCATCTTGCCGAGCAAGCATGATTCACATGTCTCGAATGACTCAAAGTGGACGAAGTTAGGAGCCCATCATCATGGAGCTTCTTCATGCATTTCAGACTAATGTGTCCTAGCCGGCAATGCCAGAAGTATGTCGGATTTATCTCATTAGGCTTATGCCTTTTGACATTCACGTTATAGACCGGTCCTGTTCTAGATTCAACATAAATAGCCCATCAACGATGGGTGCATAGCTGTGGAACATACCATTCAAAAATATTGAACAACCATTGTCCTTTAAATTGAATTCATAACCTTGACTCATCAAACATGAGGGAGAAATAATGTTTCGACTAAGTGCAGGAATGTAATAACAATTATTCAATTCCATAATGAATCCGGAAGGAAGCTGGAGCTGCATCGTGCCGACCACCAACGCAGCAACTCTTGCTTTCTTGCCGACCCTGATGTCAATCTCCCCTTGTGCCACACGCCTAGTTCTTACTAGCCCCTGCATCGAGTTGCAAATATGAACAACCAATCTGGTATCAAATACCCAAGAGCTACTAGGTATGTCAGCAAGGTAAATGTCTACAACATATGCAACAAGTGTACTTTTGCCCGAAGAAGCATTTTCGGCCTTCTTGCCATGCTCTGCAAGCCACTTGCTACGGTTCCTCTTCTAGTGACCAGTTTCCTTGCAATGATAGCAAATGGTCTTCGAGTCCGGTCTAGACTTTGGTGCAGCGGCGGAGGTTACCGTCTCTGTGCCCTTTGCCTTAGCCTTTTTCTTGGGCCAACTCTTCTTGAACTTAGCCGATTTCTGCACCATCAACACTTGATGCGTGCCTTTCTTAATATCCCACTCCGCCACTTTGAGCATCCCATGCAATTCAGTGAGCTTCTTATCCATGCCATGCATATGATAGTTAGAGATGAATGTCCCATAGCTGGGCAGAAGAGAACCTAGAAATGCATCTGTAGCAAGCTCATCCAAGAGCGGGAAGCCCAACCAATCCAAAGCTTGCACATATCCAATCATCTTGATCACATGTGGCCTCAGTGGATTACCTTCCTTCAGCTTGCAATCCATCAAGGATCTCCAGACGTTGAACCTTTCGGTCCTAGTCTGTGTCTAAAACATGCTGTTGAGACTCTCGATCATATCGTAAGCCTCAACATTTTTGAAATGCTGTTGCAAATCAGGCTCCATACAAGCCAGCATCAGACAGCTGATCTCCGTTGATTCATCAACGAGTTTCTGGTAGGCATTCTTAGTTGTGGCATTAGCATTATCGGCAAGTTCCTCTGGAAGTGGATCCTCTAGAACATGTTCCTTTTTATTGTGCTTGAGAACAATTCTCAGATTTCTATACCAGGTGGTAAAGTTTGTTCCATTCAGTTTATCTTTTTCCAGAATTGATTTCAATGCAAAGTTGGGTTGAGTAGGTGGTGCCATTGATCTACAACAGAAAATATGCAATCACTAAGAAATGTGTTTATGTAGAGTAATTCTAGCATAAACATAAATAATCCCACTGAAGTCAGCATCCCTCCGCAAACTCTCAGTGACTCAGGATCCGACTAGCGCATGCGACTAGTGAGCTTTAGCATCACTGCTAGCCAACATATCTATACGGTAAGCAACTCCTTGCTAATCGTATCTCTATACGACTCCTGTCGGTCGGGAAGGTATCTCATAACCCGTCCCCCAACCTTCTTTGCCACAAGGCCCAAAACCGTTTTGATAGCCTTGTCAAGTTCACCTGATGTAGTGCATGTCCGTGTCCGACACGAACCCTTCAGTTCAAGGACATTCAGCAACACCCCAATTTTATGAGCCCACTACTAGACGTACTTGACGTGCGAAGGTGCAACATCGGGGATGACAATTCGCTTGATATTCATGAGGGATCATTCTACCATTCTAACATGCATAGAAACAAAGAAGCATACCAATCACAAATAAAGACATATTGTGAAATAGTATGGCTCCTTCATGGATGTTCTTCCAGGTCAGCTCGGACTCCGATGACCATCTAGGAACTCCATCTTGTTTGTCATGCCGGGGCGCCAAGCCACCAACCTGATCTCTATTATCCAACTACTACAACTAGTAGTGAATTTTACATAGAGTCACAAGTCGACACGCAGGTTGTTATACATTATAATGACATCACTTTGGCTCCTGCCGATAGACAAACATGACACGCGGGCCATGTATAATTTACACACATGCATCACATACACATGAGCCATACTATTCACATCAAACCCTGCAAAATAAAGTTATGCATAGAATCGCATTCTACTGGTTTGAGTGATCGTGTACAAAATACACGGCGCTACGCACACGGCGGTCCCTGAACTCCGATCACGCCGAATTTTCTGATCTGACCGATCTCCTCGATCATCGCGAGTCTGATTCGGGTTTACATTTAACTGTTAAGCCCGATGGCGGATACCGACTGGTAGGGGTAGGTTGCGTCATGACCTCATCGACTCCGATCATCAGAAAACATGGCCTCTTCAATCCCCATGTGCAATTGATCTCATCAACCATGCACATAGCCGATCTCTTCATGGACAACAGATCTCATCTGCCGCCTCCACATATCTAATATGCATACGATCTGAATCCGAATCCTATAGTAGAGGCTCTAATACCACTGTTGGGTTCTACGTAGGGTGCATCGACTGCAAATTAAAATTTCCTATGCGCAGAACAACCGAGAACATGCTACGGGAGATGGATCACAGTTCGTTACCACTAGACGCACAGTGCCATGCAGCGGAAGTAGAGTTCAGGCAGATCGTTCCCGCAGTCGCCTCACGTTCCCGGAGTCGTCTCCTCCTTACCGATCTCCCACATAGCCGATCGGCTCCCGCGAATAGGTTCGCCGGAGCGGCGCAAGTGCACCGCCTCTAACAGTATCCGTGCGTGCAGGAGGAACACCGTGCGGTGGACTGCTAGGTCCGATCACACAGTAGGCAGCGAGTGGAGGTGGCTAGTTGCAACACATGGAAAGCCCTAATGACGGCGCCGAAGCGATCAACCGGATGAGTGTGCTGCACCTCCATTTTATATAGGCGTCCATCGCGGGCTCAACACTTGGGCCTCGCACGGACCCTAAAGCCCAAAGTCTACTCCGCCACAATGCGAATACAGCTCGGATCACATCCGGCCAGTGTCCTCGGATCCGACCTCGTAGGTTCCTTCCCTTAAGCGCGTGACCCCTTAGGTTCAAGTCGGCTTTGTCACAGTTCGGATCACCTCCGACCTACACGGTTGGTAGCGGCCTCTAGCAAGGCATGTCGACCACCAAGCAGACTATGAAGCTGGTTAGGCGAACATGTACAACGTGTCACACTTCTGTTCCCTTTGCCTCATGATATATGTTGTCGGGCTCAAGGCGAGACTATCATCCATGTGGTATCCCGACCTATTTCTCGTTCCAGTGATACCGACCACTATCCGGATTACCTCATAATCCTTGTCGCATGGCCATGCTTATCCTAGTCGTATCACACGAGGGGCCCAGAGTATATCTCTCCTGATCGGAGGGGCAAATCCCATCTTGCTCGACCACGTCTCGTAGCAAGGGTCTGGACAAGCCCGAAACCTACCTTTGTAACTACCCAGATATGGAGTAGCGTTTGGTCGGCCAAAGCAGGTCTGTCACCATCCCGAGTACATGCGTTAGCTCAGGTCTTAGGGCATAGAACGTATGTTGTACAAGAGACTCACAAATGACATATCGCTGCTTATCATAGTTGGGTCTGTCCGACTCGGACCTTATCTCGACTCGGATCCGACTATGTCGAATCCGACCAGATCCTTCCGAGTCCATATTATCTTGTTAGCTTCCAATGCTTCATGGCTAGTGAGACCAAGACATCGACGTGTCATATGCTAGTCTAGTCGGCTGCGCGTCCACACAGTCCTTTCGACTAGGGACCTTTTAGGACTATCATCATACAATGCATAGTCCCACAAACAAGTCACGTACTTGCTGATACACATCATTGATAATGTCCAAGGACTATCTTTATTCATAAACACATTGGAAATATCATCATACATGATTGCCTCTAGGGCATATCTCCAACATATATATATATATATATATATATATATATATATATATATATATATATATATATATATATATATATATATATATATACTAGCAAAAGAGCCCGTGCATTGCAACGGGAGAAAAAAATAACACACACTCTTAACCCAATAACCATAATATGTCCATGCCCTTTATTTTAGCGAGGCATCATTTTTGTGTTGCCGCTTATCCTCCTTCTCACCCTCAGTGGCCTCAGTGTTCACACAAACCAAAGTGTGTTTGAATGTTGTTTTTCCCCTGCCAGTTTTTCAGACGTGCTCATGTGTGGTTATCGATGTTTTCTTTCGTCTCTTTATGATTTTAGTGGTTGTTTATTTGCAATCCAGATCGTCGCGGTACGAAAGAAAAACGGACGTGCCCTATAGGTTACAAGTTTGCTTTTAAAATAATATTCTAAAATATTTAATAGGTAAAAATAACATCATATTCAAATTCTACATATTTTTCTATTCAAATTTCATATATAACATGTTAAAATCGGAGTTACGGTTTAGTAGATATGGATAATTAAGAAAAATATTTGTTTGACTTAAATATCTTCCAAAATAATATTTAAAAAATATTTAACAAACAAAATAACATCATATTGAGATTCTACACATTTTTCTAATCAATTTTCATATATAACATGTTAAAATCGGAGTTACAGTTTAAAAGATATGGATAATTTAGAAAAACATTTGTTTGACTTATATATGATCGAGGGTGAATTATCTAATATGTCAGGGGGGTTTCCGTAAAAATGTAAAATAACGGTTCGGTTATGACTTAAGTTGTACTGCGGATTAATTCATAAAAAGTGCAGGGGGTTTTCTGCAAAAGTGCATGACGGACGACCGAAACCCAATTTGCTTTATTATTAGGTAGAGATATATAACTATTCTGCACACCACTTCCGCACTGCACGCTGAACGCAAGTGCACGTCATTCTTTGAACGAAGTGTGCTGCAGTACTCACACGAGTGAACTTCTCGTCAGAAAAAACTGCACGCGTTATTTTTTCGGTACTGTTTTTGCTCTAAGTTTTTAACCGTTTATCGGAATGAGGCGTGTAATATACCGTTGAAAAGCTATGGATTAGGCGCAACTTCGCCATGTTGAACACTTTTCGAGATTCCTTGCGGTTTAAGAGAAGTTTCAAAAACGGTGTGATGGATTACGATTGGCAGCGAGCGTATTTTTGTGATTTTTTCTAAACCGCTCATCGGAATAAAGCAAATGATATGCCTTTGGAAAGATATCGTCGAGGCGCATCTGTTTCATATATATTATTTTTTCTAATTCGTTACGGTTTAAGAGCAGTTTCAAATTTACTAAATCACGGAATTACATTTTTTTGATTTTTTTTCAATTTTTGGTACTGTTTTAGCTCCAGTTTTTGAACCGTTTGTCGAAACAAGGCGTATGATACGCCGTTGGAAAGCTACGGATAAGGCGCAAATTTCATATGTTGGAATATTTTTTAGATTCCTTACGGTTTTTAGTTAATTTTAAAAATCGTGCGGCTGACGACGGGAGGCAGCGGCCGTTTTTCGTGAAATTTTTGCAAACCCCTGGTCAAAATGATTCGAATTATACGACGTTGGAAAGATATCGACGAGGCACAACTTTTACATGTAGAACACTCTCTCTGATTCCTTACGGTTTAATAGGAATTTAGATTTTTAACGAAAATGCGGACACTGTTTTTTCGCGACCCAAAATCGTCGTATGTACTGCATTAGACAGAAAACCGCACTGTTTTCAGACCAAAAAGCTGCACTTCATCAGGTCGACAAGTGCACTACGTGTTTTCTTTTTTGTGGTATGTAAATTTCCCAAACGAGGTAGCAAACCGCACTTCTTTAGACCAAAACCTGCACTTCGTCAGACGGATAAGTGCACTACATTATTCCTTTTTTGTGGGACGTAAATTTTCCCAAACGAGGTATTCAAACCACACTTCTTTAGACTAAAACCCGCACTTCATTAAACGGACAAGTGCATTGCATGATTTCTTTTTTGTGGGACGTAAATTTTTCCAAACGAGCTGGCAAACCACACTTCTTTATACTGAGACCTGCACTTCATCAGACGGACAAGTGACAAGTGCACTGCATCATTTCTTTTTGTGGGACATAAATTTCCCCAAATGAGGTGGAGTGCACTTCATGTCGAGCGTTTGTACTACAGGGACGAGGTGAGTGTACTGCATCAATATTTCTTTTTCCAATTTTCTTTCTACTGCACACAACAACAGAGTGAGCTGCATTAAAAAAATCAACTTTTCCAATTTGTTTTTGCACTTGACAACATAGTGAACCACTGGGAGAGAGAAGATCACTGCGGCAATGAAACAAGTGTGCTGCACCTAAACATTTTTTTTGTTGTTTTCTTCAATGAATGTTTTCGAGAGAGCTGCGATCTGTACATCTCTGGACTACGAGACGGGGCGAACGAACTACAGTGATCCTCTTTTTAATCCATAGTACAAACACACACAAATTACAATGACGAGGAACTACTACAACAACCAAAAAAGAACTCCACTTTTGTGCACAAACCGAGCTGCACTGGAGTGGCACCAGGAACTGCAAGATGCCATGTAGAGCACCTCCTCTCTCCCTCTAGCGATCTGCAAAGGACAGTGTGGCCAACCACACACAGAGCGGCCGCTGGCACATCTACGACACCGCACCAAGATCATAGGCAAACTGCAGACAAGCAAAATCTGAAGAAAAAGAAGGTCCCAAAGTGCAATAGAACGACGGTGACGCACCGCACCACAGCGAGGGAACCAAGCGAACTGCACGCCGGCGACGCCCTATCTCAACTGAGTGACGTAGAGGAGATCTGACGCACAACAACATCAGGATCCAGAGCGGCCATGGGAGACAAGATTGAGATGCCCATGGCGGCACCTGCAGGCATAAGGGAGATGCGAGGGAGGAAGATGAAGGCAATTAGGGAGAGGAGGGGAGGCTCACCTTCGGTGCTGTTGTGGTCACCTGAGCACCATCGCTGGCCATGCGCCATGCAGTCCATTTGCCTACCCGAGGAGGTCCAGCACAAAGTGGGCCGCGCGCCACTTCACCGGTGGACTGCTGCCTGCCTGCCTCGCAACAAGTAGTGCACACCAGGGATGGGGCGTCTGCCATGAGACCTCCCCATATCTTCTACTGATGCCGACGGGAAGTCGATGTTCGCCGGGAGTAGGGGGCTCGGGGCAGGAGAAAGAGAGAGGTAGAGAAGGTGGAGGTGGGGCGAGTTGGAAAAGGCGCCGTGGAGGCTGGTTGCGCCAGATCCGGCGCCGGAGCGACCTTAGGCGGTGGCGGTGGGGGCATGAAGCACCGGATCTCACTGGATCTGATGCAGAGGGCGGCGCAGACAGAGGCAGGTCGCCGGGGAAGGGAAAGGAAGGGGCGGCATCATGGATGTGGGCCGTGGCAGAGCGCGAGGTGTGGGGAGGCGATGGCAGATGTGGGTGTCCTCGCGGAGAAGGTGGGTAGGGGGTAGGTGCTGCGGTGTCGCACGAGGTGGTGGGGTGGCGCGGTTGTGTGACCCCCTGGCCTGGGGAAGGTGGCGCCATGGCCGGCAGGGTTGGTGGTAGGTGGTGCGGTGGCATGGGGGAGTTGGATCGGTGCCGCGGTTGGGATGGTGGTGGAGCATGGGGAGAGAGGAAGGAGAGGGGTGGGTGAGGATAGGATAAGGTGTGGTGGGATTTTTTTCTTTGCCCACGCAGTTCATTCTGTTCCTTTGCATGGTTAGTTTATAGTTACGAAATAGGTCGGGTGTTAGCAGAATAAGGTGGGTGTTGGTAGAATAAGAGTCTTAAGGGTGTTATCATAATAGACCCACCCTATATATATAATACATATATATATGTCAAATTCTATCAAATATAATTAAATCAAGAAAAAACAGAAAAAACAGGGGCTGTATAGAGTCTTTGCCGTCAGCTGGCTGACGACAAAGAGCTTTGCCAACAGCTAGCAGTCGGCAAACATGCCACGTGTCAGCCACCTGGAGCAGTAGGCTGGGTATTTAGTAGCTTTGTTGTCAGCGAGCTGATGGCAAAGAACGTTGCATCTTTGTCGTCTGCCAGCTGACGGCAAAGCTACCAAATAGGCCAGCCACCCAGGCGCTGCCATGTGGCATGCTTTGTCATCATCTAGCAAACAGCAAATAATCAATGTTCTTTGTCGTCCGCTAGCAGACGACAAATATGCAAAGGTCTTTGTCATCTGCTGGCTGACGACAAAGCACGCCGTTAACCACTTAAGGGGCCTAAGCTGACACGTGTGCCGTCTAGCCTCTTTGCCGTCGGCCCGCGGATGGCAAAGCCTGTTTCATCTTTGCCGTCCATCAGCAGATGGCAAGGAGGCCTTTGCCATAGCCTATTCACCAGGACGTGTTGCCATCTACTGGCTGACGGCAAAGGTCTTTGCCGTCCGCCATGTGTGCATTTGCCGTCAGCCGTGGCAGATGGCAAAGTTCCTGATTCCTGTAGTGCTACTTGAATTCCCACCTATGAACTCCCAAAACTTTCTAGTTATGCAATCTAGTGTTGGGGATACAGGGAGGTGCAAATATCTCACAGAACTAACAAATCCTACACTCCAACTGCATCCATCCATCAACACATAACCATGAAAACCTTGGAAATAGTGTACCTCAGACCTTCGAACACACAACAATACTAGTCATGGAAGATCATCAGTGCTATCTCCTCTAGTACTAGGGATAAGTCACGACACTATTTGCCACCATGAAAAGTATGGGAGCGTTTTGATGTCGGCGTCTTCTAGTATTCCGGAACTCAAGCGATAACAACTATGACAAAAACACCTTGGAGCTCAACTCCCCGGGTCCAATCCTTACAATCGGGAGGCACCAAGATAGAATTCCTGTCACATCGATATCGCAACGATTCCAACCATACTAGCGTGATCCTAAGAAAAATTTGAGTGAAAAAGAGGAGAGTGAAGTTAAAGCATCTATGTCAGGAGTCCTTACCAGAGAGACAAAGGGGATAAGGAGTAAAAAGAATTCCTACTCTCCAATATATAAATAGACTCAAAACAGTTTTCTTCTACACTCAACAACGGTGGCGGTTCGATCAATCAAGGGGGCTCTTAAGGTCGGTAAGGCTCTGACACCAACTTGTAGCATCCAAGATGAGATTCTATCCCAATCACGCGATGAACTCATGATTGGGGCACAACGGCATTTCGAGCGCATAGCAAGGTGGATATCACTACAACATACCATGTACTGAATAGATGAGAATACGAGATAAAGGATTACACCCTCCACAAGTTACAACATTCATGCAACAACACATCAATACTTATAATTCATCATGTAGAAGAGCAGGATCCAACTACAGGATGAAATCAAACGAAAAAGAAGAAAGACATCCACCCTGCTAATCTCAGGCTCCCGACCCGAAACCTATAACCCTTGATCGAAGAAGAAGCAGAAGAAGAACTCCAAACAAGCAAGCATCACACTTGCATCAGATCATCGCATTTCCTGTACCTACAACTATTGTCGTAGTATTCTGTGATCCATGAGGACTCAGCAATCCCATTCCCATGGGTATCAAGACTAGCAAAGCTTAATGAGTATGGAATGGATATGTGGTGAGGTTGCATCAAGCGACTAAGCATTGTATGGTGGCTAACTTACGAGTACAAGAATAAGATGAGAAACTACGCAAGCGGTCGCCAACTAGTAATGATCAAGAAGTGATCCTGAACTACTTACGTCCAAGAATAACCCAACCGTGTTCTCTTCTCGAACTTTCTCGAAAAGAGATAGTCATAGTTACACACATGGTTTGTTTATTTTATTTCGGATCTGGTGTCAAGTTCTCTACAACCGGATATTAAAAACTCCCATTTGCTACGTAACCACGGGCAAGGCTTTTGAAAGATTAAACCCTGCAGGGGTGTCCCAACTTAGCCCATGACAAGATCTCACGATCAACGGAGGAAAATCCTCCTCCCAGAACAAACCGATCAAGCTCGGAATCCCGGTTCACAAGACATTTCAACAATGGTAAAGCAAAACTAGCAAGACCTCCCGATGCACCAAACTAGCCTGATAGGAGTCACACATATCTTGTTCTCAAGGTACACCGGATGGGCAAGATGTCGGGTTGGCTGAGACCCTAATTGCCCAGGGGGCGCCGGACATCGCCAAGTTTGGACCAGCACCATCAGCACTAGCCCCACCAATAAGTTGAATAACAAACCTCGGGGCAGCGCTAATTCCCTATGCGTCAAATTTTATTATCATCTATATTATTATGTAGGGCAAATGGTAAAAACTATTGTTGGTTCTTGCTGGAGGAGTTTTATTCAAAGCAAACTGTAAAGGGGGCCCCATAAACCCCAACCATATTAGGAATGCAAAATCAAGGAACATAACACCGGTATGATGGAAACTAGGGCGGCATGAGTGGAACAAAACACCAGGCAAAAGGCCGATCCTTCCACCCATTACCAAGTATATATGTGCATTAATTAAATAAGAGATATTGTGATATCCCAAGATATCCAAGACATCCATGTCCCAACATGGAACAACCTGCAACTGCACTTGCAACTAGCAATGCTATAAGAGGGGCTGAGCAAACCGGCAACATAGCCAAACAACAGTTTGCTGGGATGGTGAAAATGTTAGAGGTTGTTTAATGGCATATTAGGAGGCTTGATAAACAAGTCGTAGGAAGCGCAACATAGCGATAACATAGAGACAACTAGCATAGCAATGATAGTAGTGAGATCCAAGGTTATGGTTATCTTGCATGAAGTCCCGCTAGGAAGAAGAATGAGTCCATGAAGAAAACGAATGAATCCTCACAATCGCAATGAAAACCGGATCTAAGAAGCAACACCGGAAAGAAGCAAACAACAAGGTAAACAACCATCCCATAAACATGGCATGATGCACAACCAAATATGATGCATGTCTGGTTTAATAAGGCATGGAAAATCCCCATATGCTTATGAAGTTTATTTAATTCGAAGCTATGGTTATTTAGTTATGAATTAAACCATTTTAACATGTCATTTAAGAAAATTAATGCAAACAAATTTTTTAAGCATTTAATGCTGCTATCATGATGCGGATGACATATGCAAGTTATATGCAATTTTAATAAAATCTTGACATGAGCATGTTATGAAGCATTTGTCACCATGGCAGAACAAAAGGGGTTCCACGGCATCGACAACGGAAATGGTGCCATGGCAACATTCCGATGATCCGACAACACTTTGAGATACTAGTGCAAAAGAGCCAGTGTGCGGATGTGCGGAACATACTAGAGATGGTGGAGTGATCCCGGTTACCGGGTTCCCACGGGTCGACGCATGGCAAATGAGGAGGACCATGCAATGACAACTCGGACATGGTGCAAACACGAACATCTCATACATCACACATACATTCGTTCACGGGCGTCATCTATGGGTTATATCTTCGAAGTGTGCATTTTGTGGCGGTTCAAAATCGTCGAGGGAAGTAGTCGTTCACGGGTCATATTCGTACACATTCCATAGATGTTCATGTCATCAGTGTCGTGGTACTTGGGGTCTTTGGACTTGTCGGTTTCGGTTCTTTTGACAGTAGTGATACATGGTCGTAGACATCTAGGGTCATTGTAGAGGTGCTTGACATCCACAAAAATTAGCTGCAGAGGGCATGGGTCTCGGGTCTTGGTCCTGAACTTGAGGAGGTCAACAGTCGAAGTGGCCCACGCGCGCACTCACGCACGGGCGAGCGAGCAGGTGCTGATGCTCACACGACGACCAGGGAAAATAGAGGCCGGCGGCGGGGACTTGGCGCTAGTTGATGCGGGCGAGCATAGGCGCGTCCTCCTCCCCGCTCGAATGAAGCAAAGGTGGGGCAGGGGGCTTGCAGTGGCACAAGATCCACCGGAGAAAAGAGGGTGGCCACGTGATGGGCGGATCCGGCAGATGGGTGTTGCGTGATAGAAGGGAGAAAGGATAGGTGGAATAGTTCGTTGTATTGCTTGAGCCTCGTGGGCATAATATATAGGAGTACAATGATCTACTTGGAGTACAAGACAAGCAAGAACAAATCCTAGTCTATCTCGTCTTTCCTAATAATCACGATAATCAACATCCCCCCGCAGTCTCAATGGTAGTGACGCAGACGGTGAGACTGGAGAAGAATCTGAAGGCAAGCTGACGGACAGCCCCCACAGTTGTAATGGTCGATGCATCACGGAGTTGTGGCTGGAGTGAAAACCGACGAGGTTGCTCAAGTAGGCGGTAGCCCTTTGTGCCATTTGTCGATGTTGTCGAGAGTGTGGGTGGTGGAGCCGTGGTTGAGGTAGCCGTGTGAAGAATGTCGTGGTCGATGTCGAGTCGGGGTAGCCGGTGTCAAGGAAGTCGCCGAGGAGCCGCAGGCGCAAGGGGGCACCGAGTTAGCATGGGTGCAGTGGTGTTGAAGTAGTGGCGCGCTGGATAGAAGATGGTGTTGACGAGGCGTCACGCCGGGGTTGCCAAACCTGGGGACACTTTATAGACGAAGGCACGCGTCGGCGTTGCCAGCACCGGGCATGCATAGACGGTCGAAGACGAAGTTGACGAAGCGCCACACCAAGCTTTCCAGGCCCAGGAACACATCATGGACGAAGGCACGCATCGGTGTTGCCAGCACCGGGCATGCATAGATGAGGGACTACACGAGTTGTACGCCATGTCGAAGGAGTCAGAGGGGCCAGCAGAGAAGAACTCGACGACGATTGCGGCGTCCATCGGCATGGCGCCGATGTCACCAACGACGGTCGGAGTAGACGAAGTGGTCGGGTAGATGACGGTGACGCTGGCGACAGGCTGGTGCTAGACGAAGAAGAACAGGCTGGATGGGTGGCGGTGGCAGCTACGGAGGTAGCGGCAGCGGAGGCCAAAGAAGAGCGGCAGCTGTGACCTGACAGCAGTGGCGGCGGCTAGGTTAGGAGTGCGGCAGCGGTGCTCGAAGTAGGTGAAGAACCCGACAGTGTGACGAAGCCCGGCATGGACGGTGGCATTCCCGCACCAAGGAAGACGGCGTGGTACATACCAGAGGAGGTCGATGCGCGGTGACGGTGCAGTGGACCGCGGGCCGCGGTGCTACGGCCCGAAGGGGCGACGCAGCGGCGGCGGGCAGGTCGAGGCGATGGCGGGAAGACCTCGGGGCGGCGGCGGGAACCGCAGGCCGCGGCGCTACGTTCGAAGGGGCGGTGCAGCTGCAGAGCGCAGGTCGGTGTAACCGCGGGAACGGCCTCGGGGGCAATGGCTGGACCACGTATCGCAGCACTACGGCCCGTAGGGGCGACACAGCGGATACGCACGAGTCGATGCAGCCGAGAGGAGAACCACGGGGCAATGGCGCTGTAGCCTGATAGGGCAACGCAACGGTAGCCCGTTGCTCGATCGGTGGAGGGGCACGCTGAACTCGGGGACGATCTTCATGAGATCGGTGAAGTAGCCAGCTGGTCGCGCCGATGTCGAAGTAGAGGCGCGGGGTGTCCATGGTGGCAGCGGGCGACGCAAACCGATCAAGCATAGATCGGAAAATCTAAAAGAAAAACGCCGATCAAAACGACCGGCGAGAGAGCAAAGAAACCAGGAGCAAGGGCTCAGGAAAAAAGACTCTCTAGCATAGCTGGCCAACACGACCGGTGGACGAACCATAGGTACGGGCGGTGCGGGCCCCAGAGGCAGTCATGGAGGCTGACCGCCCCGGGGGCGGCGCGTGGGTGCGGAAGCGGCGACGGCTAGGGTTTAGGATAAAGATAAGGCTGATGCCATGTTAGAAGGGAGAAAGGATTGATGCAATAGTTCGTTTTATTGCTTGAGCCTCGTGGGCATATATATAAGAGTACAATGATCTGCTTGGAGTACAAGACAAGCAAGAACAAATCCTAGTCTATCTCGTCTGTCCTAATAATCATGATACTCAACATCGCAGGTGGTGCACTGGAGGCGAAGCAGGAGAGGTCGCTGGCGGTCCGAGGTGGCCATCGGGCGCGCAAGCACGACGAGAAGGGGCGGCCTCGGGTCGTTTAGAAGAGGAGGCTGGAGCAAGGCAAGGAGGCCAACAGGGACGACGCGGAGTTGAGGCGTGGTTTGGACATTATGGAGCTAGGCGGGCTGGAGAATGGGGCGCGGGCGAGACATCGGTGCCATGGATGAAGGAAGCAGGATCTCAGGCGCGAGCTCTCTGCTCAATGCGATTGCCGGAGGCTACATGGAGGCTCGGGCGCGGTGGGGCAGTGGTGCTAGCTACGAGGAGGTGCATGCTACAACTGGCGGATGTCAGCGTTCTGGGAATGGGGGTCCCCAGACTTGCCTACCTGCGGCCTGCGGCCTGGCTCAACCAGTGACCCAGTACGGCCCGTCTTCATCAACCTGCGCTCAAGACCCTCGCGAGGGGCCAAGCCTCGCGGGCGGACGACACAAGGCCTCCTCAGGAGCGGCCTCGCCAGGCAGGCTCACGAGGAGGCGGAGAGATCAAGGCAAGGGGTACCTCGCGAGGTGACCATGATGCAAGCCATGACGATCAAGGCCAGGCGGGTGCCAGCCCGCGCAGTGTCCTCATTTCCTCTTTGGTGCAAAGGGGACAAGCGCAGGCACGGAGTACCGAGGCATCAGGCAAAGGTTTCCATATCGGTGCAACAAGACCAAGACCAGCAGGATGGCGGGATGGAGGTCACCGTGGAGCCCAAGACGGCGTCACCACCAGCACCTTTGGCATGCGAAGACCACCTTTTGTCAGGATAGCCTGTACTTGTTGTCCCCTGTCAAATCCCTCCTTTGTGGAATCCCTTCCCGCTCATATTTGGGAAGAGGACCAGGGCCTCTATAAATAGGGCTAGCCACCACAGTAGAGAGGACAAGTTAAGTTCATCCGCACACCACACCAACTCAAGAACACCTCTCCTCGCGAGGCTGTTCTTCCTTTGTACTGCTCATCATCAGCCCAAGATGCAATCCACCACGACACACAGGAGTAGGGTATTACACCACAATGGTGGCCCGAACCTATATAAATCTTGTGTCCCTTGTGCTGTTCATGGATCTAGCTTAGAGATTGCGGTGAGATTGAGGGCATGTTTCGGTAGGGAGAGATCTTCGTGCACACCCCAGTGTTTGAACCTTAAGGGTTTTGTCGGAACGTGATATCCGACATTTGGCGCGCTAGGTAGGGGTGCGCCGGAGCTCTTCCTTCGGCTGACCCGCTCTCCACCGACATCGCGCTTCACCCTCATGGCGGGCATTGCGCCTCCGGCTCCGGCGGCCGGTGCCAGCACCGGGCCAGGGGGCTCCGAGCCTTGGCCCCACCTTGTGGTAGGTGCAGTGGCCGCACAAGTTCAAGCTAGAGATGCTGCAGCGCTATGACGGCGCGGCGGACTCGCTGGCTTTCCTGCTGGTGTACGAGGAGGCCGTCCTCAAGGCTAGAGGCTACAACAAGGTCATGGCCAACTGGTTTTGCATGACCCTCACCGGCGTCCCGTGCGCTTGGCTGCTCAACCTGCCGACATCTTCTGTGGCCTCCTGGGAGGAGCTGCACGACCTCTCCCTCACCCACTGCGCAGCGTCGGCACCCCCGGTCGTCGCAGCTCTCCTGGGTGGCTCGTAGGCGCCACCCTCAGACCGCCACGCCAAACCGTTCTTTCGCCAGTTCGGCGCCGCCCTTACGCGGCAAGGAGCTCCCCCGGGTTGGGCGGCACCCAAGGCCGACCTGACTTTCAACTCGGACGATCACCCCGTTAACAACGCCTGCTCGGGTGCGCTCCCGATGCTCTGCACGCCCACCATCTGCCAGGTGGCCGTCACCAAAACCCTCATCGACGGCGGCGCCATCCTCAACGTGCTCTCGGTGGAGGCCTTCAGCCTCCTCCATGTACCACTGGGACGGCTCCGACCCAGCAAGCCCTTCTCGGGCATCGGAGGTGGTTCCTCCAGCTCCCTGGGGCAAATCCGCGTTCCAGTGACCTTTGGTGCCCATGACAACTACCGCACCGAGCTCATCGACTTCGACATCGCCTACATAGGCCTGTCGTACAACGCCATCCTCGAATATCCTGCCTTGGCTCAGTTCATGCCAGCGACCCATCCGGCCTACAACCTCAAGAAGATGCCGGGGAGCACCGGCGTCCTCACGATAGCCGGGGACACGAAGGAGGCTCTGCTGGCGCTCAAGCTCACCCTCAAGACCGCCGCGGCGGTGCAGCCTGCCGACACGGACGCCTCCAAGGCCAAGGGGGCTGCAATGACCAAGAATAAGCAGTTGTTGACTTAAGACAAGGCGGAGACCAAGCAGGTGCCAGTTGAGGAGAACCGGTCCTCAGGAGCCACCTTCACCATAGGTGCCAACCTCGACCCCAACCAAGAGGAGGCACTGGTGAAGTTCTTATGCTCGAACAAGGAGGTGTTCGCGTGGGAACCCAAGCAGCTAGTGGGGATCCAAAGGGAGGTGATTGAGCATCACCTGAATGTGTGCCCTGATGTGCGCCCCGTGAAACAGAAAGCGAGGCGGCAGTCCACCGAGAAGCAGGCCTTCATCGTCCAAGAAACCCGCAAGCTAGAGGCAGCAGGAGTTATTCGCGAGGTTCGTTACCCCGAGTGGCTGGCAAACCCCGTCGTCGTGCCAAAAGAGGGAAGAAAGGAGTGCATGTGCATCGACTTCACCAACCTCAATAGGGCCTTCCCTCAAGATCCGTTCCCGCTCCCCTGCATCGATCAGATTGTCGACTCCACTACCGAGTGCGACCTGCTGTGTTTCCTGGATGCGTTTTGGGTTATCACCAAATCAAGATGGTGGTGGAAGACGTGGAGAAGACCGCCCTCTTGATCCCATGTGGAGTGTACTGCTACACCTTCATGATGTCGGTGTACAAAAGTAGGGGCTCTCCTTTTGACCGCTTTACCTGTGCACGGGCAGTCAGAGCCACGCGCCCAGGCCGCACATAGCAGGGCAAAGGAGGGAAGCCGGAAGGAAGCCGAAGGCTCGAGACAAACAAGGCAACATCAAGGAACAAGGCCACAAAGTGTAGATGGGCGAAGCAGGTTTCCCCAGCAAGACCTTTGCCGGGGGCAGCCTCCGCAGCCCCGGCAAGCCCCTTGTCGGGGCAGCTCGCCCACACCAGCGAAGCGGGCCACCCTCGAGCCACGGTCTCCAACACCAACTACCAGGTTGGACCAAGGCTCGGGAGGCACCTCCATGGTGGCATGCAGATCTTTGTGAAGACATAGAATGCTCAAGATCAGATGAGGATTGGAAGGCAACACTCCCCGTCAAGATCCTTACCGAAGAAACCCACAAGACCCCCTGCAAGATCCTTGCCGGGGACGCCAGCGCACCACGGCAAGACCCTTGCCGGGCCACCCGGAAAAACCCTTCCCGGGCCACCCGACAAGACCCTTGCCAGAGGAGACAGCAGGGCCACTGCCAGGCCCACACCAAACACATTCTTGCCGCCGTTCGCATGCAGCTGCCAGCCCAACCAGCTGGGCAGGCACCTGTGTGGTGACATGCAGCTTCCAGGCCAACTCAGCACACACCTTCGTGGAGGCTCCACCATCGCGCCACCTCAGCTGCCTGCCTGCCTACATGGCACCGCATGCATCGGTGGCCAGGGCGTGTGTCGAAGCGAGGAGGAGCAGCGACGGACGGGACGGGCCTCACTCCCGTCCCCGATAAAGTGAAGGGACACCTAAGCCATGCATTAATTGCATCTTGTCCTGTAATACAAGCGATAAGCTCGTAGTACTGTAGGCTCTTTCCACCTCGTGTGTGCCACTGTGGCAGTCCCTTTCGCCTATAAAAGGAGGCCCAAGGCATACAGGGAAAGGATTCGGCTCTTTCGAACCATGCATCATCCATAGCTAGTTCAAGAGCTCAAGAACACTCAATACATCCACCAAGCAGGACTAGGGTTTTACGCATCCTTGCGACCTGAACCTGGGAAAATGATCTTTGTGCCAATTGCTAATCCTGCTCTTCTCACAACCCCACGCCTCGCAACCGTAGTAGGGATTCTTGTGATCCCATAGGTGTCGTTTCCCACCGACATCTTTGGCGCACCAGGTAGGGGGCGCAATTGTGAGAATCTGGTCTAGTAGTTGGCCTGGCAGTTCTTCGTCGCCACGACTCCCGCTGAGAAGGTGGCCAAGAGAGCGGCACTGCCTGCGAGTGCAAGGGACGCCAGGGCGGCGACGAGAAAGCTAAGTCATACCAACCTTTAAAATCTTCTCCATAATATAAGGTTATCATCCTCGGAGATTGAACCTATGTATGGAAAACCTGAACGCAGAGGGCCCCCCCGCGATTGGCAACGCCTTTGTTCTGTTTCGAGTCCGCTCAATAGTTCAAGCGGCCACGTCGAGAGCGGCAGGATAGCCTTCCGTTGTCAGCAACACTCTCGACTCTGACTCGAGTTAAACTCGACAGATTGAGCGGCCGCGTTGAGGGCGGTAAGGTTGTTTGCCCGGCAGCAAGCACACCCGGTAGGCTAAAGGGGATCCGTCCTCAAGATGCCGCCCTGGGTTTACATGCCGGCAAGACTACCCAGTTAGCGTAGGGTGGACATACAAAGAAAAATCGAACAGGGAAATAGCATGCAAAATGTCAAGAGTACTACAGAGTTATATTACATAAATTGTCGTCGCGGTTCTAACTAAAGATAGCAATTGTGTTGGTCATGAACTTGCAGCGGCGGTATGGAACGGGGTGCCTAGTCCCGGTGCTGGGCCTCCAACCTCTTGATTTTGTCGATGCGGCTGAGGATGGGCTTGATACACGCATTGAGCGCCGCGAGGTCAGCATCCTCCGGCAAGCTCTTTAGCACAACTTCGAAGTCGAGGTCAGCATGCCAGTGCGCTATGTTGGCAAGCACCCTGGTCATGACACCCCGACAAAGCATGCGGGACTCCTCGGCCAGGGAGGCCATCCGGTCGGAATGAATCTGCTCCAGAGCGCTGCAGACCCTTTCAAAGTACAGGGTCAGGTTGGCGTTGGGGCTCAGGCTCGCCTCCGGGGCATACCTCATGTCCGACATCCCCATGATGCCCATCTGCGTGGCGGCCGATTCCGCAACGCCGGCGAGGCGTTCAAGCCAATGCTTCTCGCCTGCCATGTGGTCCTTGAGGTTGGCGGTCTCGTTCATCCGCAGCAGCTTCTCGGTCTCCAGCTCCTTTGTCAGGATCCCCTCTCGGGCTTTAGCCTCCAATAACATCTTCTCAAGATCCCCCAGCTTTAGCTTGAGGTCTCTGATGGAGTTGTTGGCTTCGGAGAGTTCTCCGACCTTGCTAACGAACGCGCCCTACGCCTCCACCAGGGCGCCGTTGAGCGTGTCCTTCTCCGTGGACAGCTTCAAGGCTTGCACCTCCAGCTCCTTCACCTTGCCGGCGTGAACCAGAGCCTGGGCAATGAGTGCCTCCTGATGCCTCTGCTCCAGCTCTTGGGTCTGCCGTACAACGAGGTTTTCCACCTCTTCATCCTTGCTGCGGAACGTGGCGGCAAGCTTCTCCCGTGTGTGGCAAGATCCTCCTCCTAGGAGTTCAGTGCAGCCTCGCGCTGGGTCCGGGCAGCTTCGGCTTCGGCGGCCAAGTTCTTCGCCGTCTCTTGGGACTTCTCGATGTTGGCCAACTTCATGGTGAGCTCCACGTCCCGCTTGGCCAGCTCGCCCTGGGTGGCCTTCAGCTTGTCTTGAGCCTGGCGGAACCAGTCTTGCGCCTCAGCGACGCGCCCCTCAAAGTTCGTCTCCGCCTTCTCCACCACCACCATCCTGGACTTGGACTTGTCCAGACGGGTGCGGTGGAGCGCCTGAAGCTTCGGGAAGCTGGCACCCATGGCCTGGAGTAGCTGCTCCTCCTGGGAGCCGATTCCACCAATGCCCGGCTCATCGACGACCTCGAGCCCGGCGGCGTCAAGAACCTCCTCGTCGAACACCTCTCCCTCAAGGGGAGCTCTGGTGCTCGACGCACCTAGGAGGTGGACGAAGAGGTCGTCGCTCATCCTCAAGTACCTGCCGGAGCGAGAGGCAGTGGAGGAGGAGGGCAGGTCGTCAAACGCCACCTCTTGGCAGTGGCTTTGCAGGCTTCCCCGGCAGGCCCCTTGCGGGGTTCTTCGACGGGCTCCTCGGCGGCGTCCTCAGCAGCGCCCTCGGCGCTCTCCTCGGCAGCGATCTTCTCGGCCTATGCCGCGGCATCCGCGACGACGTCCTTGATGACGGTGTCGATGTCTTCCGAGTCTATCGAGAAGGGGTCTGGGTGCCAAGAAGGAGATAGGGTGGGGACGATATCAAAAGCCAATAAGGAAAAGAAGAAAGAAAGAACGCAAGCGGAAATGGAGAGCGAGTGGCTTACTCGTGCCGGGCCGAGATGCGGAAGTCCCTTCTCCGCCGAGGTTTGGCATCGAGGCGAAGCCACCGGCGCCCGTGTTCTCCTCCTCCTCCTCCGTGTTCATGGCCTCGGCGCTTGATGCCCTTGCTGGGGACGCCCCTCGGGGCGGCGTGGTCGACAGAGGCGGCACGATGGGAGAAGCCCTCTGCGGATCCCCTTGATGTTGCTCCCCTCCTACATCCACGGCAGGGTCAGTACCAAAGCGTCATGTATTGCTGGGCTGGGGGCTGCCGTCCGGGCTGCTCAACACCACCAGTGGCATGCTGGAGGTGCCTGCTGGGGGCTGGCCACTCATCGAAATCCTAGCCGTCTTCACCCTCTGGGCCAGCGTCTCCACGTCCCTGCAAGATAAGGATAATTTAGAATGGGCGGCACCATTGGAGGAAAAAACAGACGGGAGGGAGAAAGCAGAGCTTACTCTTCCTCCTCCTCCATCTCCTCCTCCTCTGTTGTTTTCCTCTTCCTCTCCGGGCTGAGGTGCCCAAAGTCAAACGCAATCCCCACCCAATGTTTACCGGTGAAGGGGGAGGCGTTGGCGTCCGGGCGCGCTTGGATGACGAAGAAGCAGATGCCTTCTTCTTCGATGCCACAGCCTTCGCCGCTTTCTTCGTCGCCACCGCCCTCGTCTGGCGCATGGCGCCTCCTGGGCCTGCTGCAGTTGCGTGGCCCGGTCAGGGAGGACCGACTCGCCGGAGGTGGCCCATCGCAGGACCCGCCCTTTTCCGGCGATTGGAGGGTGGGCGGTTGTGGTCTTATCCCCCTCGCCCTCCTCCGACAATGACCCGTCGGCTGCGTCCTTGATGAGGGGAGCCCTGATGCTTGCGCCGCTGCCACAGGCTGCTGCCCACCGGGCGAGCTCTTCTTCCTCCGCCTCTATGGCGGCCTTGTTCTCCACGCCGCCGTTGCTGCCAGCCTCCTCGACGAGCTTTGCCTCCTTCGCAGCAAGTCTCGCCTCCTCCACCCTGGTGGCGATGTAGTCCAGCTCCGCCGGAGAGGTGTCCTAGATAAGCTGCGGCTCGACGATGACGTACACCTCATGCAAGGTATCGAAGAACTGCTGCACCTTGAGCTCGTCCGGCTCGACCTAGTTCGGGTCAAGGCCATGCGCGTTGAAGAGCGGCATCATGGCGATGATCTCGGACCGGCAAGAGTTGTTTCTCAGCGGGACCAGTCCTGCCGGCAGCTTGAAAACGGGCAACTTGGCAATCTTGCCGGCCTTCACAGTAGCCCTTGCAACCTCACCTTCGTCACTAACCTTGAGCTAGAAGATCCGTTGGTAGAGATGGGTGTGCCTCAGCACCGTCAGGTTATTGTCGAGGCCGGGGCGGAGCCTCATGATGTCGGCGGCGTTCACGAAAAGCCAGGCCGGCCTCCCCTTGTCATGCAATGGAGCAATCCGGCGGCGGATGAAGTCCACCCCGACCATCTCGAGGGTGAGCCCTGCTTTGGTAAGCCGAAGAATCCTGGTGGTGGCGATCATGAGCTTTGCGTCATTGGCATCGACATCGCCCGAATCGCTTCCATGGACCGGCGGCTCCTGGTGAACCTCGCAGAATGCTGGCGGGTCCTTCTCCTCAATCCAGCACCACCGGCCCCGCCATTCTTCCCACCTCTCCTTCATGGCGCCCTCCGAGTACGCCCCCTTGGCCCTCGGGATCCTGGCGACGCAGCCAGAGATGGCTCCCCCTTTTTGGATCCGAGGGGAGAAGTAATGGCGGAAGAGCGTCGTGTTGGGGTGCACCCCGGCGAAGCCCTCGCAGAGGTGTGCGAAGATAGCCACGCACGCCACAACATTCGGGGTGAAGTCCAGAAGGCGGAAGCCGTAGGTGTGCAAGATATCCTTGAAGAAAGAAGAAAAGGGGGACAGAGCCCGCAGGAGAAGTAGTCAACGAAGAAGGGGTACCGATTTGTGGAAGCCTCGACGCTGGCAGGGACGACTTGCGTGGGTGGATGCCCCGTCTACTCCCCTCCCGTCTTCACCCCCCACAGATCCTTGAACATCTCCTGGAGCTCGGACACGTCGACCGTCGAGGGGAAGTAGGCGAACTACACCCGTCGTGCCACCAGCTCGCTCTCCGGCTGCTACGCCGCCCCGGCATCTTTGGCCACTCCTTTTCTTTTGGTGGACTTTGGCGCCATGGCGGCTGCAAGAGGCGAGAGAGTAGAGGATAGCGGAAGCACAACATCGATGGACGGAAACAGGGGGGCTCGAGAAGAAGGAAGAAAGAGCGGCGGTTCTGAGATTGGAGAAGGTGCAAGGAGGGTAAAGTGAGCAGCGTGGCCGATGGTTATTCCTTTTTACGGGGAAGGTGCGGGCCGCCTCCTTTCCCATTAACTGCGATACGACGCATGCATGCAGGAACTGTACCATGCATGCCTCCCACATCACGCACGCTCCACCATGACGCGCGTTCAACGCGGGTCATGGGGAAGCGCAGCAGACGGAACAATCACCATGGTAAAATCCGCCCCGCCTGCCCACGCACCATTCTGGGCCTGGCCCAACAACGTGTCGCGCTTATGTATGGCCTAGGCCCGGGGGCTCCTGTCAGTCTACAAAAGTAGGGGCTCTCCTTTTGACCCCTTTGCTTGTGCACGGGTAGTCAGAGCCATGCACCATGGCCGCACATAGCAGGGCAAGGGAGGGAAACCAGAAGGCAGCCGAAGGCTCGAGACAAACAAGGCAACATCAAGGACCAAGGCCACAAAGTGCAGATGGGCGAAGTAGGTTTCCCCAGCAAGACCCTTGCTGGGGGCAGCCTCCACAGCCCCGGCAAGCCCCTTGCCGGGGCAGCTGGACCACACCAGCGGAGCGGGCCACCCTCGAGCCACGGTCTCCAACACCAACAACCACGTTGGCCCAAGGCTCGAGAGGCACCTCCATGGTGGCATGCAGATCTTTGTGAAGACATAGAATGCTCAAGATCATATGAGGATTGGAAGGCAACACTCCCCGTTAAGATCCTAACCTAAGAAACCCACAAGACCCCCGGCAAGATACTTGCCAGGGACGCTAGCATGCCACGGCAAGGCCTTGCCGGGCCACCCGGCAAAACCCTTTCCGGGCCACCCGACAAGACCCTTGCTAGAGGCGACAGCAGGGCCACTGCCAGGCCCACACCAACCACATTCCCGCTGCCGTTCGGATGCAGCTGCCAGCCCAACCAGCTGGGCACGCACCTGCATGGCGACATGCAGCTTCCAGGCCAACTCAGCACACACCTGCGTGGCGGCATGCAGATCTTCGTGGAAGCTCCACCACCGTGCCACCTCAGCTGCCTGCCTACCTACATGACACGGCATGCATCGCTGGCTAGGGCGCGTGTCGAAGCGAGGAGAAGCAGCGATGGATGGGACGGGCCTCGCTCCCGTCCCCGATAAAGTGAAGGGACACCTAAGCCATGCATTAAATGCATCTTGTCCTATAATACAAGCGATAAGCTCGCAATACTATAGGCTCTTTCCACCTCCTGCTGCCACTGTGGCAGCCCCTTTCACCTATAAAAGGGGGCCCAAGGCATACAGGGAAAGGATTTGGCTCTTTCGAACCATGCAGCATCCCTAGCTAGTTCGAGAGCTCAAGAACACTCAATACATCCACCAAGCAGGACTAGGGTTTTACACATCCTTGCGGCCCGAACCTGGGTAAACGATCTTTGTGCCAATTGCTAATCCTGCTCGTCTCTCAACCCCGCGCCCCGCAACCGTAGTAGGGATTCTTGTGATCCCATAGGTGCCGTTTCCCACCAACACATGCCATTCGGGTTGCGTAGTGAGGGCGCAACCTTCCAGCGGCTGGTGCACATTGCCTTGGGCCGGCATCTCGGGAAAAACGTTGAAGCTTTCGTTGACGACATTATGGTGAAGTCTCGAGAGGCAAGGACCTTGATCCAGGATCTGGAAGAGACCTTCGCGAGCCTCCACCAGGTGGACCTGCGACTCAACCCAGAGAAGTGCGTGTTTGGCGTCCCTTCCGGCAAGCTACTGGGCTTTCTCGTGTCCCACAGAGGGATCGAGGCCAACCCGGAGAAGGTCAAGGTGATCGAAGACATGAGTCCACCGCAAACCCTCAGAGAAATGCAAAATCTTGCCGGTTGCGTAACTGCATTAGGACACTTCATCTCCAAGTTGGGGGCAGCATGTCCTGCTGTTCTTCAAGCTGATGAAGAAGAAAGGCCCATTTGAGTGGACACAGGAGGCCGACAAAGCATTTCAAGACCTCAAGAAATATCTGACCAGCCCTCCGGTGATGGTGGCACCACGCCCTCTCGAGTACCTAGTGCTCAACCTCGCCGCCGCTCCCTACTCCGCCAGTGCAGCCCTGGTGGTAGTTAGGGAGGAACACCAGCCTAAGGCTGCGTCACGACCAACCACAGCCTCGGCAGCTGGAGACCAGCCTCAGCAGGAAGACGCCCCAGGGCTGAAGAGGCCACACCAAGCAACCGGGCACTAGGGGCTCCATCGCTTTAGGAGGCACCTCAACCTCCAGAGGACATAGGCCCCATCAGCACACCCACCCTCATCGAGCATCCGGTGTACTTCGTCAGCACGGTGTTGCGGGATGCAAGGGCACGATACCCCATGCCTCAGAAGATTTTACTCGTGCTCTTGGTGGCCTCGCGTAAGCTGCGGCAATACTTTCAAGGTCACTCCATCAAGGTCGTCTCGGCCTACCCATTAGAAAGGGTACTCAGGAGCCCCAACTCCGCTGGAAGGGTCTCCGAATGGAACATCGAGCTGCAAGCGTTTTAGTTGGAGTTCAGCACTACCAGGGTCGTCAAGGGAGCCGCACTTGAAGATTTTGTGGCAGAATGGACAGAGGCGCTAGGGCTCGAGGTAGGCGAGGATCGGTCTCTCTTCCCAGGAAGTGAGACACCAGATGGCTGGGTCATGTACTTTGATGGAGCATTCTCACGGCAGGGCGCGGGGGCTGGTGCAGTACTTATATCCCCCACTCAGGGCAAGCTCTATTATGCCGTGCAGCTCTGTTTCCAGCAGGGCGAGAAGGTCTCCAAAAACATAGCAGAGTATGAGGACCTCATAACAGGCTTGAAAGCCGCAGCAGCACTGGGAGTGAAGCGCCTCGTCATCGGGGGTGATACACAACTCCTCGTCAACTTCTCCAACAAGGTTTACGAGCTGAAGGGCGAGCACATGGAAGCGTATCTTGCAGAAGTGCGCAAGATGGAAAAGCAGTTTTGGGGGCTGGAGTTGCAGCATGTGCCCCACGGTACCAACCAAGAGGCTGATGACATCGCCAGAAGGGCGCCCAGGCGGCTGCCTCTGGAGCCAGGCATTTTTTAGGAACGACTCTTCAAGCCATCGGCAGCACCGTCACTTTCAAGCACAACGCAACCTCGGGAGGAACTCCCCCAACCACCCTCTTGACCAGCTCGGATGTACGCGTCTCGCGATTTGAAGGCATTGAAAGCCTCTTCAGAAAAATTAGGGTCGCGAAGTGCGGCCCGTCGACGCCGATGATTAATAGCGCTCTCCACCTCGATATTTGTAGCAGATATTCTATCTGCATCCTCTGTAGGAGGACCGTCCGGTGTTGTCCCCACATTAGCCTCCACCCTTGAGTCCGGTTCTAGAGTCTGGCTGGTAGAGGCGTCATGGGTAGGATCTCCGGATACAGTCCGGCGAATACTCTTTCTGCCAGGGCACAGTGGACATTGTTATATTTTAAAGATGACAATTATGGATCATGTTTTAAAACATACCTCTTTGATGGCAGCTCGGCCCTGTTTGCTTTCGTTTTAAGCCTACCTGGTTTGGAGCCCCTTGTTGGTGAGTCGCCGCGGGTTCGACATGGCGCACCAATGGCTTTCCCTTTATAACATAATATATGTGCGGTTGGTAAAGTGTAAAGAGGGAATCCTTTTTGAAATATAAGTCTCCTGTTTACTTACACGTGGTGCCGGGAGGAGGCCGAGATAATCAGCGATGATGACCACCAAGGTGCCGTCACGGATCGCGTAGTAAAACGCCTTGCCATCAAACTCCACAAATATGTCCGGATCTTCTTCGAGTCAGGGGTCGAGGGCCCGGTTGTGGTCCTCTGGATTTGGAGGCGGGACGGGGACCTCCCTCACGGCATTCCGCAGTTCTTGTTATGGACTAGCGAGGTAAATATTTGTGATGAAAGACTGCAGGAATGAATAGATATGAGTAAAAGATAGCAACTCACCCAACTAGGGGGGCTTTACATGGAAAATCCATCCCGTGGCTTAATGCGGATGAACTCCTCTTCTTCTCCTTTGTATAAATCGGACAATATTTTTGCCAAAGCGGAGGCGGAGTCCGGCCCTTTCCGACCGCAGTGGGTGGCATCGTCTTCTCCATTGAAGTGCCACATGGGATGCCCCCGATACTGGAGTGGTTGCACCTCCCGCATTATGCATATTGACATAACCTGCGATGTGCAGGATGGAGGCAGGGGTGAAGTTGTGCAGCTGGAGGCCATAATACTCCAGGAGCCCATGGAGGAATGGATGGATTGGAAATCCGACGCCCCTCAGCAAGTAAGGGACAAGGCACACTCACTCCCCCCGAGATGGGTTGGGAAAACTCTCCGCTTGCTCCCCGCCGTCAAAGGTGGCTAATCCGGCTCGAATGGGGACAAGATATGCAGGAGGAAGAAACCCCTGGGTCTGCAACTTCACCAATTGTCCGTGGGATATGGTACACTTCTCCCAATCACCCGGCTTGGCACTATAGGGGCGTGAGGAAGAGCTGCGGTGGCCGGCCATGATGGGATGGTTTCGGGCGTGCTATGATGAATCCTCATTTGGGGAAGATGGTGTGATTTGGATCTAAGGATCCCCGTCTTTTAATAGACGATTATTTACAGGGTCGGGGTGGCAAGTTTAAAAATGCTCCGGCTTCTCGCATTCGCTCGACATGTGGAGACTGACATTATTAAGGTACATAAGCCAATGAGTGCAACATTAAATGGGAAGCCGGACACTGCTCGTTACAACAGGTACTCTGGAGAATTCGGAGAAGAACCCGCCTTGCAATGCCGAAGACGATCTGCGCGCCGGATTCATCGTCATTGAAGCCTGGATCAGGGGCTACTGAGGGAGTCCTGGATTAGTGGTTCCTTGGACAGCTGGACTATATGCTTATGCCGGACTGTTGGACTATGAAGATACAAGATTGAAGACTTCGTCCCGTGTCCGGGTGGGAGTCTCCTTTGTGTGGAAGGCAAGCTTGGCAATTCAGATATGTAGATTCCCTTCTCTGTAACCGACTTTGTGTAACCCTAGCCCCCTCTGGTGTCTATATAAACCGGAGGGTTTAGTCCGTAGGACAACAACAATCATAATCACAGGCTAGCTTCTAGGGTTTAGCCTCTACTATCTCGTGGTAGATCAACTCTTGTAATACTCATATCATCAAGATCAATCCAGCAGGAAGTAGGGTATTACCTCCATAGAGAGGGCCCGAACCTGGGTAAACGTCGTCTCCCCCGCCTCATGTTACCATTAGCCTTAGATGCACAGTTCGGGACCCCCTACCCGAGATCCGCCGGTTTTGACACCGACAGCCTCCACAAAGCAAAACCTGCCATGTGCATTTGCATTCAAAAGAAAATCATTTATATGCACATCTTCAGGGGGAGCCTCGTCATATGTATGAAGACAATACTCTCAACACTAAACTTTCACATACTTTTATCCCCGTTGAAATATCAACCAGTTTGTCATCCATCACCAAAAAGGGGGAGATTGTAAGTGCATCTAGTGCCACCCCTAGTTGGTTTTGGAGTACTGATGACAAACTTGGTTGAGGGACTAATATGTTTGTGAGAATTGCAAGATAACACAAGTAGTAGTCCCATATTGATTCGGTTTACCTACTAGAGATGACCCCTAAAAATGTGTGAAGTCATTGAAGACAATGGTGGTCTGTGAAGATATTCACATTGAAGACTATGACATGAGAAGACATCGCATGACGACTATGGAGTGCTAAGACATAGTTGTTTCGTAGTTTCCATTTCTTCTTTGTTGAGTCATAGGAACCACCGCACTATTAAGTAGGGTCCAAGTGAACAAAGTCAGAGTGACTGAAGTGATGCTCAACAAAATCCTATGTCTTCGAGCAAAGACAATGAGAGCAAATCTTATCCAGAGCTGGATGAGTCAGCTTTACTTGTAGTCCAAGTCATGCTGCCGCGTGTGTTTAAAATCTGACCGTTGGACATGTGTCAGTTCCTTAGTGACCCAGGGTCATTTTGGACAAATCAGGTCGGGTCGCCTCCTGGCTATAAATAGCCCACCCCCTCCACCATAAATTTGCGGCTGCTCAGAGTTAGTGCATGACATTTGTCACTTGAGAGTAACCCACCTCCGAAGCCTTTGAGAGAGTAATCCTTGCAAGGACAAAGCCCAAAACACCCAGAGCCAAAGAGTGTTAGGCATCACTAAAGTCTTTCTATCCGCGTGATCTGAAGACTTATTACACTTGAGGACTGTGAATCCTCCAGCCGGTTAGGCATCACGTTCTGAGCATCCAAGAGTCATTGTGGATTGCCAGTGAACGAAGTATTGAAGGTTTGGAAGTCTGCCTTGAAGACTTACCAGAGTGATTGGGCAAGGACTAACTGTTCTTAGCTCAAGGGGAATAAGGTGAAGACGCAGTCTTCTGAGTTGAATCTTAGCCTCCCTAACCAGACTTACAGTTGTCACAACAACTGGAACTGGTCCAACAAATCCCTTATCCTCTCCGAGCAAATGGTTCTATCCTTTCTCTATCTTTACTTACTATTTGTCTTCTGAAGTCATTGCCCATTGTCTGATCCGATTGACTTCACTGAGTGAAGACTATTTACTATTTGGCTTCATACTATCTTCCATCCTGATCCATACTACCTAGCTACTGATAGTCTTCGTGCTTTCCCTACATTACTTACTTGACTATGGCTTGTCTAGTGTAGTCTACCTTCCGCTGCATATCAATAGGTTCATTTCTATTGTTTATCTTCAAAGCACCCATGTTTTGAAGACTTCCATAAAAATCTCCTATTCACCCCCCCTCTAGTCGAATACTAGCACTTTCAGCAAAAAAGTTGTCATTCCCGTTAAGAAGCCCAAAGCTGGACCTAAGCCAGAAACTGAGTGCTTCTACTGCAAAGGAAATGGTCGCTGAAAGAGGAACTACCCCAAATATTTGGCGGATAAGAAGGATGGCAAAGTGAACAAAGGTATATTTGATATACATGATATTGATGTGTACCTTGCTAGTGATTGTATTAGCCCCCGGGTATTTGATATCTGTTCGGTTGCTAAGATTAGTAACTCGAAACAAGAGTTACATAATAAATGGAGACTAGTTGATAGTGAAGTGATGATGTGTGTCAGAAGTGGTTCCAAGATTGATATGATCATCATCGCACACTCCCTATACTTTGGGGATTAGTGTTGAACCTAAATAAATGTTATTTGGTGTTTGTGTTGAGCATGAACAAGATAGGACCGTATTTATGGCAATACTGTTATTCATTTAAGACAGAGAATAATTGTTATTCTATTTTCATGAATAAAACCTTCTATGGTCATACACCCAATGTTAATGGTTTATCGAATCTTGATCGTAGTGATACACATATTCATAATATTGTTGGCAAAAGATGCAAAGTTGATAATGATAGTGCAACATACTTGTGGCACTGCCGTTTAGGTCATATTGGTGTAAAGTGGATGAAGAAACTCCATGCTGATGGGCTTTTGGAATCACTTGATTATGAATCATTTGATACTTGCAAACCTTGCCTCATAGGCAAGATGACTAAAACTCCATTCTCTGGAACAATGGAGCGAGCCAATGACTTATTGGAAATAATACATACCGATGTATGTGGTCTGATGAGTTTTGAGGCTTGCGGCGGTTATCATTATTTTCTAATCTTCACTGATGATTTGAGCAGATATGGGTATATCTACTTAATGAAACACAAGTCTGAAACATTTGAAAAGTTCAAAGAATTTCGGAGTGAAGTGGAAAATCATCGTAACAAGAAAATAAAGTTTCTATGATCTGATCACAGAGGTGAAGAGTTATGAGTTTGGCCTTCATTTAAAACAATGTGCAATAGTATCACAACTCACGACACCTAGAACACCATAGCGTAATGGTGTGTTCGAACGTCATAACCTTACTTTATTAGATATGGTCTGATCTATGATGTCTCTTACCGATTTACCACTATCATTTGGGCTTATGCATTAGAGACAGCTGCATTCACGTTAAATAGGGCACCATCAAATTTCGTTGAGATGACATCGTATGAATTATGGTTTGGTAATAAACCTAAGCTGTCGTTTCTTAAAGTTTGGGGATGTGATGCTTATGTCAATAGGCTTCAGCCAGATAAGCTCGAACCCAAATCGGAGAAGTGCGTCTTCATAGGATACCCTAAGGAAACAATTGGGTACACCTTCTACCACATATCCGAAGGCAAGATCTTTGTTGCCAAGAATAGGACCTCTTTAGAGAAGGAGTTTCTCTCGAAAGAAGTGAGTGTGAGGAAAGTAGAACTTGATGAGGTAATTGTACCTTCTCTTAATTTGGAAAGTAGCTCATCCGAGAAATCCGTTCCCGTGATGCCTACACCAACTAGAGAGAAAGCTAATGATGATGATCATGAAACTTCAGATCAAGTTACTATCGAACCTCCTAGGTCAACAAGAAGGTGATCGACACCAGAGTGGTACATTAATCCTATTCGAAGTCATGTTACTAGACCATGGCGAACCTACGGACTATGGAGAAGCTATGATGAGCCGAGATTCTGATAAATGGCTTGAGGCCATGAAATCTGAGGTAGGATCCATGTATGAGAACAAAGTGTGGACTTTGGTGGATTTGCCCGATGATCGGCGACCGATAGAAAATAAATGGATCTTCAAGAAGAAGACTGACGCTAATGGTAATGTTACTATCTATAAAGCTCGACTTCTCGCAAAAGGTTTTCGAGAAGTTCAAGGAGTTGACTATGATGAGACTTTCTCACTCGTAGCGGTGCTTAACTCTGTTCGAATCATGTTAGCAATTGCCGCATTTTATGATTATGAAATCTGGCAAATGGACGTCAAAACTGCATTCCTTAATGGATTTAATAAAGAAGAGTTGTATATGATGCAACCAGAAGGTTTTGTCGATCCTAAAGATACTAACAAAGTGTTCAAGCTCTAGCAATCCATCAATGGACTGGTGCAAGCATCTCGGAGTTGGAATATACGCTTTGATGAGGTGATCAAACATATGGTTTTACACGGACTTATAGTGAAGCATGTATTTACAAGAAAGTAAGTGGGAGCTCTGTACCATTTCTGATATTACATCTGGATGACATATTATTGATTGGAAATGATATAGAATTTCTGGATATCACGAAAGGATACTTGAATAAGAAGTTTTCAATGAAAAACCTCGGTAAAGTTACTTACATATTGTGCATCAAGATCTATATAGATAGATCAAGACGCTTAATAAGATTTTCAATGAGTACAACCTTGACAAGATTTTGAAGGAGTTCAAAATGGATCAGTCAAAGAAGGATTTCTTGCCTGTATAACAAGGTGTAAAGTTGAGTAAGACTCAAAGCCTGACCACGGCAGAAGATAGAGAGAGAATGAAAGTCATTCCTTATGCCTCTGCCATAGGTTCTATGTATGCCATGCTATGCACCAAACCTGTTGTGTACCTTGCCATGAGTTTTGCAAGGGGGTAAAATAGTGATCTTGGAATAGATCACTGCACAACGGTCAAAATTATCCTTAGAGAGGACTAAGGAAATGTTTCTCGGTTATGGAGGTGATAAAGAGTTTGTCGTAAAGAGTTACGTCAATGCAAGCATTAACACCGATCCGGATGACTCTGCGTCTCAATCTGGATGCATATTGAAAGTGGGAGCAATTAGATAGAGTAGCTCCATGCAGAGCATTGTAGATAGAGAAATTTGCAAAATACATACGGATCTAAATGTGGCAAACCCGTTAACTAAATCTCTCTCACAAGCAAAACAAGATCACACCTAAGTCCTCTTTGGGTGTTAATCACATAGCAATTTGAACTAGATTTTTGACTCTAGTAAACCCTTTGGGTGTTGGTCACATGGCGATGTGAACTATGAGTGTTAATCACATAAAGATGTGAACTATTGGTATTAAATCACAAGGCGATGTGAACTAGATTATTGACTCTAGTGCAAGTGGGAGACTGAAGGAAATATGCCCTAGAGGAAATAAGGAAGTTGTTATTTTATATTGCCTCATATCATGATAAATGTTTATTATTCATGCTAGAATTGTATTAACCGGAAACTTGATACATGTGTGAATACGTATACAAAACACTGTGTCCCTAGTAAGCCTCTACTAGACTAGCTCGTTAATCAAAGATGGTTAAGTTTCCTAACCATAGACATGTATTGTCATTTGATGAACGAGATCGCATCATTAGGAGAATGATGTGATGAACAAGACCCATTCGTTGGCTTAGCATTATGATCGTTTAGTTTTATTGCTATTGCTTTCTTCATGTCATATACATATTCTTTAGACTATGAGATTATGCAACTCCCGGATAGTGGAGGAATACCTTGGGTGCTATCAAATGTCACAACATAAGTGGGTGATTATAAAGATGCTCTACAGGTATCTTCGAAGGTTTTTGTTGGGTTGGAATAGATCAAGATTAGGATTTGTCACTCCAAGTATCGGAGAGGTATCTCTGGGCCCTCTCGGTAATACACATCATAAGAAGGCTTGCAAGCAAAGTGACTAATGAGTTAGTTGCGGGACGATGTATTACGGAACGAGTAAAGAGACTTGCCGGCAACGAGATTGAACTAGGTATATAGATACCAACGATCGAATCTCGGGCAAGTAACATACCGATGACAAAGGGAATAACATATGTTGTCATAACGGTTTGACCGATAAAGATCTTCGTAGAATATGTAGGAGCCAATATGAGCATCGACGTTCCGCTATTGTTATTGCCCAGAGAGGTGTCTCGGTCATGTCTACGTAGTTCTCAAATCCGTAGGGTCCGCATGCTTAACATTCAATGACGATTTTGTATTATATGAGTTATGTGATTTGGTGACCGAATGTTGTTCAGAGTCCCGTATGATATCACGGACATGACGAGGAATCTCGAAATGGTCGATATGTAAAGGTTGATATATAGAACGATAATATCGAACACCGGAAGTGTTTCGGAGGGTACCGGGTATATATCGGGTCACCGAAAAGGAGTTTCGGGCAACCCCGGCAAAGATATGGGCTTAATGGGCCGAGAAATGGATAAACTAGCCCACAAGGGTCTGATGCGCCCCTTTCTCTGGCCGCGGGGCCTAGAGGAAGGCAAGGAGGGGGCGCCAACTCCTCCTAGCTTTCCCCCCTTGTGGGAAATAGGAAGGTGGGGGTGCACCTCCTTCTTCCTTCCCCTCATTGCCAAAAGAAGGAAAGGGGGGCGCCGGCCTAGGGCAGGAGCCCAAGTAGGATCCCTCTAATAGGTTTCCGTCATATGTACTTTTCCAAACACTTTTGCCCTTGTTTTGGACTCTAACTTGCATGATTTGAATGGAACTAACCCGGACTGACACTGTTTTCAGCAGAACTGTCATGGTGTTATTTTTGTGCAGAAATAAAAGTTCTCGGAATGACCTGAAAATCCATGGAGCATTTTTTTGGAATTAATAAAAAATATTGGTGAAAGAATCGACGTCAGGGGGCCCACACCCTGTCCACGAGGGTGGGGGCGCCCCCCCTAGGGCGCGCACACCTGCCTCGTGGGCCCCTTGAGGCTCCACCGACCTCAACTCCAACTCCATATATTCATGTTCGGGGAGAAAAAAATCAGAGAGAAAGATTCATCGTGTTTTATGATACAGAGCCGCCGCCAAGCCCTAAACTCTCTCGGGAGGTCTGATCTGGAGTATGTTCGGGGCTCCGGAGAGGGGGATTCGTCGCCGTCGTCATCATCAACCATCCTCCATCACTAATTTCATGATGCTCACAGCCGTTCGTGCGTAATTCCATCGTAGGCTTGCTGGACGATGATGGGTTGGATGAGATTTACCATGTAATCAAGTTAGTTTTGTTAGGGTTTGATCCCTAGTATCCACTATGTTCTAAGATTGATGTTGCTATGAATTTCCTATGCTTAATGCTTGTCACGAGGGCCTGAGTGCCATGATTTCAGATATGAACCTATTATGGTTTCATGAATATATGTGATTTCTGGATCCTATCTTGCAAGTATATAGTCACCTATTATGTGTTCTGATCCGTTAACCCCGAAGTGACAATAATCAGGATACTTACCGGTGATGACCATAGTTTTAGTAGTTCATGTATTCACTATGTGTTAATACTTTGGTCCGGTACTCTATTAAAAGGAGGCCTTAATATCCCTTAGTTTCCAATAGGACCCCGCTGCCACTGGAGGGTAGGACAAAAGATGTCATGCAAGTTCTTTTCCATAAGCACATATCACTATATTCGGAATACATGCCTACATTACATTGACGAACTGGAGCTAGTTCTGTGTCACCCTATGTTATAACTATTACATAATTATCCATCACCGATCCAATGCCTACGAGCTTTTCACATATTGATCTTTGCTTAGTTATTTTACCGTTGCTGCTGTTACAATTACTACAAAACTGCTACTGTTACTTTTGCCACTGTTACCGTTACTTCCATACTAATTTGCTACTAAATACTTTGCTCTAGATACAAAGTTATCCAGGTGTGGTTGAATTGACAACTCAACTACTAATACATGAGAATAGTATTTGGCTCCCCTTGTGTCGAATCAATAAATTTGGGCTGAATACTCTACCCTCAAAAACTGTTGCGATCCCTATACTTGTGGGTTATCACCCTCCTACTTGGCGCTCCCCGGGGGCTGCTTCTCTTTCCCTCCCAGCTATATATACATGGGGGCGCCACACATAGCCAAGACATTATCTTTGCCGTGTCTAGCACTCCCCTCCACAGTTTACACCTTCAGTCATATCTTCATAGTGCTTAGGCGAAGCCCAATGCGGATCACTTCACCATCACCGTCACTACGCCGTCGTGCTGATGGAACTCATCTACTTCCTCGACACCTTGCTAGATAAAGAGGGCGAGGAACGTCATCGAGCCAAACGTGTGCAGAACTTGGAGGTGTCGTATGTTCGGGCTTGATCGGTCGGAACGAGAAGAAGTTCGACTACATCAACCGCGTTTTCAAATGCTTCCGCTTTCGGTCTATGAGGGTATGTAGACACACTCTACCCCTTCATTGCTATGCATCTCCTAGATAGATCTTGCATGAGCGTAGGAATTTTTTTAAATTGCATGCTACATTCCCAATAGTTCCATGCAGATAAATGCTTCTGCCCCATAGACTAGGGGGAAGGGAGTCTAACCGGTTGCTCGATTTGGTGACATTCTGAGGGACCAAAGAACCACCGGCAGCTCGTCGATCCATCGCCTGCCACACTTCTACAGCTTATCAAATGTGCTTGTCTTGAGTCCTTACAGCACTTCAATATTCGCCCTCTCAGCTTGTCTATTGCTTCTAGGCTGGGCAATAGAGGCAAATGAGACATTGCTTTCGAGGGCATGAACGTATTGCATGAAGGCACGACTTGTGAATTGGGTGCCGTTATCTGTGATGACTTTGACGGGAACTCAGACGCAGCACATCAATCCTTTCAAGAAGTTGATGGCTGACTGTGCAGTCACCTTCCTCACGGGCTCCACTTCCGGCGACTTTGTACAAGAATTCAAAGCCCCTGATAGCATGGGTGAAGGGGCCCAAGATGTCGAACCCCTAGACCCAAAAGGGCCATGACAAAGGGATTGTCTGAAGAGCTTGAGCAGGCTAATGGATATTCTTGGAGTGGAACTGGCAGGCTTCACATCTGGTGACTAGCTCAATTGCATCTTGGAGGGCCATGGGCCAGTAGAAACCTTGCCAGAAAGCTTTTCCAACCAAGGCCCTCGATCCAATATGGCAGCCACACATGCCTTTGTGTATCTCTGCCAACAGTTCCTACCCTTCTTCCCGGCAAATGCACTTCAATTTCACTTTGTTGGGCCTTCTTATGTATAGAGTGTCGTCGATGAAATGATACATACTTGCCCTCCGGGCTACTCTTTTAGCTTCTTCTTGCTCTTATGGAAGTTCTCCTACTTGGAGGTAATGGACTATGTGTCGCGCCCAAGTCGGAGCCTGGGCTCGACAGCAAGGATTAGTGGCACCTCCTCGTTCAAGGAAACGCATGCCTGAACCGCAAAGAGTAGTAGTTCGGCGGGAGGGTGCTGCTCACCGAGCAAAGTGGAGTTGTTCCCGCCAAGCTCTCTATCGGGGGCTTCGGGTAGCTCTGCCGGGAGAGGCTTGCCGGAGTCCAGCTTCCTCCTCTTCCTGACCATTGTTGTCGGGGATACGGAGGGCTGATTCAGATGGAGAACAAAAGTACCTAGTTCCACAGGAAGCTTTTGCGTAGTGCACTTTGACAGATGATCAACAATGCTGTTTTCCGTATGTGGCACCTGCTCTGTTTGCAATACATCAAAGTGCTGCTCCAACTTTCTCACTTCTTCCATGCATGCTTCCATCAATGGGCTTTGATAATCCTTGTTCACCTGCCTCACCACAAGTTGTGAGTCTCCACGAATAATCAACTTCTTGATTCCCAGTCTATTGTGATCCTGAGCCCGGCAAGGAGCCCCTCATATTATACAGTGTTGTTTGTGGCCCTCTCCCAGGGGAAATGCATTTGAACCACGTACTTGAGGTGCTCCCCAGTGGGTGGGATGAAAATCACGTTAGTTCCTACACCTTGTAGGTAGAAGGCACCTTCAAAGTACATGATCCATTCTTGGGGCGCTTCCTTGCCGGCGATAACTGTCTCCAGCTCTTCTTCATTAGGGGTAGGTGTCCATTCTACAACAAGCTCCACCAGTGCTCTGATCTAAATTGTTGACGTGCTCTCGAACTTCAAACCAAAGCTTGATAATTCCAAAGCCATTCCACTATTCTTCCAGTGGCCTTAGGATTCCTCAGTATGCGTTGCAAGGGAAAGCGAGTGACAACCGTGATCTCGTGGGTTTGGAAGTAGTGGAGAAGTTTCCTTGAGGCCATGATGAGGGAAAATATCAACTTCTGCACACCATAATACCTTCATCTCGCCCCCTGCAGTAGGGAGCTGACAAAGTACACTGACCGCTGCACCACCTTCTAGCTTGCCGTGAGCTTGGAATTGTCTCCATTGCCCCAGTCCTCTTTGTTCTAATCTACACCTAACCCTGCTGGGACAAGTTCACTTTCCTCTTCGGAGGGGATGGTAGTCGCGATTGCTCCTTCATGTACCTCCCGCTGTGCCACCAATGCTGCACTAACCACTTGATTGTTGCCGCTAGGTACACCAGCAATGGCTCTTGTGGTTTAGGAGCGACTAAGGTAGGAACATAGGAAATATAGGTCTTCAAATCCTGTAGCGCAGCGTGTGTATCCGGGGTCCACTCCACAGGCCTTACCTTCTTCAAAGATTTTGAAGAACGGCAAAGCGCACTTGGCAGACTTGGAAATGAACCTGCATAGCATGGCAACACATCCAGTTAGACGTCTCACATCCTTAAGTGTCTTGGGTGCTTGAATCTTCTCGATCGCCTTGATCTTGTCGGGGTTGGCTTCTATCTCCCAGTGGGATACGAAAAAGCCAAGTAGCTGGCCGAAAGGAATGCCAAACACACACTTCTCTGGGTTTAACTTTAAGTTTATCTTGCACAAATTTGCAAAGGTCTCTTCCAAATCCTGAATGAGAGTTGACTTGTCCTTGGGTTTGACCATTATGCCATCCATGTAAGCTTCGATATTCCTATGCAGCTGGGACTCAAAACCAATTTGCACTGTTCTTACAAAAATGGATCTAGCGCCCTTTAACTTGAAGGTCACCTGTACAAAGCAATATGTGCTGCATGGGGTTATGAACGTGGTCTTCTCTTCATGTTCATTGGACATGAAAATCTGGTGGTATGCGAAGTAGGCATCCAATAAGGAAAGCAGGTCACATCCAGAGGTAGAATCCACAATCTGATCGATGCGGCAAGGGGAATGGGTCCTTCGGGCATGCTTTATTCTGATATGTGAAATCTATGCAAAGCCTCCACTTCCCATTCGCCTTGCGCACCACCACTGGATTTGCCAACCATGTTGGATGCAATACTCCTCCGACCAAACCGGCAGATTCAAGTTTCTTGCCCTCATCGGCAATGAACTGCTGCTGCTCCAATGATTGCTGTCGGCCCATCCGCTTGAGGGGCCAGGCACAAGGGCAGACAGTAAGGTGGTGCTCAATTACCTCCCAGGGAACACGTGGGATGTCAGATGGTTGCCAAGCAAACACATTGACATTCGCCCACAGGACGGCAACGAGCACGCTTTCCTATTCATCGGCAAAGGTGGAGATGATAGTAAATGTAACATCAGCGCCAACCAGCCTTGCCGGGACCTTCTTCACAGCTGGTGTAGCATCCTTGGTTCTTTTGCTGGTGGAACCCTCTGGCAAGTCATGGACGGTGCAGCGCACTCCAGAGAGGCACGTTTCCCGGATTCCTTGCCGGTATCCTTGCCAGTTTTTCTCCCTTATTTGTTTTCCTTGGTGGGGACTGCGGCTTCCGCGGCCTCAGGAGCGACCGCGTCCCGGTACATCTTGTCTATGCATATAATTGCGTCCTTCTTGTCTGATGGGATAGAAATACTTCCCATTGGTCCTGGCATCATCAGGGTGGGCATAGTGGGATCCGCCATCAACTTTGCTAGAGCAGATCGTCCAAGTATCCCTTTGTATGGCAACGGAAGCTCAACCACATCGAACATAATCTTCTGAGTGCCGTAGTTCAATTCACCTGCAAACGTCACTAGCAGTGTGATCTTCCCCTTTGGATGGCTCCTACCAGGGTTGATTCCTTGAAACATACTAGTAACCTTGAGCTCTTCCTCTGTGATCTGTAACTTGCTGATGACCTTAGGAGAAATCAGATTCAACCCGGCCCTACCATAAACCAACATCTTTGTGAGCTTGAGGTTGCGGATTGTTGGTGAAACCAACAATGGCAAGCACCCTACCACGATGGTTCGGTCAGGGTGATCCTCTTCATCAAAGATGATGGGCGTGCGGGACCACTTGAGTGGTTTCCGACAATCTGCCGCTGGCTCCATAGCATTGACCTCACGTGCCCACTATTTAAGCTAGCGGCGAGAGGAGTCCAAAGACGCACTCTCGTTAATGCATAGGGCGTCGGTGGCCTTCTGGAACTCCTGCATTACTTCTACTCATGGCCACTGGCAGGTTTCCCTTGATGCTGAGGGACCTTGCCGGGGCAACCTCCTCTGCCACCTCGGCCCTTCCCACCAACGCCATCTTGATCTCTCTCTATGTCACGCTTCTCATATTCAGCCTTCTGCTTCTTGACGAGTTGCTCAACTTGATGACACTCTTGGAGATCATGGCCCTTGGTTTGATGGATATTGCAGTATGGCCCGTCAGCCTTCCCATCCTTCTTGGCCACCGCGGCTTCCCGACAGTCAGTGCACGCGACAACTTCCTTTCCAGGGGCTTCGTTCTTGGCCTTCTTGCCGGTGCTAGGAATGCCAGATCCCTCGACAACCAGAACTGTTTGTTCCTTGCGCTTCTTGTTGCATTTCTTGTTCTTCTTCTTTTGGCAGGCAGTATCGTCATCGTCTTCTGAGTCGATATTGATGCCATCCTCTGATCCGGACAGCCGCCTCCTCTCCTCTATACGGGCATACTTATCTACCAAGGTGTAAAGCTAATTCACCGTCTTGGTCAACGAGACGTTCATCTTGGAACGTATCTTGCGGTTGCGTACATTGGACTGGAACGCAGCAATCATATCTACCGGGTAGATATCAGGAATGTTTCTGTGTACCCAGTTGAACCTCTGCATCTACTTCCGCAAACTCTCCCCTTCATTTTGTGGAAGGAGGTGCAGATCGCTGGGCCGCCCTGGTTCTTGATGGCCGCCCGGAAGGCGCCAACAAAGTCATGGCACAGGTCAGCCCAGATCTAGATGGAGTTTTCTTGCAAGTGCATCAGCCACGACCTCACGTTTGGCTTGAGTGCCAAATGGAAGTAGTTGGCGAATACCACTTCATCTGTTCCTCCGACATCTTGAATGGTGATGGTGTAGATGCTCAAGAACTCTGCTAGGTTCAATCTTCCATTGTATTTTTCTGGTATCTATGGCTTGAACACAGAGGCAGATGGCCAATGGACTTGCCGTAGCTCTCGAGTGAGCGGGGCAGCCAACCTCGAAAGGCAAGTACCCGCCTCCATCGGGCATGGGCTCATCGACGTTGGGGCCATTGCGTCTGTTAGACTGGCGACGGGTTTCGCGACGTCGCTCTATGGTGACGCGTCCGTCTTCCCTCCGCCTATCTTCGAGGGCCTGCCGCTGGTCTCGACGGGCTCGAGGATCATATGAAGCCATCGACACGTCGTCGGATTCTCGATTGCGTGGCTCCGACCATGGCCATTGCGCTGGCTGCTGCGGAGGGGACTGCACCATAGGGGTGGCCCCTTCGGTATGACCAGCAGCTCAGGCCATTATCGCTGCCTGTGAAGGCCGTGGCGGGCCGGCTCGCTATGATCCTCCCACCTCAGCGAAACCAATCAGGCTCTGAATGGTGGCTCTCCACTCATCCATTTGCTCGGCTGCTGGCGGAAATCTCAACAGGAGTTGGGCCCGCGCCATGGCTTACGAAGCGGTGCTTGGCATTGACGACGACGCAAATCATGACGTCGCCTGGCTTCTGATGGTGCCAGTAGTGGCGGCGGCATGTTCTCACCTACACGACCTGGTCGCCAAGGTGGCGTGGCAACGAGGCGGATGTGCTTGGGGACTGATGTGCCCATTCAGCGCATCATCTTGGCAAGCTTTCCATGGGTAGGGTGCATGCCCTATAGCCACACCTGCACCGGGGGCAGTTGGAGGGTTGTGATTCTCACCAGAGTGAGTGCATCACTGCAGCTGCGTCATTCAGGGAGGTGGAGAGGTGGAGACGGAATGTTCTCCCCACCTGCATCATCTTGTGGAGCATGGTCGCTAGGATGTTGTTCATGATGTCGTCCTCCGGCACCTCCTGCTCCCACTTCGGCCGCAAGGGGAACAGTGATGGCGCCGCCTGTGCCGGCCACGTCCCCGCGGCATCCACGTCCCCGTGTGTCCCCTTAGCCCCCGTGGCATCCATGGCTGCATGTGAGGGGGCCTTCGAGGTGGATGGGTGAGCTGTAGCGCCGGACCTTTTCTTGGGCACCATGGATGATGGAGCCGTTGATGGAGAAGATGATGATGAAGATGACGCACTTCTTACACCCTCGGGTTCACACAAGCGCTCCCTCCTACCTGGCGCGCCAAAGATGTCATGGTTCAACACGGCCCATTTGTGGTTCGGCAAGGGGGAAGGACGCGTTGCACAAAGAGCAAAGGCCATAGAGCAGCTTGACAGTGATGACACAGACACTTTTTACCCAGGTTCGGTCCGCCGCGAGGCATAATACCCTGCTCCTGCTTTGGTGGATTGATGAATGGACCATCATGGAGACGCGGCGCTCTAGCCCGGCAAGGTCACCTTGGGATGAGAGCAGCTATGCGCGTATGAGCGTACAAGAGTCCGAATAATTTCTAAGGTAGCCACGACCCTCCTTTTATAGGTCAAGGGGTTACCACAGTGGCAAAACAGTCATTATCTAATGATTAGATAGCCACAGTGCTATCGTACCTAACTCTTTAGACAGGACAAGGTGCATTAAATGCACCACATAATGTCACGTCATGGGGGTAGCCCAACAAGCCTTGCCGTGCTATTTATCCACCTTCTCGCCTTCCCGCATGACACCCCTATGGACGGGTGTCATTTGGAGGTGATCTTCCCCAAAAATGGTTGCCACGTCTAAATAATAGCCACCTAATCACCAGGGGGCTCGACACCGCACCGATAAGTGACTTGCGTCGCAGTGAGGTGGAGCGGTGACGCCTTGGCGGGGTCATCCGCCCTTAGCGTCCCCGGCAAGCTTGCCGGGGGAGTCTTGAGACTTGTCTTCGGGGTGACCTCGACCCTGCAAAGCTCGCTTGGCCGGCAAGGGACGTTTTTCCATAGTGATATCTTGCTTTTTTGGGTTGTCTTGGTCTTCTTGATCCGCCCTTTGATTTCTCACAGAGCTATGTCTTCAGCTTGGCGTTGTCTTGGATGCTGTAACTTTGCTCTTGAGCCTGTGTATAGTCCGGGCAACACACACCAGGGTTTTTTGCACTGACACAAGGCATCCTACCGACCCTCATTATAGCTGCTACTAAGCTTCGTTTGATGGGTTCAAAATGGGTTAGGAGCATAGATGATGTCTAGCCCCTTATTAACTTCCCTCAAATGTTGCCACAACCAACCTGACTGAGTAGACTCGTATCAAAAGATGGGAGCACAGATGACGGAGGCAACAAGGGTCCCCTGCATACAAGTTTTTCACACATGAATACAACATGGGGTGTTGGAATGAACTTATCTTTGTTTGCTGGTCTTCTTATCGCTCCCGATAAGGACGAGCTGTTGCGGACCAAAGCGTGCGCTCGTTCTCATCCTTCTTCCGAGGGTGTTCACCCATGGTGGAATATTTCTGTTACCAATAAAAAGAAGAATGGGGGAGAAATAACTGCACGTGTCCCTTCACAATGAATTAGTCATCTTATCTTAGGATTATTGCAATCACAATAAATCAATACTTAAGAAAACATGCATGCAGTTTTTGTGACAGTGCTTTGTTTTTATCCGTGCACAGGGTCTACGCCTTGCTTTGTACAAAGGTTTACAAGTCCTGGGGACTAGGCTTGTATAAAAAAGGTTGATGGGGCAAGGCCCACCAATAGCAACATATGGGTAGAACTTATGAACATGCTCAATGTTCCATGAGTTTTTGCATTGGGATGCCATCTTCGGTCTCCAGACTGACTGCGCCAGGTCTGGTGACGCATACTACCCGGTAAGTTCCTTCCCACTTCAGTGTCAACTTATTTAAAGCCTTGGTGGACTGAACACGCCTAAGGACAAGTGATGTCTACTACACAACTTGTTCTTGTAGACTCGTGTTGGGCCTCCAAGCACAGAGTTTTGTAGGACAATAGCAAATTTCCCTCAAGTGGATGACCTAAGGTTTATCAATGTGTGGGAGGTGTAGGATGAAGATGGTCTCTCTCAAAAAACCTTGCAACCAAAATAATAAAAAGTCTCTTGTTTCTCCAACACACCAAATACAATGGTAACTTTTATAGGTGCACTAGCTCGGCGAAGAGATGGTGATAAAAGTATAGTAATTATAGTAGATCTTGATTTTCGTAACAGGAACAATAAAAACAAGCAAGGTAGCAAGTAACAATAGTGAGAACAAACAGTATCACAATGCTTGAAAATGAGGCCTTGATGACCCAAAAGTATAGGGGATCAATCATATTCCTTTCAATATGTAAGAGTGTCGAAACCAATGAGGAGCAGAAGGAAATGACAAGTGGTTTTCAGCAAAGTATTCTCTGCAAGTGCTAAAATTATAAGTGACGAGTAGTTTGATAGCAAGATAATATGTAACGAGCAAGTAATGGTAACAGTAAGTAATATGCAGCAAGGTAGCCCAATCCTTTTGTGGCAAAGGACTAGCCAAAAAATTCTCTTGTAATAAGCAACACGTTCTTGAGGGTACATGGGAATTTCATCTAGTCACTTTCACCATGTTGGTTTGATTCGTGTTTGCTACTTTGATAATTTGATATGTGGGTGGACCGGTGCTTAGGTTCTATTCTTACTTGAACAAACCTCCTACTTATGATTAACTCCCTCGCAAGCATCCGCAACTATGAGAAAAGTATTAGGATAAATTCTAACCATAGCATTAACCATTTGGATCCAAATCAGTCCCTTACGAAGTAGCGCATAAACTAGGGTTTAAGCTTTCGTCACTCTAGCATCCTCATCTAATAACTACTCCACAATGCATTCCCTTAGGCCCTGATAAGGTGAAGTGTCATGTTGTCGACGTTCACATGACACCACTAAGGGAATCACAACATACATATCATCAAAATATCAAACACATATCAAGTTCACATGAGTACTTGCAACAAGATTTATCCCATGACCTCAAGAACAAAAGTAACTACTCACAAATGATAATCATGCTCAAGATCAGAGGGGTATTAAATAGCATAATGGATCTGAACATATAATCTTCCACCAAATAAACCATATAGTAATCAACACTACTAGTTGAGACGAGATGGTGCTGTTGAAGATGTTGATGGAGATTGCCATCCCTAAGATGGGAGAGTTGTTGGTGATGATGATGACGATGATTTCCCCCTCCGGGAGGGAAGTTCCCCCGACGTAATCGTTCCGCCGGAGGGCAAAAGTGCTCCTGCCCAAGTTCCACCTTGAGATGGTGGCGCTTCGTCCCGAAAGTCCTTCCCTTATATTTTCTAGGTCAAAATGAGTTATATACCAGAAGATGGGCACCGGAGGTGGGCCGAGGAGGGCACAATCCACCTGTCCGCGCTTGGGGGTCCTTGCGCGCCCAGGTGGGTTGTGCTCACCTGATGGGCGCCCTCTGGTATTTATTTGCTCCAATAATTCTTAAATATTCCATGTAAAATCTCCATGAAGTTTCAGCTCATTTGGAGATGTGCAGAATAGGTAACTCTGATGTAGCTTTTTCAGGTCCAGAATTCCAGCTACCGCCATTCTCCCTCTTTGTGTGAACCTTGCATATTATGAGAGAAAAGGCATTAGAATTACTCCATAAAGCATTATTACTCCTTGGCGTTATCTTGTTTATCTGGCTCGTATTAGCCTTCTTGATTTTTACTTGAATCTTCCAAAGGATTTGATCCTCCTTGCCTTGTCTGACCTTGGTGTTGTAATCTTGCCTTTGAGCCTGTGCACAGTCTGGGAAACAGACCCAGGGTTTGATGCACGGTAGGAGCCCCCGGGCCTGGCGCGAACGCGCCACTGGGCGTCATCGAGGTAGGCCCTAATCAGTGCACAGGCGGGAGCACAAAGGGTGGCCCCACTCCTTGGGACCTTCTCAGCTTCCCTCTTAACTTGAATTCCGATCAGTTCCTGGTTCTATCGCACGGTGCTTAACGCCAATTTTGGTGGGGCCATCCTTCTAATGGCACGTGAATGACTTTAATGCATGGGTGGCTAACTACCAATGCACTCTTCCCACCATGCCCTTATCCTCAGCCACGTATGTCGCATGCATTGAGTGGAGTACGTAATGGAGGCGTGTGGTGTGGAAGAGCATCAAGGCAGACGCTTGGTCTTTTGGGATTGGCGGAGGAGGGCGGTGGTTACCCGTCGGAGAATCAACCCCAGCCCCTAGCTCGCCTATAAAAGGAGGAGCTGGGGAGGAAGGGAGGCATTCATTCATGCCCCTTTCTCTCTTAATCTTCTGCTTTGTCTCTAGGATGCTGAAGGGGAGAGCCCGGGGCCAGGCCCGAGCCTTAGCTTGGGGTTGATGACACCAAGTAGCTGTGCTGATGCTCGAAGAGTGAGTCTGGTCCGGCTCCAAGGCGTAGGGCTTGGGATCAATGAGGGGGGGCACCTTCTTGCCCGCCAAGGTGGGGAGCAGGGCATCTTTGGCGTCCTGGCTGATGTGGTCTTCTATCGTCTCCCTGGGGGAAGTGCCGGACCAGAGGTCGGCTGTCAAGCCCAATATGCAAACCTATCCGAGAGGAACTCGAATGTCCCACCAAGGATAGAGCCGCATCTTGAGACACTTTTGCAAGGTGGATATCATTACATCGTACCCTTACATAATAGATGGGGATACATACAAAAGGCATCCAATGCCACATGAATACAACAACATCATACATAAGAGCAACATCCGACTACGGATGGAACACAAACATAAACTCAAATGACATCCAACCTACTATCCCAGGCTGCCGACCAGGAACCTATCCCCTGAACAAAGAAGAAGTAGAAGAATAACTCAATAACAATGAAACATCGCTCTCACATCATGATCATCACATTACCTATACCTGCAGCTGTTGTTATAGTAATATGTGAGCCACGAGGACTCAGCAAACCCATTACCATGGGTATCAAGACTTGCAAAGCTTAATGGGAAAGGAATGAATATGTGGCGAGGTTGTAGCAAGCGACTAAGCAATGTACGGTGGCTAACTTACGAGTACGATAATAAGATGAGAAGGTACGCACACGATCGCAAACTAGTAATGATCAGTAAGTGATCCTGAACTACTTATGTTCAGACATAACCCCACCGTGTTCTCTTCATGAACTCACCCGAAAAGAGACCATCTCGGTTACACACGCGGTTGGTGTATTTTAATTCGAATCTGATGTCCAGTTCTCTACAACCGGACATTAAAAATTCCCATCTGCCACATAACGGTGGGCACAACTCTCGAAAGTTTAAACCTACAGGGGTGTCCCAACTTAGCCCATGACAATCTCACGATCTGCGGAGAGAATTCACCATCTCGGGACATCCAATTAGACTCGGGATCCCGGTGCACAAGACATTTCGACAATGGTAAAACTAGTCCAGAAAGACCTCCCAGCGCGCCGACACCCTGATAGTAGCCGGGCGTATCTCGTCTCAGGCCACGACGGATGAGCTAAGCGTACAGGTACCAGATACCCCAAGTTGACAAGGGACGGTCCCACACAGTGCTCTAGTTTGGGACCAACACCATGAGCACTGCCCCCCTGTTTATGTGGAATTACTTCTCGGGTTCATGATGCCCAATGCCAATTAATTAATTAATTCAGTATTATTATGTAGGCAAATGTTAAAACCAATGTTGGGCCTTGCTGGAAGAGTTTTATTCAAAGCGAACTGTCAAGAGGGGCCCATAAACCCTCATTGTGTTAGGGATGCAAAATCAAGGAACATAACACCGGTATGACAGAAACTAAGGCGACAAGAGTAGAACAAAACACCAGGCATAAGGCTGAGACTTCCACCCTTTACCAAGTATATAGATGCATTAATTAAATAAGAGATATTATGATATCCCAAGATATCCAAGATATCCATGTCCCAACATGGAACAACCTGCAACTTCACCTGCAACTAGCAACGTTATAAGAGGGGCTGAGCAAAGCGGTAACATAGCCAAACAACGATTTGCTGGGATGGTGAAAAAGGTTAGAGGCTGTTTCATGGCATAATGGGGGTCTGAATAAACAAGTGGTAGGAAGTGCGACATAGCGATAGCATCAAGGCAACTAGCATAGCAATGATAGTAGTGAGATCCAGGGTAATAGCCATCTTGCCTGAAATCCTGCTAGGAATAAGAATGAGTCCATGAAGAAGACGAACGGGCGTAGACGAACCAAGCGTAGTCGAACGAGTCCTCACGATCGCAAGGAAACAGGAACTATCGAGAAGAAGCATAATTGGAAAGAATAAAACAACATGGTATACACACAACACATAAACATGGCATGATTCTCAACCAAGTATGATGCATGACCAGGCAACCTGATGCTACTCATGGAAAGAGATGAGAAGAAGCACAATTGGAAAGAAGAAAACAAAATGGTAAACACACAACACATAAACATGGCATGATTCTCAACCAAGTATGATGCATGACCAGTCAACCTGATACTACTCATGGAAAGAGATGATGCATACAAGAACATCACATCAAAGCAAGTTTAAATGAGGCCGGAAATAACATATAACAATTCCGGTAAGTCCTTAGATGCAAACTTCGAAATTGGTCCATATCTGAACAAAACATTAAGTTGAAGTTGTCAAACAGCAAGTTAAGATGCACCAACATTATATACATGTCTTTCTATTCAAGTTTCATATAAAGTTCATTTAATTCAGAGCTACGGCCTAGAAGATATGAACAAAACAAGTTAAACATGGCATTGCTGCAAAATGCATTCAAACATAAAGAAAACACACTCAAAACATGGATGCAACATGATAATATGAAACGTACATGCAATTCTAAGCAAGTTACAGGTAGAGCATGCTCAAAACGGAGCAACGGTGCAACACATACACTCGAAACAAGTTATAACAATAATCTACCCAAAACAGCTACTAGGCACTCTGCAATCATCAAAACAACATGCTATAGGAAGTATATGAACTCAAACTTGATATGCACTCAAATTACAGATAACATGCTTCAAATATCATTAAGGTTCAGGTTCATAGGCATCAGGATTAATCCAGGATGATCAATGCAAAAAGCAACTTAATAACATAGATTATGACTTGGTGAAAAACAGGGCACATGCACGAGCAGAGTTAATATGATGACATGTAGAAGGCATGAAACAAAGATGCTACATCAACTATACATAGCAACCAAGTGCATGGCATCAAAGTACACATAACTAAGAGCAAATAACATCAAGGCATCCTATGCATATGACTCATGCATTAGTGGGAACCATCAAGATAAGTTTGAATATTGAAACAGTTTCAGCAAGTGCAAAACAACAACATTATCGTAGCATGTTTGAAAGCTTGGAACAGAGGTCATATGAAGTCCAAAACTAACAAACAAGGCATGTGGACAAATTACTCATAGATATTTCAGTTCATGTAATTGGAGCATCTCCAAAAGAGGCATAGATTAATTACTATCAAGCTCACAACATGACATCATGAAGTTAACAGAAAACTGGAACATCATTTAGGCATGTTCATGGCAACGAAAATACATGCTACAGGACATATATAAGGCATAAAATGGCATGGCATGAGAGAGCATAATATGAGTGTCGGTGTCAAAACCGGTGGATCTCGGGTAGGGGGTCCCGAACTGTGCGTCTAGGCGGATGGTAACAGGAGACAAGGGACACGATGTTTTACCCAGGTTCGGGCCCTCTTGATGGAGGTAAAACCCTACGTCCTGCTTGATTAATATTGATGATGTGTGTCACAAGAGTGGATCTACCACGAGATCAAGGAGGCTAAACCCTAGAAGCTAGCCTATGGTATGATTTTTGTTCGTCCTATGGACTAAGGCCATCCGGTTTATATAGACAACGGAGAGGGCTAGGGTTACACAAAGTCGGTTACAATGGTAGGAGATCTACATATCCGGACACGGGACGAAGTCTTCAATCTTGTATCTTCATAGTCTTGGAGTCCGGCCGATGATGATAGTTCGGCTATCCGGACACCCCTTAGTCCGGGACTCCCTCAGTAGCCCCCGAACCGGGCTTTAGCGACGACGAGTCCGGCGCGTATATTGTCTTCGGCGTTGCAAGGCGGGTTCTCCTTCAAACTTCATGTTCCTGTCGAATAGTGTCCGACTTCCTTATAAATGTTGCGCTCCTTGGCTTCCACGCCCAATAATGGCCTTCTTCCACGTGTCGTATGAATGCGAAAAGCTATGGTATTTTTACATTGTACCCCCTTGCCGTGTGAATGAGCCGTCTATAAGAGAGGCGAGGATCTAGATCCAGCTCACACCATCCTCCATCCGCAAGTTCTCATCGAAGCGCCTCTAAAAGAAATCCATTCCATCATGGATAGTCGACGCGGCTCCTCCTCTCGTGCTCCCAGCCCAAAGCCAGGAGATTGGGGGAGATGCTTAGTTCCACACAGCGAGCTAGTGGCGCTCCAAACCGAGGGATATCTTCCCCCAGCTTTCATGGTTCCGGTTCGAGCCGGACTGGCCACCTTCAAGGGTGGAAAGCAGGCGGAGAGCGTCCCCAACCCTTCCAAAGGAGAGAGGGTATGCTTCGTCCCTTATCTAATAAGGGGACTCGGATTTCCCATACATCCATTTCTTCGGGGGCTCCTGGAGTTCTATGGACTCCAGTTTCACCACCTCACAGCTGCCTCCATTTTGCACATCGCGGGCTTTGTAGCTCTTTGCGAGCTGTTTCTGGGCATCGAGCCCCATTTTGCGCTGTGGAAGAGATTGTTTGGCCTTGTACCCCGTTCTTATGAGGGGTCGATATATCAAGTGGGCGGAGCCGAAATATGGTGCATCGCCGGGACCGGATATCTATCCGGCACCCCGTAGAAGGCGTCCGAAGACTGGCCTTTGGAATGGTTCTACATGGAGGACGCCCCTCTGCTGGATCCAGTTCGGATCGGCCTCCCGGAGTTCAGCGATGCTCCCTTGAAGTAACGCCTGAGTTGGCGCCCGCGGAGCCCTCAACGGGAGGATGATGGGAGCGTCCATTATCCGATGGGCCGGATTAGGTTACTGGCCCACTCCGGATTGACCATGATTGGAATCATGGCCACGTGCATTATGCGAGGGGTGCAGCCACTCCAATATAGGGGCCACCCTATGTGGGATTTCAACGGGGAAGACGACGCCACCCGTCATGGCCGCAGAGGGCCGGGCTCGGCAGCCGATCTGGCAAAGATCCTGTCCGGCTTGTACAAGGGGGAGGAGGAGGACTTTCTCCGCATGAATCGATTGAACGGATTTTCCATGAACAACCCTCGGAGTTGGGTAAGCGGACGTTTATCTACCCGATCCATACTTCCAAAGTCAAGTATCTTACTTCGTGATTTTGACGCAGGAACTGCGCCGGGACGTGGAGGGCATACGAAGCCTAACTCCACAGCCTGAGGATCCGGAACGATCCCTTGATCCGACCTCCGCAGAGGATCCGGACATAAAGGTGGAGCTGATTGACGGGGTGTTCCACCAACTTAGCATGGACAATGCCCTAGTCGCCATTATGGCTGACTACCCCGGTTTGTTTCCGGCCTCCCAGGTGACTACGACCGAGGTCTTGACACCATTATTTGATCCGTGCTCAACTCTGACCATCCTATACTGATGGTGCATCGCAGGAGGTGCCTTTAAGGCGGGAAGCCAAACCTGCGGCGGCTGACCAGCAAGGGTCAGTTCGGCCCAGCAGGCGGAAGAGGAGTGCGACGCGAATCGAAACGTCGCCGCAACGGTATAGCACACCGTTGTTTTTAATGGAAGGATCCCTAGGAGGTATATTAATGCTCATAACTTTTTCTAGGAGAAAGAGCGGTCGCCGGACAGTGTCCGGAGAGGTTGCCAATCAAGCCTCCGCCAGCCATGCTCCATTGTGTGGTCCGGAAGTGGAGGCGAACACAAGGCAAGAGCCGGATGCTCCTCCAACGGAGGATGCCGACAGGCTGTCCGCCACCCGGTCTAAGGTGGAGAGCGCCATGAATCACAGGCGTCGCCGGACAGTTCTTCGTGACGCGTGTTTCTCCCCGGAGGCGTTGAATGCCTTTGATGCAGGAAATGCGCACCTCCGTGCTGCTCAAGATGGTTTAACCAGAGCCACAGAGCAGTATGTGAAGGACATACGGGTAAGTAATTTTAATAGTTATATATGCTAGTAGCCCCCGAGACTTAAAATAGTTAAAATAACTGATTTAAGGATCATTTATTATGCAGGATCTTACGCAGAAGAATACCCACATGTCCCAGGAGCTGCAAGAGTGCAAGGCCCAACTTGAGGCCGCACTAGCCACCACAGGGGGAGCCACAGAGACCCCCCACTGGTAATATGTACTTCGAAAAGATAAGTAGTTAACAAAGTGCGGCGTGTGCGTAAATCTGACAATAATATTGTAGAGGGCGCCGGACTAGATCCGGACAAGCAACAGCTACTGCGTCACCTAAAGGCCGGCGAGAGGGTGCTTATGAAGGTGCAGCAGGAGAGTAACAAGCTCCAAGATGCCCACACCCAGCTAGGAGAAGACCTGAAAGGTGTTCGGGCCCAGCTGTCTGGCTCCGTGAAGGAGAATCAGCGGCTTCGTCGCGACATTTATAGTAAGTGCTTGAGCAAATTCCTTTGAAAAGAAGAATTCGACGAGGAAGTCGATTGACAGAAATGTGTCTTTAGATGTGCTCACAGGTCGCCCTGCGGAGGAAATGCCTAGTTCAACGGGTGACCAACTTCCCGAGCTGGTGCAACTGCTCGAACATGTTCGGCAGGCGATGAGTGGCGTTGTTCAGGTTTATGGCCTTCCGTCTCCCTACCCAAGGGCCTTGGAGGGCTTGCTGAGAAGCTTCAGGGAGCACGGCGACGCCTCCGTCTGTGGAAGATAACGGCCTGCCATCAAGGCTCCAGGGAAGCCTGGGCCATGGTGAAGACGCGGTACCCGAAGGCTGACCCAAACCACATGGCCGAGGTTGGACCTGCGGGGCCTTATGGGAAGGAGATCCCTGTGAGCTTGATGTAAGGCCAAGTAGACTGGCCGTGAAATATTCCCAACAGGACTGTAAGTTGGACAACCTGTTAGATGCGATTGAAGAGGAGTACAATCAGTCAGTTTGACGATGTAATTTGAAATGACATGTAAAATGCCTTCTAGCCGGATTGTAGACCGTTTGTCTTTGCAGACCTTTTCGCTTCAACCTCGGGACCCAACAGTCCGGAGTGTGTCCGAATACCCTTACGGTTATAGAAGAACCGGGGCATGCGTGGAGACAAGGCGTCGGGTCATAATTGCTTTATCAGACAAGTGCCCAACTAGCTATGTTATATTACATGGTTAGTAAGAAACACCTTCCAGGGAGAATAGTTCCGTTAAGGGTTCCTTTCCCTGGGAGGCATGCCCTAAAGTGCATGTCCGGACTGCAAAAATAGCAGAAAAAGCATCGGGGGGCAAATAAATAAGTAAGTAATAAAGCATCTTTCAAGTCACCGACCGAATATTCTCTTAAGAACGCTAGCTTTCGGGTTCACCCAGTCTGAGGTACACATCCGACTGACCCGGTAGTAACAATCGCAGAGATGCTCCCTTTACATCCTAGCCGAACAATCGGGAACGTAGGGGTAAGCACAGGAGCTAGGCAACCTAGCTTGGCCAAAACATAAGTCATATCGATGCATATAATGGTGAATAAAAGGTACATGCGGAAGTATGACACATGTGTTGGGCATGAAGCCTGTATAAATAAGCTTCTGTTAAAGAAGCCCCCAGGTATAATGAGTGCTAGGAGCACATCAAGTGTGTGCGAACAATGCGCAAATCAGCCTATCAAAGGTATTGAAAAAAAGGTGGGAAGAAGGAGGGGGACAAGAGACAATGAAAATGTAAAAAGATGGACGGAGGAGTGAGACGAACTCTGAGTCCGGCGTTAGGCGTAGAATCTTCGGAGACGGGCTGCGTTCCATGGGTTCGGCTCGAGTCGGTTGTCAGATGCGTTACGTAGACGGTATGCTCCGCCGGTCAGGACTTGGTCGATGATGAAGGGACCTTCCCACTTGGGCTTAAGTTTGTCCTTTTTCTTGTCCGGCAGGCGTAGAACAAGTTCGCCAACATTGTAAGCTTTGGCCCGTACTTCTCTGCTTTGATATCTTCGAGCCTGCTGTTGATAAAATGCGGAACGAGCTTTTGCCACGTCCTGCTCCTCCTCTAAGGCATCCAAACTGTCCTACCGATCCAGCTCGTCTTCTCTTTCTTCGTACATGCGCACGCGAGGTGAGTCATGAATTATATCGCAGGGCAGAACTGCCTCTGCGTCGTACACCATAAAAAATGGTGTGAATCCGGTAGTTCGGTTTGGCGTGGTCCGCAGCCCCCAGAGTACGGAGTCGAGCTCCTCTACCCAGTGCGTGTTAGATTCCTGGAGGGACCGCACTAGTCTGGGTTTGATGCCGCTCATGATTAGACCATTTGCTCGCTCGACTTGACCGTTAGTTTGGGGGTGATAGACTGAAGCGTAGTCGAGCTTGATGCCCATGTTTTTGCACCAGAGTTTAACCTCGTCGGCCATGAAATTCATGCCGTTATCAGTGATGATGCTGTGGGGGACGCCAAAACGGTGTACTACCCCGGATGTGAAGTCTATCACAGGTCCGAATTCTGCCATTTTAACCGGCTTGGCTTCAATCCATTTGGTGAATTTGACCACCATGACCAATAAGTATTTGTGCTTGTGGGTTCCCTCTTTAAGGGGTCCAACCATGTCAAGCCCCCAGAATGCGAACGGCTAGGTGATGGGTATAGTTTTGAGGGCGGTGAGTGGCATGTGGCTCTGATTAGCAAAGAGCTGGCAACCGACGCATCGCTGGACTAAGTCCTGAGCATCTGCCCGGGCTGTTGGCCAATAAAATCCTGTACGGAAGGCCTTGCCTACAAGGGCCCGGGCTGCGGCGTGGTGCCCGCCGAGTCCGGCGTGAATTTCATCCAGGAGATTTCGCCCCTCCTCTTCGGAGATACACCTTTGAAGGACTCCGGTTGTGCTTTTCTAATAAAGTTCTCCCTCATGGACCTTGTAGGCTTTAGATCGCCGAACTATGCAGCGGGCCTCGTTTTGGTCTTCGGGAAGTTCCTGCCTAATTAAGTAGGCTAGGAATGGTTCCATCCACGGGGCAATTACTGCCATTATTTCGTGGGCTGAAGGTGTTATTTCATTGGCTGAGCCGCCGATTGTGTCAGAATTGTCTGAGTTAGGTGATGCAGCTGGCTCCGGATTGTTATTTCCGGACCCCTCTTCCCATAATACGGATGGCTTAAAGAGCCGTTCCAGGAAGATGTTTGGAGGGACGGCGTCACGTTTTGCGCTGATGCGTGCTAACACGTCTGCTGCCTGGTTATTATCCCGGGCTACATGATGGAATTCGAGTCCTTCGAACCGAGCTGACATTTTTAGGACGGCGTTGTGGTAAGCTGCCATTTTCGGATCTTTGGCGTCAAAGTCTCCATTTACTTGGGATATTGCGAGGTTTGAATCCCCGCGCACCTCTAGGCGTTGAATGCCCATGGAGATAGCCATCCGGAGGCCGTGTAGAAGGGCCTCGTATTCGGCTGCGTTGTTGGAGTCCATGTACATTATTTGAATTATGTATTGGACTGTGTCTCCAGTTGGGGACGTCAAGACGACACCAGCCCCCAAGCCAGCCAACATTTTGGATCCCTCAAAATGGATGATCCAATTGGAGTACGCGCCGTACTCTTTAGGGAGTTCGACTTTGGTCCATTCGGCGATGAACTCAGCCAGGACTTGCGACTTTATAGCTCGCCGTGGTTTGTAGGTTATGTCAAATGGTAAGAGCTCAATGACAACTTTATGTGTTGCTGTGATATATAATAACATAGGTTCGCCCAGGTTGGGCGCGGCCAGGACCGGATTTGTTACCAGTATGGCCTTGATTTCTTCGAGTCTGGCCGTGGCGGCATCCGTCCATTCAAAGTGTTCGGTGCGCCGGAGGAGGCGATAGAGGGGCAGAGCCTTTTCTCCCAAACAGGAGATGAAGCGGCTTAGAGCCGCTATGCACCCAGTTAGTTTTTGTATTTGCTTGAGGTCTTTTGGGATATCCAATTGTGACAGAGCTCGGATCTTGGCTGGGTTTGCTTCAATTCCCCTACCGGATACAATGAAGCCCAAAAGCTTTCCGGCTGGTACTCCGAAGACACATTTTTCCGGGTTGAGCTTAATGTCATATGCTCGGAGGTTGTCAAATGTCACCCTCAAGTCGTCTACTAGAGTTTCGACGTGTTTGGTCTTGACGACCACATCGTCTACGTATGCCTCTACTGTTTTGCCTATCTGGGTAGCCAGACATGTCTGAATCATGCGCTGATATGTTGCGCCGGCGTTTTTGAGTCCGAAGGGCATTGTGTTGAAGCAGAATGGCCCATATGGTGTAATGAATGCCATTGCGGCCCGGTCGTTTTCCGCCATCTTGATTTGATGGTATCCGGAGTATGCATCGAGGAAGCACAATGAATCGTGCCCTGCGGTAGCGTCGATGATTTGGTGGATGCGAGGGAGAGGTAAAGGGTCCTTTGGACAGGCCTTGTTAAGGTCTTTGAAATCGACGCAGAGGCGCCAGGATTTGTCCTTTTTTGGTACCATTACCAGGTTGGCTAGCCAGTCCGGATGTTTGATATCTCTGATGAATCCGGCTTCTAAGAGTTTGGCTAGCTCCTCTCCCATTGCCTGTCTTTTGGGTTCGGAAAATCGCTGAAGAGCTTGTTTGACTGGCTTGAATCCTTTTTGGATATTTAGGCTGTGCTCTGCCAGCCTGCGTGGGATTCCTGGCATGTCTGAAGGGTGCCAGGCAAAAATGTCCCAATTTTCCCGAAGGAATTCTCGTAGTGCGGCTTCTACATCAGGATTTAATTATGCCCCAATGGATGTCGTCTTTGTGGGGTCCGTTGGATGGACCTGAAATTTGACTATTTCGTCTGCTGGTTTAAAAGAGGTGGACTTGGACCTCTTATCGAGTATCACATCGTCCCTATCCACCGTGGAGCGCAGCGCAGTTAATTCTTCTGCCGCTAGGGCTTCGGATAATGCCTCTAGGGCCAGTGCGGCTGTCTTATTTTCAGCGCGGAGTGCTGTATCTGGATCACTGGCGAGAGTGATTATTCCATTGGGTCCGGGCATTTTGAGCTTCATGTACCCGTAATGGGGTATAGCTTGGAAGATTGTGAATGCCCCTCGCCCTAGCAAGGCGTGATATCCGCTGCCGAATGGGGCCACTTGGAACATGACCTCTTCGGACCTGTAATTGTCCGGCGAGCCGAACACTACATCTAGTGTGATTTTTCCTGTGCAGCGTACTTCTCGACTAGGGATTATTCCCCTGAAGGTTGTGCTGCTCCGCTCGATGCGGCTCCAATCAATTTCCATTTTTTGAAGGGTTTCTTCGTAGATGAGGTTTAATCCGCTGCCGCCATGCATGAGTACCTTGGTAATACGAAAGCCGTCCACTATCGGACTGAGGACCAATGCGGCTGGTGCTCTAGCTGTTCAGAATTTAGGTTTGTCGCTGGCATTGAAGGTGATAGCCGTGTCACTCCATGGATTTGTTGTTGCTACTTGGTAGACTTCGGCGAGGCTGCGGATTGTTTGTTTTCGCATGTTATTTGATGTGAAAGTCTCGAAGACTGTTAATACTGTACTGGTGCTGCTGGGCTGATTGCCCGGGGCTAAAAAGCCTTCGCCACTTTTGGCCACCTGCCGTAATATCCAACATGCTCGAAGGCTATGTGTTGGAGTGGCGCCCTCCGTACTGTGGATTTTGCAGGGTCCGTTGAGCCATCCCTCCAGTACGGTTCCGTACCCTTTAGGGTTTTTTTGCTTTTTGGTTTTTAACCCAGGTGCTTGAGTATGACGCACCCTTTTATTTCGGACTGGGGTTGTATTCAGGGCCGGATTGTCCCAAAACCTAGTTTTGGTTTTCCAGGCACTCTCCATCGCACAGTATTTTTGTACAATGGTCGCTAGGTCGGCGAAGCGTGTAACTTCGCGACGACTGATGGCATTTATGATTCCCTTGTCTGTGCAATTGTTGCAGAAGATTGAAATCGCGCTTTCTTCACGGCAGTCCTTTATCCTGTTCATAACCAGGAGGAATCTGGCCCAGTAATGATGTACTGTTTCATCGGGCTCTTGCCGTATTTGAGATAGATCGCTTATGTTTGGGTGGATGGGTGGAATCAAGTTCGGAACCCCGCCCGATCTGAGGCTCAAAGGCCAAGAAGCTTCCGAATTCGGAAGCTTGGTTCGTTGGACGCTTTCCAACAAATCTGGTCCGATGCCTGACTTTAGGTTCAGTATTTGATTAGCGTCCGTCCCTCCGCAGGAATCCGGCATGGAGGGATCGGTAATCCGGACATAGTTGGTTTTTAACATAGAAGAAGAGTCGCCACATTGCTCCTCTACCACAACAACGTGGTGGGTAACCTGGGAGAGTTAATTTCTCTCAGATCGGTTTTAAGCCCAATCTGATCATAGTCGGTTGCGACTCCCAGGGCGGCGATGCGATCCAAGAGCTCGTTTACGGAGGAGAGCTCAATCGGATCTAGCTGCTCGGTGAATTCCGAGCTGACATGAAGATCGCTTTTAATGACCTGAGAGGTCATTGTCGGAGCGGTAGCCGAACATGCGGTCATAAGAAAACCGCCTAGCCAGATAGTCTGGCCGGCGGCCAAAGCTCCCTTGACGACGGTGCCGTCTTTAAAGATGGGAAAAGGCATCCTTCCTGATGGTGACGGCACAGAGGAACTCTCAATGAAAGCACTAATGTCGGTGTCAAAACCGGCGGATCTCGGGTAGGGGGTCCCGAACTATGCGTCTAGGCGGATGGTAACAGGAGACAAGGGACACGATGTTTTACCCAGATTCGGGCCCTCTTGATGGAGGTAAAACCCTACATCCTGCTTGATTAATATTGATGATGTGTGTTACAAGAGTGGATCTACCACGAGATCAAGGAGGCTAAACCCTAGAAGCTAGCCTATGGTATGATTGTTGTTCGTCCTATGGACTAAGGCCATCCGGTTTATATAGACACCGGAGAGGGCTAGGGTTACACAAATTCGGTTACAATTGTAGGAGATCTACATATCCGTATCGCCAAGCTTCCCTTCCATGCCGAGGAAAGTCCCATCCGGACACGGGACGAAGTCTTCAATCTTCTATCTTCATATTCTTGGAGTCCGGCCGATGATGATAGTTCGGCTATCCGGACACCCCCTAGTCCGGGACTCCCTCAATGAGCATCAAAACATGTCAACTAGGCATCTCCAGATTATGCATGGTTTGCTGGTAGCATCTAGCAAACATAACAACATGATATAAAAGATTTAGACTTAGCAGAACATTAACATCAAGTAGCCCACTTAGCAAGCTTGTTGCACTCACTACAATGCATATAGAAATAAATGGATTGCACTACTGCAAATATGGCATGATTATTCTCCTAAAAATGTTGACATGATTCTCAAAAGAAAATCACACAAAAACATATAAAAATGTCAAAATGACAAGTTACAACAGTTTTCAACATTTAACATGAGGAAACACTTCTGCAACAGAGATTAACATGTAAGGATGCACCCTAACATGAATGCAAAGCAGATCAACGTGTAGATAATGAAGAGCAGAACATTTGTGTATCAAGATCATCACCATAGGATCCACAGGGATAAAGTTACAACACTCACAAGATGCATACATGATGTTAACAAGCAGCAGATTTCAGCAGTTTATATCACTTGGCTATTTTTCAATTAAGATTAAGGCATCAATATGAACAGTAATATGCATTCAAACTACTCCATCATCTAGAGCATCAAGAGGAGAACATTTTGACATATCATACATCCAAATTGGAGCAACATGCACAAAGTTACAAGCTCGACAAAATGCCTATATGATGCTGATGAACTAGGGACAGCCGATTTTTCAGGATAGAAAAATGCAGAGCGAGCGGGGAATAGCTAAGCAGCGCCTAGGGAGAGGGTTAAAGTGGCTCACTCACCAGAGGGGCCTTAGCCCAGACGATGAGGCAGGCTGGCGGGGCTGGGTCACTGGGCCGATGGCACTGGGCCTTGGGGAGGCCGGTGGCCCAGGGGACGTGCGAGGCTGGGCGTCGGGACGCTCGTTCTTGTCCTCCTCCTCCTCCCTCTCGCTACAGAGGAGGAGACGACGTGGTTTCAGGGAACGACAACGATGCAGGGGGGTCGAGGAGGTCGGATACGGCGCTGGAGTCCGGATCCGGTTGCCGGAGGACGGATCCGAGCAAGAGAAGTGGCGGGCGGAGCTCCATGGCAGCGGTGTGGCCTGCGAGGAGAGAGGGAGACACCGTGAGGGAGAGGGAGAAGAAAGGAGAGGGCGGTGGGGCTCCGGCTTGGTCCAGGAGAGGCGGCGACGCTCGCCAGCGGGAGGAGCCGCGGCGAGGGTGACGTGGTGGTGACGGCTGACAAGGTGGAGGTCGGTGCGCCGGGGAGCGATGCCTGCGCAGGCAGACAGCGGCGCGTGTGGGCTCGTCCAGGCCCAGATGACCTCGGGTGGGCCCCGATCTGGGCCAGAAGGGCCGGCGCGAGGTGGGAGACAGGGGGAGCAGCGTGGTCAAGCGGGATTGGCTGCGGTGTCCGCTAGGGGGGTGAGGTGTTGCGCACTGATTGGTCCGGGCGGCGGCACGAGTGGTGGCTGGCGGCTGCTGGCCCTTGGGGCGCCGACAAGTGGTGGCTAGGGAGCGGCTAGGCGCGGAAATGGAGGAGTGGGCGGCTAGAGGTAGGTGGAGGGACTAGGCTACCCAAAATGGAGAGGTGGGTGTTCATTTATAGTAGGGGGCTAGGGTTTGAGGGTTTTAAGGTGTTTTGGGCCCTCCGATGATGATCCAATGGCACTAGTCGGAGGGGGTTTAAGCCAGGTTAGATGGGTTGTGCAGAGGGGGATTGGGCTGAGGAGAGAAGAAGCAAGTGCGGCCCGGGAAGGGTTTTCGGAGACCGAAAACATCCGATGTTGGACCAGCTATATTGCGGCTATATGTTTAACGGTTGGGCTATCAAATGTACTCTGAATGCGACGAAATTTGACATGCGGTCTATATACACTATAACAATACCACACGCCAACTATCACCCCATTCCGAGAAATTTTTTATGCCGCTTAAAAAATAATATTTCGGAGGTGCCGCGGGGCGTGCGAGTGTGTCTGGACTCAGAACGAACAACGGAGAGAACTGGGAGAACCTAGAAAGATGCAAGTTTTGAAAAACATGCGTATGTAATGCACATGATGACATGGCAAAGTGCAACACGCAAGCGAATGGCATGACAACGACGACGAGTAACTGGAAGACACCTAGCGCATCGGTCTCGAGGCGTTACATCGGCATTCCCCTAGAGCGGTGTTGATGAAGATGAAGCCAGGCTAGACGGAAAATGCGGAAGGCAGGCTGTCAGGTCAGAGTACTATCGCACCGACGCATTCGTCTTGCCTTGTCTTTCCGTCTCGCCCCTTCCTCTCCCGACACCGTCATCACCGGCCTCCAGGTGGCCGGGGAGAGGGTCACTCTCTTGGTGCCTTCATGTCGTGGGAAAGCACGTCCACCTATGGGACCAAGGGTTGCTTGCTGCTTCGGCAGGGGGGATGTCATGTTGCACAAAGAGTAGAGTAGCGTGCGGCAACACCAGAGAGATCACAAGAGCAATTTACCAAGGTTCGGGCCGCTGCGAGGCATAAAACCCTACTCCTGCTTTGGTGGATTGATGGTGGAAGAATGGTGGTGGAGCATAGTACACTTTCTCGGCAGGGGCGGCTGTGGCTACACACGTATGAGTGTTTGGATGTCTAGCTTTTCCAAAACTTTCTATGAGTGCCACGGGCCTCCTTTTACAGGTTAAGGTGTGTCAGGACCCCGACTCAAAGCCACACCGATCTAGCATGTAACGCCTCATATCACTTTGCGGCCTCACGCACGGTATTCCCACGGGTGTCGCCTTACCTTGCCCGGGACCGTTTGCGCCTTTTGGCACACGTATATGATAGTGTCACTAGCATCCATATAACAAGGAGCCCGGGCTGACATGGCTAGTCATGAACCCAAAGTGGCACTAACTTATAGGGACAGGCATAAATTACCCAACAACGAACGTGTCGGTCATCAGCGAGTGAATCTAGGCTGTAGCAACTGGGCTAGCAGGACTCCGGTAGTCATCGCGTGACATTTCCCCATAGGGACGGACACTGGAACGAAGAAGGACACATGCCGGCCAGTCTAAGTGCTGCAGAGCAGTAGCAAGCTACCAAGGCTCAGTGGAAGCACTAGGAGACATTTCCCGGTAAGAGAGGCAACCAAGCATAAACAACTAGATAGGCAGATCCCACACATACCAAGCATTTCAATCATACACACAATATGCTCCATATGTGCAAATACAACATGGCATCCCAACATGACTCTACAACTCAAGTACTTTATTAAGTAGGCTCCGAGGAGCGAGATATTACAAACATGGGTCTCTCAACCCAGCATTCAGAGCATACAAGTCAAAGCACATGCGGAAGCTTAACATGTCTGAGTACAGACATCTACAAATGAAAAAGGCTGAGAAGCCTGACAATCTACAAGATCCTGCTGAGCGCACAAGATTGTAGCTGAGGTAACAAGCTAAACATCGAAGTCCACGCGGAACTACTAGCGAAACTGAAGTCTCTCTGCAAAACAATAAAATTGGCAAACGTGAGTAGAAATGTACCCAGCAAGACTTACATCAGAACTAACTACATATGCATCATTATCAACAAGGGGATGGTGGGGTTCAACTGCAGCAAGCCGGCTTTGACTTGGTGGCTATCCTGAACTATGACTGCAAGTAACTCTTTTGAGGTGGCGCACATGAGTCCACATATTCACCATATCAATACACCACTATGGATCCGTTCCCGTCTCCCTACGAGAACGCCATCCATAGCACTCACGCTTATCTTGCACATTTTAGAGTATCCACTTTCACTTGTCTATGAATTGTATAGGCAACCCAGAGGTCTTTTACCGTGGACGCGGCTATTCGAATGGATGATGTTAACCCTGTAGGGGTGTACTTCTTCACACACGCTCTCACCACTTACCGTCGTTTACACAACATGTAATCGGCAACCTTCAAGCGGAAGCCCAGCGAGGGTGTCGGCCACGGCCTACCTATACACTCAAGTCTCTAGTCCAGGTTTCTCGCCTATTCAGGTTCCATCTGCAGGGAGTCCGGCCGAGGTTTCCACATACGGCGCCAAACAATGTGTACAGGGTTCCGCAACACCAAACGGGCACCCGGCATACCCGGCCACGTGCCTACCGCATCACAGCCCACCCCTCGGGTCAGCATTGCGCACGGCCTCCAGCATTGTACAAACACCAGGAACTACTAGCAACTCCTGGACAGAGGACAGGGGTGGTTAAGAAGCCGAGAGAGTCAATTAAGGAGCCCAATGCGTGGTAGTAGCTGTTCATGGATCACAAACACAGAACTCAGTTCCTAAGGACGGCTTCAATGAGACAACCCACCATGTACTCCTACATGTCCTCTCACCGCTACCTTTACCAAATCGTGTTCACACACTTAGCTCACACACAGTAGGACATGTTTACTCACTTCCGATTCATCCCCGATGAACCAGACCTGACTCAACTCTAAGCAGTAGCAGGCATGACAAACATGAATGAATGAGTAGGCACATCAGGGCTCAAACAACTCCTACTCATGCTAGTGGGTTTCATCTATTTACCGTGGCAATGATGGGTCATGTAGAGGAAAGGGGTTCAACTACCGCAGCAAGTAACAGATGAATCATTCTTGTCCTAATGCAGTAAAAGAGAGCAGGAGCGAGAGAGTGGGATTGTATCAGAATGAACAAGGGGACTTTTCTTGCCTGGCACTTCTAAAGATAGTATAGTTCTTCATCGGTGTCATCAAACTCATCATCGGTACGTCGTCTACTGAGAGGGGACAAACACCGGTAACTAGAGAAGGAACACAATCAATGCAATTCACAATATGATGCATGATCATGACATGGCAATATGATTGTGTTGGCCTATTGCCACTACAACCAGATGGGTTTGAGTTATTTTGAACCTAAGGTTCAAGCTCAAACTCAAACTATGAGTTTATAAAGTGCATTAACATGTTTTGATATAAACAGCAGGTTTAAGTTGCTTTAACATGCATTAAACCAGTATAGATGGATAGATTGGATTTTTTTTGATCATTTTTCATATATAAATTATTTCATTCTGAGTTACGGTTGAATTTATATGAATTTTTGACGTTTATACTAATTTCTGGAAATTCTGAATTACTTTTCAATCCAGAAAATGATTAACTGCGCCAGCATTGCGTCACTATGGCAGCAGGTCAACTGCGGCTGACTAGGTCAAATCTGACCAGTGGGGTCCACTGGTCAGTGACAAGAGTCAGCTACAGAGGCTGACATGTGGGACCCGGTCAAAGCTGACGTGGCCAAGTCAAAGTTGACAGGTGGGGCCCACTGTGATTAGTGCTAATCTAATAGAGAAATTAAACTAACTAGTTTAGGTACTAGGGCCCACATGGCAGTGGTTCTAGGGGTGGTTAGCTGGGTCATTAGTGGCTAATGACAGGCCAGGTCGGCTCCCGCCAGAGTTCAGCCGGCGGCGACCTCCAACCATGGCGGAGCCACGCCAGAATCGCGGCTCCGGCGTCCAATCGACGCACGGATGGGTGCTAAGGGTAGCTAGCGCTCGCGCTCATCTAGCGATACAAGTGGAAGGAGCTGGGGTGGCGTGTAACTACGGCGGCGACAAGCCAGGCGGCGGCCGGAGCATGGAGGTGCTTCGAGACGGCGCTACGAGGCACGACAGGACAGGTGAGTGGGTGCGTTCGGCTCTTGTGGGCTTGCTGAGCACGAGGGTGGGCTCGTGCGCAAGCGGCGGCGGCTAGAATGACGACGACGACATCCGCGGCGGAGCCGAGCTCTCGGCCATGGCGGAGATGCGTCTTGGAGCTCGCAAACGCGAGGAGAAAGAGAGGGGTTCGGATCAGGAGCTCATTGCAACGTCGGAGAGAAGCTCGGCGGGCTCGGGGGCGTTATGCATGCGGTGAATCGACGGTGGTGGTGGTCAGAGCCCGAGGGGGAAGACGAGGTGGTGTCGGTGTTGCAGGGCGTCCGGGCTTGCGCTTGTTGAGGGGAAAGCTTCACGGCGTCGAGGCGGACGGCAGGGTCAGCACGGAGAGGCACGGGGACGGCTGCAGCCACGGCGGTGCTCGTCGGGGGCCTCGGGTGCGTCCAAGAAAGAGAGGGAGAGGGAACCAGAGGAGGGGATGAGCAAGGGAGAGAGTGAGAGGGACCGGGGGTTGTGTGGCGTCTCCAGGGGTAGCGGAAGCGAGCAGGGAGGCAGGAGGTGGCGTGCGGTGGCCGGCGCGGGGCGGGCACGCGCCTCCGTCCTTCTGGCGGGGGAGGAAGACGATAGGGAGGAGGCGGTGGTGGGCTGGGCCAGCCAGGTGGGCTGCACAGGTGAGACCAGGTAAGTTTCTTCTCTCTCTTTGCTTTATTTTTTTGTAGTGTTTAGGGCTTTATTAAAAATACTAATACTATCCCAAAAATCATGAAACTTGCTCAAGCCCACTATTTGGAAAATATCCAACAGCAAACATTTAAGTTTATGATTATTTGAGCATTTAAAATATTTTATAGTATTTAAATGCCCAAATGAAAATACCATATGATTTAACTCAGAGCCCAAATATGTCATGGAACAATGTGCAACACCTCTGGTTACTGTTTCCAGCATTTTCCAGAAATGTTGAACATTTTTGAAAGCCATTTGGATTCACTGAAAATATTTTAGTTGAACCTAGTGAATTCCATTGATGCTAGGGTTTAGGCAATCAACACTTCAAGTTTGTTTCAATGTTTAAACATGATGCACACATCAAGTTAGCCTAGTGCAATGCCAGAAGCTAGGGATGTGACAACTCACCCCCACTACACAAGAATCTCGTCCCGAGATTCAAGACGTGAGCTAGGAAGACAGAGGGGACACTAAATCTCACAAACTTCATGATCCAAGTTGCACCTTATAAGAACTTTGAATCGATCACCATCTTTGTCTCAATGTCTTGCTCTGAGAACTCCAGCCAACATAACACAGAGAGGAAAAGGAAACTCTAGAAGGATCGATCGTCTCGAAGATCGAACAACACAGGATCAACTAACAGAATTAGACATAGCAACATCTCTCGAGCTGAGACACGAAGCACACATCTAGAGGGATGGAGTGGAACCGATGACGAGGGTTCACTAGGTAGACAACAATTCCACAGTTAAGAGAGTGGTGAATGGTGGTCAACATAGCGAGGATTCGAGTTGCCATGATACCATAAGGAGACACCTTAGGGAAACTGACTGATAGAATTATTACCTTAAGTGGGAAAAGAATTACTTTTGATATAGAGATCATTGAGGCTCTCTATACCATCCAAGGGTAAATCTCGAGCAATCGTTTGGAGGAGTTCGGTAGAATGGCACAATGGATGCGCAAGCTGGGAACAAAATACAAATGCTGGAGATGATTCTGGTAACTGGGGGGAAACCCAATAGTAGAGAGTGAGTCCATTGTTTGAAAAGTTATAGCATAACCGAGGAAAACTGGGAGCACTATGCAATTTGATGCCGACGATAAAACCTAATGCTTACACGTGCTCTCAAGAAGTTGGGCATTTCTATATTTATCAAGGTTTTACCAATATCCATGTCAAAGATCCTGGCAACACAACATACTACCATGATGAATAGTGATGGACGATGCAGAGGCAAAGGAAGATAACACCTTCTTAGATTTCACCTTAGCGGGGCTAAGGGAACAAAATATGGACGATCGACCAAGAGACGTTTAGCACTCCGCTTCTAATATTCTCCTTGATGTTCTAGCATAATCCATTCATATATATGGTTTGATATCTAGAACATGAAGTAAAAGGTCAGACTTTGGGAACACAAAAATCATAAGGCACAACTAGGGAGTAAATCCTACGAAGTCCTTATGGGGAGGTGGCCAACTTCTTCAATCAAGATATTACAATAACAGGTCTTCCTGCTGGGTGTGTTGGCCACGACATCCACTTTACCGGGTTACAGAGAGGCCAATATTACAGTTCTTGGGAAACGTTCCAACCATCATATCTGCCTGAGATTCAGATCTGGTTGGTGTCAGAATAATCCAGACATATCGAGTCTAGAAAGAGAAATGAATGTTTGCAACACAAATCGACGAGATAACGTTGCGAGATTCTCGGGGAATGAACTATGATAGCAAGCTCCAAAATATGAGCTGGTTCTGCTACAAACATGTGAACACGTTGTCCCAGACAGGCATGACCACATAGTAGTCTTATAATAAAACACTGACGAGTTCGGAAGGGGAACCATCATCGAGGATATCGAAGTCCTTGCATATGTCTTGCTCTTAAGAGGAACTTCTTCTCCTTGAACAAATCAATCAGTGGCTTGGTGTGCTAGGAACACATATAGAATGGAGGCGGCCAACCTACCAAACCATAGAGTACTTCGCACATGTGCATGACCAACTTAGGAGGATTCCAGAGGAAGCAAAACAATCCTTCTCGGATCCGCGGCGGCAACTTATATCATGTGCACGTGAATTAGAGAACGTCACTCCTTTCATCCAAGCATATGCTTCATGAACGGGATATGAAGGTAATGCTTATAAAGTTTCCAATACTAGTTGGATGTTCAGCATGAATCATGGAGAAGATAAAAATGTTGCTGATGGGCTCAATAATAATTCTTCCAGGTTTCCATGAAGATGGAATTCCATAATTATGAGATCAAGTGATAGCATTGGTCAGAAGCAAAAGATATAACGGTGTACGCTCGAGGAAAATCCACGAGTAAGACAACATTACAAACATTGTTGGTTCTCATTTGATTTGAGGATAGCCCACAATCAAATCAAAGTTTTGGCAAGACAATAGGTCCAAGAACTAGTCACGAGGATCAATCGATGAAGATGTCATTAACACACATACAAGATATCCCTTAAGATGAACTAAATCGGACAAGCTTCCATCTTCCAACTCTCCAAGTTGTTGTTTAGCTTGACCAACCAGCTCAGGGGTATGCAACACAGATTCTTGGAGAAGGGGTGGTTTATATGAAACCAACTTGATCATGAGCTCAACATAACAGTCATGTGACGACCTGGTGATACTTCCAGGAAGATATTCGGAAAATCATGAACCACCAATATGTTACTAAGCTCGAGAACAACCTTGCTTTTCAGGCAAGACGATATGATCAAATAAGCAAGGATTGGCACTATCCTAACTCATTAACCGGAGAGTGCACCGGAAATAAGGACTAGGTAGCACAATCATACTTAGGGTGATAATTCAATAATCAACATGGTAAGGATGAGGTTATTGTCCTTTAACTACCAAGCGCCGGAGTTGCTAGGAGTATAGATTTCACACATCATGATTCACTTGTCGGTATTCCGGTTGCAACAACACAGGGACTGAGAAATGAATAATGAGGGCGAGAAGTATCACTCTATCAAGAGTTCGTAGGCTGGTGTGAAATTCCCATGACATTCTTGATATAAAGATGGAAATACTCCAAGGTAGAACAGAATCAAAAGCTGGATTGGCATTTTGATTTGCGGAGTACAACTTCTGTGACCCAATCCTGGATATGGATGAGGTACTGGAGTTTGTTTCTCCTAGTCATTTCAGAGTAGAATGGCTTGATGGACCACAAGAATAATAGGCATCGATAAACACGATTGCCCAATTACTCCTTATTATCAATTGACAGACGAGGTCAGAAGACAACTAAAGAGGGACAACCCAGAAGAACATATGATTTTCTGAGTTGTGGATGCATGGAGTAGCATGTCGAACGACTTCAACATATTTCTTCCAGATAACCCATGAACAAAAGGTTGAGCTGGCAGAGTCACAATTTAAAATGGAGAACTCATCGAGAGCACTCCTGTTGTGATCTTTTGATCCAACAAACTTCTGCCATAAGTGGTTCATAGTATTTGGAAGAAGGAAATATCACGGACCTCGAGGACTAATACAAAGGTTACTAATAACCTAAAGGAATGATCAAACACTATCAACATGATGTGAGTAGGGTGGATCTCGGGTTCAAAAACCCAAGACTAGAATACCTACTAACTAAATTGCATCACATGATGCTTTTGGAGAAGGATGGCCAGAATGATCATACTGGAAACACAAAACATGGCTAGATTACTAGGTGATACTCTAGACACCTAGGGTCATAATAATAGCTCCAACATAAATACCGAGGCAGTACCTCAACACACTAGTTACTGTGGTTGATCTGGCATAAGGGAACTTCGGGAATGGAAAGAAGGGATTTCCAAATGCATCAGATTGTTTAGAAACCTGGGACGACTCGGACAACATAACGGCTGTAAATGCTCAAAAGAATTTGAGACATGCTGCAAAAATGGTGGCATAACCACTCAGAAGCACAAAATCAAGGTTCCGAGACCAACTATGAACACACGGAAGTAGTAGAAACTGAATCAAGGATTAAGTACAACAATACTATAAGTCTATGGATTAGTAACACGTGATCCTGATAAAAGAAGAGAAATCCTAGTTTCTTAACCCCGTATGAAGAATAGGATGACTCGGATCACAAGGCATAAGCTATAAGGAGTAAAAAGAGCCTTATGTTCCATCCCACAATCAATTCCCTTATATAACTAAAGATTTTCTAGACTCAACTTCGACCAGTTTGGATTGGTAATCCTACAGGCAGTCGGGCTCTGATACCAAAGCTGTCAGGACCCCGACTCAAAGCCGCACCGATCTAGCATGTAACACCTCATATCACTTTGTGGCCTCACGCACGGTACTCCCACGGGTGTCGCCTTACCTTGCCCGGGACCGTTTGCGCCTTTTGGCACACGTATATGATAGTGTAGCTAGCATCCATATGACAAGGAGTCCGGGCTGATATGGCTAGTCATGAAGTGGCACTAACTTACAGGGACAGGCATACATGACCCAACAACGAACGTGTCGGTCATCAGCGAGTGAATCTGGGCTGTAGCAATTGGGCTACCAGGACTCCGGTAGTCATCGCGTGACATTTCCCCGTAGGGACGGACACAGGAATGAAGAAGGACACATGCCGGCCAGCCTAAGTGCTCCGGAGCAGTAGCAAGCTACCAAGGCTCAGTGGAAGCACTAGGAGACATTTCCCGGTAAGAGAGGCAACCAAGGATAAACAACTAGATAGTCAGATCCCACACATACCAAGCATTTCAATCATACATACAATATGCTCGCTATGTGCAAATACAACATGGCATCACAACATGACTCTACAACTCAAGTACTTTATTTAGTAGGCTCCGAGGAGCGAGATATTAAGAACATGGGTCTCTCGACCCAGCATTCAGAGCATACAAGTCAAAGCAAATGCAGAAACTTAACATGTCTGAGTACAGACATCTACAAATGAAAAAGGCTGAGAAGCCTGACTATCTACAAGATCCTGCTAAGGGCACAAGATCGTAGCTGAGGTAAGAAGCTAAACGCGAAGTCCACGCGGAACTACTAGCAAGACTGAAATCTCTTTGCAAAACCATAAAATAGGCAAACGAGAGTACAAATGTACCCAGCAAGACTTACATCTGAACTAACTACATATGCATCATTATCAACAAGGGGATGGTGGGGTTTAACTGCGGCAAGCCATCTTTGACTCGGTGTCTATCCTAAACTACGACTGCAAGTAACTCTTTTGAGGTGGCGCACACGAGTCCACATATTCACCATATCAATACACCACTATGGATCCGTTCCCGTCTCCCTACGAGAACACCATCCATAGCACTCATGCTTATCTTGTGCATTTTAGAGTATCCACTTTCACTTGTCTATGAACTATATAGGCAACCCAGAGGTCCTTTACCGCGGACGCGGCTATTCGAATAGATGATGTTAAACCTGTAGGGGTGTTCTTATCACAATCGCTCTCACCACTTACCGCCGTTTACACGACATGTACTCGGCAACCTTCAGGCAGAAGCCCAACGAGGGTGTGGCCATGGCCTACCTATACACTCAAGTCTCTAGTCTAGGTTTATCGCCTATTCAGGTTCCATCCGCAGGGAGTCCGGCCGAGGTTTCCACATACGGCCCCGAATGATGTGTACAGGGTTCCCCGACACCAAACGGGCGCCCGACATACCCGGCCACGTGCCTACCGCATCACAGCCCACCCCTCGGGTCAGCGCTGCGCATGGCCTCCAGCATACTACAAACACGAGAAACTACTTGCACCTCCTAGACAGAGGACTAGGGTGGTTAAGAAGCCGAGAGAGTCAATCAAGGAGCCCAATGCGTGGTAGTAGTTGTTCATGGATCACAAACACAGAACTCAGTAACTAAGGACGGCTTCAACGAGACAACCCACCATGTACTCCTACATGGCCTCTCAGCGCTACCTTTACCAAATCGTGTTCACACACTTAGCTCACACAGTCGGACATGTTTACACACCTCCGGTTCATCCCCAATGAATCAGACCTGACTCAACTCTAAGCAGTAGCTGGCATCACAAACAAGCATGAGTGAGTAGGCACATCAGAGCTGAAACAACTCCTACTCATGCTAGTGGGTTTCATCTATTTATTGTGGCAATGACAGGTCATGCAGAGGAAAGGGATTCAACTACCGCAGCAAGTAACAGATTAATCGTTGCTGTCCTAATGCAGTAAAAGAGAGCAGGAGCGAGAGAGTGGGATTGTATCAGAAAGAACAAGGGGATTTTGCTTGCCTGGCACTTCTGAAGATGGTATAGTTCTTCATCGGTGTCATCGAACTCATCGTCGGTACGTCATCTACTGAGAGGGGACAAACACCGGCAAACAGAGAAGGAACACAATCAATGCAATGCACAATATGATGCATGATCATGACATGGCAATATGATTGTGTTGGCCTATTGCAACTACAACCTGATGGGTTTGAGTTATTTTGAACCCAAGGTTCAAGCTCAAACTCAAACTATGAGTTTATAAAGTGCATTAACATGTTTTTTGATACAAACAGCAGGTTTAAGTTGCTTTAACATACATTAAACTAGTACAGATGGATAGATTGGATTTTTATGATCATTTTTCATATATAAATTATTTCATTCTGAGTAACGGTTGAATTTATATGAATTTTTGAAGTTTATACTAATTTCTGGAATTTTCTGAATTATTTTTCAATCCAGAAAATGATTAACTGCGTCAGCATTGCGTCACTGTGACATCAGTAGGTCAACTGCAGCTGACCAGGTCAAACCTGACTAGTGGGGTCCACTGGTCAGTGACACAGAGTCAGCTACAGAGGCTGACATGTGGGACCCGGTCAAAGCTGACGTGGCCAAGTCAAAGTTGACAGGCGTGGCCCATAGTGATTAGTGCTAATCTAACAGGAAATTAAACTAACTAGTTTAGGCACTGGGGCCCACTTGGCAGTGGCTCTAGGGGTGGTTAGCTGGGTCATTAGTGGCTAATGACACGCCACGTCGGCTCCTGCCGGAGTTCAGCCGACGGCGACCTCGAACCATGGCGGAGCCACGCCGGAATCGCGGCTCCGGCGTCCATTCGATGCGCGGATGGGTGCTAAGGGTAGCTAGCGCTTGCGCGCATCTAGCGATGCAAGCAGAAGGAGCCGGGGCGGCGTGTAACTGCGGCGGCGATGTGTCGGGCGGCGGCCGAAGCTCGGAGGTGCTTCGAGATGGCGCTATGAGGGACGACAGGATAGGTGAGTGGGTGCGTTCGGCTCCTGGGGGCTTACTGAGCATGAGGGTGGGCTCAAGCGCAAGCGGCGGCGGCTAGAACTACGACGATGACATGTGTGGCAGAGCCGAGCTCTCGGCCATGGCGGAGATGCGTCCTGGAGCTCGCAACGTGAGGAGTAAGAGAGGGGTTTAGATTAGGAGCTCACTGCGAGGTCGGAGAGAAGCTCGGCGGGCTCGGGGGCGTCCTGCATGCGGCGAATCGACGACGGTGGTGGTCGGAGCCCGAGGGGGAAGACGACGGTGGTGTCGGTGTTGCAGGGTGTCCAGGCTTGCGCTTGTTGAGGGGAAAGCTTCACGGTGTCGAGGCGGATGGCAGGGTCAGCACGGAGAGGCACGGGGATGGCTGCGGCCGTGGCGGTGCTCGTTGGCGGCCTCGGGTGTGTCCGGGAAAGAGAGGGAGAGGGAACCAGAGGAGAGGATGAGCAAGGGAGAGAGTGAGAGGTACCGGGGGGGTTGCGTGGCGTCTCCAGGGGTAGCGGAAGCAAGCAGGGAGGCAGGAGGTGGCGTGCGGTGGCTGGTGCAGGGCGGGCATGCGCCTCCGTCCTTCTGACGTGGGAGGAAGACGACAAGGAGGAGGCGGTGGTGGGCTGGGCCAGCTCCTGGGCCAGCCACGTGGGCTGTACAGGTGAGACCAGGTAAGATTCTTCTCTCTCTGCTTTATTTTTCTGTTTTCTATTATTCTGTAGTCTTTAGGGCTTTATTAAAAATACTAATACTATCCCAAATATCATGAAACTTGCTCAAGCCCACTGTTTGGAAAATATCCAACATCAAACATTTAAGTTTATGATTATTTGAGCATTTAAAACATTTTATAGTATTTAAATGCCCAAATGAAAATACCATATGATTTAACTCAGAGCCCAAATATGTCATGGAAAGATGTGCAACACCTCTGCTTACTGTTTCCAGCTTTTTCCAGAAATGATGAACATTTTTGAGAGCCATTTGGATTCACTGAAAATATTTTAGTTGAACCTAGTGAATTCCTTTGATGCTAGGGTTTAGGCATGTGGGGACCCCGACTCATAAGTCGTGATCACCGAATGCACGTGTACAGTGATCCCAGAGATCAATGTTCACTGAACACACAGAAGCTGAATAACAAGAGTCTTACATCCATACATACCATCTTACACAAATTATGACCATTATGGTCAAGTCTTACATAGATAAAGCCACAGGGGCTGAATACCAAATAAACTTAAGCAGCGGAAATCTTCGTCGATAAGTAGAACCCATGCCATCTGCCTTAACCCTACAGGCATTCTGACTGGGAAACGTCCTAGTTAGCATGTTCGTCTCTAAAGAACTCTTCTACGAACTCCTGTTCTTCCATGCCTGGCCAATTAAATAACCAGTGGCAAGACAATGAGTACTTTAAATGTACTCGCAAGCAACCCATGTTTTGGTTCAAGATACAACAATGCATGATATAGGTAAATTTTTGCAGAAAGCTAGATTTGAGTGCAATGACATGTTCAACAACTTGTAAGACATGCATCAGGAGAATTCAAGTAACCATGAGGACAGGTTACAGATATCAACATAAATAGAGAGGGCATCAACCCAACTCAATCATGTCAAGTCCTTTGACTTGACCCAAGTAGATCTTCCCAATTATCCAAACACACACTGGTTTGTAAACATGTGGACGTAGCCCAAGAGCAGTTGCCCAACTGTCCTTGACCGTGGACACGGCTATTCAAATAGTTTTACACTCTTTAAAGGTTGCACACTTTACCCACAAGATCTGGGGAACTTCTGTGTCGTCCATGACCCGTGGTACCTCAAGTACCCGGGGTAAGCACCCGATCACTATCTTTCCTAGACGACACTATCAAGGAGTCCACTCGTTGTTCCGTATCCTCACGATGTACATCATACGAGACTCACTCGAGATCGTAACATCCGAGAGGGGACGCAACGGTATATCCGGTGCCCTGTAAAAATAGTCATGGCCGCCCTACTTGGCACGACCCCGTCCCGAGAGAGAGCACCAACTCTCGCCCGTCACTAGTAATGCGGGCTCCAAGCTAGTATCGATCTAGGTAATCAATAATGCCATTTCCCATACAAGGGTAGAGTGGTTGCGCATGTAAGGTTGGAATAACGATCGCAACTTAAACCAATCCGTTTTGGAAACAACACACACTTGCCTCGGTACACCACTTCATCATCAAGTGGCTACCCAACTCATCATCTCCCCCGGGCATAAGTGGCACCCGGTGGGGTTTTCGAAAAGTCTTTTGAAAATACTTTGTCTCCATCACCATGCATATTCCCGTCCCTTTTTGCGTAGCACTACTTTAGCATCCTATCTACCCCCACCAGCATAACCCTCATAAGAAGGTAGGGTCATGCACAATGCAAGTATCAACGAGGAAGTACGGTGGCAAACCGTCAAAGTGGTTACCACCTCATCATGATTCCGTTGCAACAACAATATGGTGCTATATGACATGCATAAAAAGGGTTTCATAGACATGGTCAAAGGGCTGCTTGCCTGTTTTAACAAGGTCTTCGAGGTCTTCAAATATCTCTGATCCAACCCGAGCATTTCGTCTACTTCGTCAACTATCGTAGAAAGCAACCATAATAAGCAACTCAACAAGGCAGAAAATAAAAGTGCTCTAAAAATTATGAAGTTTACTTTTCTAGGACATCCCTGGTTATATGAAAAATAACCAGAGTGGTTTCATTGGGATTGGATTAGTGGATATTTCTGAACATTTCAATATGATGGAAACAAGGGATTTAATGGATCTGCAAGTTTTCTACAGAATGCCTTTTTATAAAATGAGTAAAAGTACCCATTAAATCAGGCATGATTTTAGAAACATTTAGAAATTGGTTTCACTAGATTTGGAGTTGAAATGAATATAATATGGATTTTTGAAGTGGACTTATGTGGATAAATGACCTTTTTAAAGGGTCCAGTAAAAACCAAGAACAACAAAAATGTCCACTGTGGCCCATTAAATAGAGCTTGATTTATGGAGCCATTAGAAATTTGATTCATCAAATTTGGAGGCAATATGAATATTTGGAAGATTTTACAAGTTTTAGGAAAAAGAAAAAGACAAAGGAGGGGGGATTTATACCTATACTGCCCACAGGGTGCAGCATAGCGCCGCAGCGCACTGGGCCGGCCCAACAGCTCGGCCATGCGGGCGACAGGGCGACGTTGAAGGAGGGAGAGGGCGAACCCGCCTACACTTGCCAGCGTGGCCCGGCTGCCAGGTCGCTTACAGGCGGGCCCCACCCGTAGGGTTCATCCCCATCCTCCCGCTCGAACAGGGCAGAGGAAGGGGCGGTGTCGACGGTGGCTTGCTGGCGCTGCAGGGCATCTCCGACGATGCTCCACCCATCGGCGTGCTCAGGGGACCCGGCCGCATCCGACCCTAGATGGCTCGGTCGCCCAGGGCCACCGGGTTGAGTAGGGCGTCGGCCGCGGCGGGAGAGGCCGACGGCGATGGTGGCATTGGTGCTGCGGGCACGGGAGCAGAGGGAGAAGTGGTGAGGGGTTCCGTTGTGGTGAGGGGGTTCGCCTAGTGGAGAAAGGAGGGGAGGAGGAGGAGTGTTGGGTGCGAATTTAGGAGGGGGCCGACGGCAAGGCTCCGGCCATGGTGGCGGATGGAGAGCGCGAGGAGGGGAGTGGGTTGGTCCAGGGGGTGAACGGGAGGGAGTGAGGGCCAAAGGAGTAGAGAGGGGGCTCGGGGGTGACCTTAAATAGAAGGGGGCGAGGTGCACCATGGACGGGTGCGCCGGCGAGGTTGTTGCTGTTGCCAGGGGTAACGGGGGCTCGCGTGTGCGTGTCTGGGGTGCTCGTGGGGTTGGTCTAGGGCGAGGGGAGAGAAGAGAGATAGCGGGGAAGGGCCAGAGCATCGCGCGTGTGACTTTGCTCATTGGAGCTCTTGCGCGGTCAGCGCGCGTGCGAGCTGGGGCGAGAGGAGGGAGAAGAAGGAGGGGGACAGAGGCGTGCCGTGTCGCAAACATCGAGGCACATCGTCGGGCGCGCTGGGGAGGCCCGAGGTGGCCGGAGGCGGTTGGAAGGGGGCGTCTACAGTGCGGGGGTGCACTGTAGCGCGCTCTGGAGCACGCCAATTGCATGCCAGGGCATGCCTTTGGCTTGTAGGGCGCGGCCACTTGTGTCTAGGTTGTTTAGGAAGGAGTAAACAGAGGGGAGAGGGCCTTGGATGCCCTGGACAGCCAGTAGGAGAGGAGAGAGGTTGAGGGAGAGAGAGGGAAATGGGCTGTCCAAAGAGAGAAAGTGGGGTTTTACCCCTCCAATAATTGAGCTATGGATTTGCCATTGCTACTGGAGGAGCAAGGGGACTAGGAAGGGCTGTGGTAAAAAGTTGAGGCCATGGAGAAGAGTGGAAGTGGTCAAAACAGGGGTTCTAGTAAAATGGAAGAAGGTGTTTGTTGCTGGTTTGGGCAAGAAGATGAACTCCTCTTGTGATGAGGCTTGACAAGGTAAAATGGCATGAGATAATAATAGGTTCCACCAAGGTTGAGTCCATTTGGGCAAATTTGCCAATGCAACTTTTGTAAACCCCAGAAATTAGCAGAAATGAACTTGTGTAGATCTAGTTGAGCAAATCACTTCTCCTTGATGCGCCACTTGGTGTAGTGGCCTCATTTGGTCATGTGAATATGCTCACCAAAGTTGGGGTCAAGGAGAGAAAGTTAGTAGTACAAAGTTGTTAAAATTAGATTCTGGTCAGAGAGGGTTTTGGGGCACTTTGATCAATATAACATCTTCTCCAACTTGGTGCCATTTGGTCTAGATTAATGATTAGACCATTTGAGCAAGTTCACAAGATTTGAGAGCATTTGGACATGTTTGGCAATGTAAAGTTGCTCAAACTTCAAAATGGACAGAAATGGTTTTGAGGGGATTTCATGGGGTTATACTATTCTCCATGACATGGTACTTGTCAAGATCATCCAGAATGTCATATGTGACATGCTAGAATTTTCTTGGAATTTTTGGAGAATATTTCCTTTGTAAATATTTCAAAAGCTTGAAATATCCAGAAAGGGTTTTTGAGGGATTTGACCAATATTTTGAACATGACCATGTGTTGAACTCTTACATATGGACAATATATGTCCACTGAGTTTCCCTAGGTCTTTGTCAAATCTTTTTGAAACAATAAAATGATTTTTCCCTATTAAAGACCATTTCTGGCCTTAAGAAAAAGCTTTTAAATAAAATACAAAAATAACTTTTAAAATTATATTTATGTGGTTTATGGGAGTCCTACGTCTAATAGGATTCATATATACCTTTTGAATGATTTTTCACACCCCAAGTCAAGTACTTGTAGTGCAAACCTCGACTCAGGGTTTTTTGAAAAACTAATTCTTGAAAATACTATTTGGCCAAATTATTTTTGTAAGAAAATACTATGTTGCTCTATACACATGGCATGATCATTGGGCAGAAGCTTGGGGCAAGGAGATGAAGTATAGAAGGTGGAGTTGTGTTGACTTTAAAGAGCACTTGAAAAACACAGAGAGAAAACCAACTCAAAATAAAAAGTCAAATAATGCAAAAGTTTTTGTCAAACCACATGTTATCATGATTTATCATCTTAAGTGTTGTGCCATGAAAATCAGGGCGTGACAGACCTACCCCCCTTACAAGAATCTCGTCCCCGAGATTCCCAAACTAGGCGTGGAAAGGAATATGAAAACTGGATCCGGGGTAGTCTTCAAGTCCTCCTTGGCATGGCGGTCTTCAAATGTTCCTGGACTAGCTGAAAGGCTCTTCTTCCGTCTTCGGGTGGACAAGTAGGTCACCAAATGACGATGACAACTATCTTGTCTAAGCACTCCATGAAGACTTTGTTCACGGGGTACATAAAGTAGGCTGGGGAATTAGTGGTGGTCTTGTTGAGGTTGGGCCAAGGTGGTTCTAGATCTAGTGTCAAGGCCCTAAGGTCCTGATCCGACCATGTTGTAGCTTGGTAGGGCTTAAGGGTTTCAAGGATTCTAGTGTGCGAGTGAAGATTTATCATCTTATCTTTAAGCACGGTTTCTGAGATGCCAATAGTCTATCTAGTCCTTTAAACAAATCACATCATATCACCGATAGCATCATTTTGCATAGGTCAACTCCAATCATCACTCATGTGATTCATATCCTCATGGCTCCCGAGAGGAGGTCTAACAAAATCATATATGTCTACAATCCCCAAACTCATATGTATGTCTACCCCTAAAAATCCATGGGTAGAACATATAAGCTGCTAAGCTTGAACGTGACAATCCAAGTGCTCAGCCTGTTCTTCCAAGGTCTAAGATAAAGCACCTCTATCCTAAGGAAACACGTCATATGCCACTCCAAGATCCTATTTCCTTCCTATGAATCAACCCCAACAGTCCATTAACTTCCATCACCAACTACCTAATCCATTAATTCTACAAATCCAATGTCCATGGTGTTCCATACGATCTTCTAATGTCTTATAATCCCCAAGTACTTGAAAGAGCTATATTTACTATAGTCAGTCCACCAATTCCCATCTTCGGGGTCAAGTAACTTCCAACCTCAGGCTTATATAGATCCCTAATTCAACTCTGACAATTAATCCAATCTCTTAGTTTATTGTCCACCGAGAACATGGTATCGTGATCGAGATCATCAGTCTAAACCCAAATTACTCCGAACCATGTAGACTTACTCACCACCTATACTCCACTAGGATCACCTATTTATATCCAAATCTCTTGTCCAACGAGGAATCCTACATGTTTCCCTCAAGTTATTTACGTAATATCAACTGTCTCCTATCAATATCATCTGATCAAGTCAAATCCTTGCACTTCCAGGAGTTTCAGCTTGCGATCATAATTGTCCTATAAATCCAATTTACTCAGGGGTAATGAAAGCTATGCTATGATCCCACCAAGTTCATCTACCAACATGGTAACCTTATAATCCACCAAAGAGTCTCAGATAATTCATCAAAGTCATAGATATAAACTCACCAAGTCATTTGTCCTCTGTTCCTATATCCTTAAATTGGTCTTCCCTATGGCATCGTCAGTTTTGGTGCTATCTTAGGATGATAATGTGCTCGTTCACTATGTCCACTAGTTCCCTAATGAACCCAGTGATAAGCAAGGTCACGTATGCTTAACAGGTTCTCTTGCAATTCTGTGGGTTAAGCACATGGTTAAGGATTCGATCTAGGGTATCTTATGAAGTCTCGAAGGGTCTAGGAATGGGTTCCTAATCTTGAGGAGTAGACATAATGCTACTGGGTTGCACTTGGTCGAGGAGGCTGCAACAAAAGTCTCCAGTGCTCGTTGGTTGTCGAAGTAGAATCCTCAGTGTACCTTGTCTTGCCGGTCTTTGGTTGAGGAGAGAGATGAGAGGGAAAAGTAGCATAGAGGAGGTGGGTTGCCTAAAGGGGGTTCTATAGTGCTAGTGCAAACAAACAGGTGCAAAGAGGGCCAAACGAAAGAAACAAGGTGAGGAAGGTGATATAGTCGCATACTTGTCGCCTAGGGCAAAAGTGCAACCTATATCAAAACACAAACAAATAAAAACAAACAACACACAATCATGGTTCTATTCAAACTATAATACGGACTCGACTGCGCATAGGGGGTACACGACTCATCCTACCCTAGGGGTTCTCGGACTCAGTAGTCGTGCCTTGTGCCTCATGTAGTCTTCTGAGTTTTCCTCAGGTGTTGCTACGTCTCTTGTAGTTGTTCGATGAAACAATCCGGGTTGAGCTTGAAGATTCTTCAACAACTTCTTGCCTGTTGAAGTGATGGGGTGAAGGTGGCTCCTCGTAACTGGCATTGACTTGGTCTTCTATTGTCTTCTTAATCACGACGATCCCTTTTTGTCTACTAAGCCGTCGATGGTACCAGGTAGGTAATCCTTTATGCAATGACATTATCAAGGTGTAATAGAGGTCCATCATGTCGGTTATGTTGATGACAACATCGACACCAAGAGCGGGGGATGAGGAGAATCGTTTTCCTGCTCACTATGGTGGGGCATACCAAATGGTTAGGTTCTCATCCATCGGTGATTGTCGATACAACAACGGTAGTGACAGGGTTACTCTATTAGCGATGTATATCATGATCTTGCATATTCTATGCCCTGATCATCGTAGGCTAAGGTTGCATCATCTTGGGGCGGTGTCAAGGATGTCACCATCTCCTGGGTCTTCAGGTCCTCATTCGTCGAGGATGTATCTTCTGTTGGTATCGTCTTGTTGTGATGTCGCCAATCTTGTCTTCAGGAGACGTGGGTGAATGTCTGGCAAGGTATCTTCCTTCTAGATTATCCACGAGGATTACAAGGAATCCAGTGGTCAGGGGCATAAGTGTTCTAGTGACCAAAGGTTTTGAAGGGGAAGAGATCAATAAGGAAAGTATACCTTAGTTTTCGAAAAAACTGAGAAGGGAAGAGAAGTACAGATAGTTTTGAAAACTAGTAGTAGTTTTGAAAATAGTTTTACCCTAACAAACAACCATGCTAACTAAGGCTTCCTACGGTCAGGATGGCTCTGATACCAGTTCTGTGGGGACCCCGACTCATAAGTCGTGATCACCGAATGCACGTGTACAATGATCCCAGAGATCAATGCTCAGTGAACACACAGAAGCTGAATAACAAGAGTCTTACATCCATACATACCATCTTATACAAATTATGACCATTATGGTCAAGTCTTACATAGATAAAGCCACAGGGGCTGAATACCAAATAAACTTAAGCAGCGGAAATCTTCATCGATAAGTAGAACCCATGCCATCTGCCATAACCCTACAGGCAGTCTGACTAGGAAACGTCCTAGTTCGCATGTTCGTCTCCAAAGAACTCTTCTTCGAACTCCTGTTCTTCCATGCCTGGCCAATTAAATAACCAGTGGCAAGACAATGAGTACTTTGAATGTACTCGCAAGCAACCCATGTTTTTGTTCAAGATACAACAATGCATGATATAGGTAAATTTTTTGCTGAAAGCTAGATTTGAGTGCAATGACATGTTCAACAACTTGTAAGACATGCATCAGGAGAATTCAAGTAACCATGAGGACAGGTTACAGATATCAACATAAATAGAGAGGGCATCAACCCAACTCAATTATGTCAAGTCCTTTGACTTGACCCAAGTAGATCTTCCCAATTATCCAAACACACACTAGTTTGTAAACATGTGGACGTAGCCCAAGAGAGGTTACCCAACTGTCCTTGACCGTGGACACGGCTATTCAAAGAGTTTTACACTCTGCAGAGGTTGCACACTTCACCCACAAGATTCGTGGAACTTCCGTGTCGTCCACGACCCGCGGTACCTAAAGTACCCGGGGTAAGCACCCGATCACTATCTTTCCCTAGATGACACTATCAAGGAGTCCACTCATTGTTATGTATCCTCACGATGTACATCATACGAGACTCACTTGAGATCCTAACATCCGAGAGGGGACGCAACGGTGTATCCGGTGCCTTGTAAAAATAGTCATGGCCGCCCTACCTGGCACGATCCCGTCCTGAGAGAGAGCACCAACTCTCCCCCGTCACTAGTAATGCAGGCTCCAAGCTAGTATCGACCTAGGTAATCAATAATGCCCTTTCCCATACAAGGGTAGAGTGGTTGCGCATGTAAGGTTGGAATAACGGTCGCAACTTAAACCAATCCGTTTTGAAAACAACACACACTTACCTCGGTACACCACTTCGTCATCAAGTGGCTACCCAACTCATCATCCCCCCCCCGGGCATAAGTGGCACCCGGTGAGGTATTCGAAAAGTCTTTTGAAAATACTTTGTCTCCATCACCATGCATATTCCCGTCCCTTTTTACAACTTTCAGGAAAAATAAAAAGACAAAGGAGGGGGGATTTATACCTATATTGCGCACCGGGTGTAGCATAGTGCCGCAGCGCACTGGGCCGGCCAACGGCTTGGCCTCGCGGGCGACAGGGCGACGTCGAAGGCAGGAGAATGCTAACCCACCTCCACTTGCCAGCGTGGCCCGGCTGCCAGGTCGCTTACAGGCGGGCCGCGCCCGTCGGGTTCATCCCCATCCTCCCGCTCGAACAGGGCAGAGGCAGGGGCGGTGTCAACGGCGGCTTGTCGGTGCTGTAGGGCATCTCCGGCGATGCTCCGCCCATCGGCGTGCTCAGGGGACCCGGCCGCATCCGACCGTGGGTGGCACGGTCGCCCAGGGCCACCGAGTTGAGTAGGGCGTCGGCCGCGGCGGGAGAGGCCGACGACGATGGCGGCATTGGTGCTACGGGCACCGGAGCAGATGGAGAAGTGGTGAGGGGTTCCGTTGTTTTCAGGGGGTTCGCCTAGTGGAGAAAGAAAGGGAGGAGGAGGAGTGTTGGGTGCGAATTTAGGAGGGGGCCGACGGCAAGGCTCCGGCCATGGTGGCGGATGGAGAGCGCGGGGAGGGGAGTGGGTTGGTCCAGGGGGTGAACGGGAGGGAGTGAGGGCCAAAGGAGTAGAGAGGGGGCTCGGGAGTGGCCTTAAATAGAAGGGGGCGAGGTGCACCGTGGACGGGTGCGCCGACGAGGTTGTTGCCGTTGCCAGGGGTAACGGGGCCTCGCGTGTGCGTGTCTGGGGTGCTCGTGGGGTTGGTCTAGGGTGAGGGGAGAGAAGAGAGATAGCGGGGAAGGGCCAGAGCATCGCGCGTGTGAGTTTGCTCATTGGAGATCTCGAGCGGCCGGCGCGCGTGCGAGCTGGGGCGAGAGGAGGGAGAAGAAGGAGAGGCGTGGCTGGTCGCAGACGTCGAGGCGCATCGTCAAGCACGCTGGGGAGGCCCGAGGTGGCCGGAGGCGGTTGGAAGGGGCGGCTACAGTGCGGGTGTGCACTTTAGCGTGCTCTGGAGCATGTCAATTGCATGCCAGGGCATGCCTTTGGCTTGTAGGGCGCGGCCACTTGTGTCTAGGTTGTTTAGGGAGGAGTAAACAAAGGGGAGAGGGCCTTGGATGCCCTGGACAACTAGTAGGAGAGGAGAGATGTTGAGGGAGAGAGAGGGAAATGGGCTGTCCAAATAGAGAAAGTGGGGTTTTACCCCTCCAATAATTGAGCTATCGATTTGCCATTGCTACTAGAGGTGCAAGGGGACTAGGAAGGGCTGTGGTAAAAAGTTGAGGCCATGGAGAAGAGTGGAAGTGGTCAAAATAGGGGTTCTAGTAAAATGGCAGAAGGTGTTTGTTGCTAGTTTGGGCAAGAAGATGAACTCCTCTTGTCATAAGGCTTGACAGGGTCAAATGGCATGCGATAATAATAGGTTCCACCAAGGTTGAGTCCATTTGGGCAAAGTTGCCAATGCAACTTTTGTAAACCCTAGAAATTAGCAGAAATGAACTTGTGTAGATGTAGTTGAGAAAATCACTTCTCCTTGATACACCACTTGGTGTAGTGGCCTCATTTGGTCATGTGAATATGTTCACCAAAGTTGGGGTCAAGGAGAGAAAGTTGGTAGTACAAAGTTGTTCAAATTAGATTCTGGTCAGAGAGGGTTTTGGGGCACTTTGATCAATATAACATTTTCTCCAACTTGTGCCATTTGGTCTAGATGAATGATTAGACCATTTGAGCATGTTCACAAGATTTGAGAGCATTTGGATATGTTTGGAAATGTAAAGTTGCTCAAACTTCAAAATGGATAGAAATGGTTTTGAGGGGATTTCACGAGGTTATACTATTCTCCATGACATGATACTTGTCAAGATCATCCAGCATGTCATATGTGACATGCTAGAATTTTCATGGAATTTTTGGAGAATATTTCCTTTGTAAATATTTCAAAAGCTTGAAATATCCAGAAAGGGTTTTTGAGTGATTTGACCAATATTTTGAACATGACCATGTGTTGAAACTCTTATATATGGACAATATATGTCCACTGAGTTTCCCTAGGTTTTTGTCAAATATTTTTGAAACAATAAAATGATTTTCCCCTATTAAAGACCATTTCTGGCCTTAAGAAAAAGCTTTTAAATAAAATAGGAAAATAACTTTTAAAATTATATTTTTGTGGTTTATGGGAGTCCTACATCTAATAGGATTCAAATATACCTTTTGAATGTTTTTTCACACCCCAAGTCAAGTACATGTAGTGCAAACCTCAGCTCAGGGGTTTTTTTAAAAACTAATTTTTGAAAATACTATTTGGCCAAATTAGTTTGTAAGGAAATACTATGTTGCTCTATACACATGGCATGATCATTGGGCAGAAGCTTGGGGCAAGGAGATGAAGTATAGAATGTGGAGTTGTGTTGACTTTAAAGAGCACATGAAAAACACACAGAAAAACCAACTCAAAACAAAAAGTCAAATAATGCAAAAGTTTTTGTCAAACCACATTTTCTCATGATTTATCATCTTAAGTGTTGTGCCATGAAAATCAGGGTGTGACAAGGCAATCCCCACTTCAAGTTTCTTTCAAAGTTTAAACATCATGCACACATGAAGTTAGCCTAGTGCAATGCCACAAGCTAGGGATGTGACAAGGTGTCACCACAATGGAAAATCAGTCATACCTAGCTCTGTAGGATGACAGAGCGCATTAAGTGCGTAGCTCAACATCACATCGTTGCTCGCCGGGCAAGCCTTGCAGGGCTATTTTGGTAGCTTCACGCCTACTTTCTTGATACGTTGCAGGATGGGTGTCGTCTGTAGGTTTTCCTGTAGAAATAGGCTGCCATGTGGCGAATGGTTGCCACTTAATCATTTTGCGGCTTGAAACCGCGCTGATTGATGACGTGGGTCGTGGTGTATTGGTTGGTGAGGTGTTTCTTGCTTCCGCGAGTCCCGGCATGCCTTGTTCGGGTGTCTTGGATGTTCTTTTCCGAGGGTGGCTTTGCCCTCGCCAAGCTCGTTTTCCCGGCAATGGAGGCTTTCCTCCTGGTGATATCTTGCTTCTCTAGCTTGATCTTGGTCCTCTTGATCTGGATGGTGGTCCTTCGAAGATCTTGGTCTCTTGTACTCTGGCATGGCCTGGTGCCGTCCGTGCTTGAGTCTGGGGAAATATGTACCCCTGTCTGTTTTCCCCGACATAAGGCCCAGGCCTGAGCCACACGTGTCGGCACGGCACATTTGGTTAGGCCCCATACAGTGCACATACATGTGGAAGGAAAGGGCTGCACATGTTGGTTCGGCACGACAACTAGTCAATCCAACGTCCACTTCACACAATGACTACGCGCCGTGGGGTCGTGGGACTATTGTAGTTAATGGTAAAAACGATAACTTTCTGAAGAGTCGCTCCCTTGTTCCGCACTTCCCTCCCACAGGGAAAAGCGGAGAGACACGGTTTACCTTTCGCTCACTTCGCCCTTCCATCATCTTCCTCTACAAGCCAAGCAGCGGTTTCCCCTCCCTCCCTTCCGTCCGCCACCGCCCCTCTCGCCGACCCCTTTCTCCTTCCGCACCGCCGCTACGGAAATGGGGAAGAAGCCCGCAGAGAAAGGGAAGCATGCAACCACTATGAAGGAAGTAGCCACCGAGGGGAGCAAGAGGGCAACGGAGCTGAACAAGAAGCAGAGAGAAGATGTCATCTTCCTTTCGTCAACCTTGAGCCGCCTAGTTCTTCAAGCAAGGTATGGATACCTATGGGAAGGCATGTCCCGAAATAGCATGGAGTGCCCAAAGTTTTTGCGGATGGGCAGGAAGATCCGCCAGACTTGTATTGATTCTTGTGTGCTTACTTCATCTGCGACCTGTGTCCCCCCTTCTATGAATTCTTTAAGGAGATCATGACCATCTATGGATTCCACCTGCTTGACTTCACGCCGAATGCAATGGCGACCATGGCTGTTTTCAAGCACTTGTGCGAGAATTTCGTCGGAGTCTCCCCTAATGTGGATTTGTTCTGAAATTATTTCGTTCCGCGGGTGGAAAACAAAGGCCACCGCTCCAGGAACATTCGCTAGATGCCGTTGCCAGCATGGAAAATCTGGGATTATATCCCTGGGATGCAGTGCGAAAGGTGGGATGAGTGGAGAGGGGATTTGTGTTGGATCCAGGATAAGGAAGCCCCTGATTTATGTGAAGCACGGATGGTATGTGTTGAGTGCGACAAGGAATGGAGTGCTCATGGCCTCACTGAAGATAGGTTACGCTGGGCAATTAAGAGGATTGACAGTTTAAAGCTGCCGGGGTAATGATTGAGCATATGGAGTAAGATTTTCTTCGCCGTTGGATTTTGCTGCTACAAGAGAGGGATAGATCCGCCTAGTTGTACAGCAACATTGCGGACAGGATGAGGTTGCTCCCAGGATTGGCGAACAATTTGTTAGTTTATGGCCATGCCTGGTTATGTGACAAATTATTCGGCCGCCTCAAGCTGTTCAAACTCCCGACAACCATTATCCCTCTGAATGTCAATTCAGCCCAGGATCAGATACCGAAATGGATGCCGGACTGCAATGCTCATGGGGTGGCAGGTGATTGGCAGCTGCCCTCTTTTGATGAAGAGCTCCAGTGGTCGAGTACCTTGGTGGAGAAGGCCACCAACGTTGAGGCTAGGATGTATAAACGCACCTCCTCTATGGAGGTGGCGTATATCTTGAGGAGGGTCGAGGAAGACAAGGCACCCGGCCTTGCAGAGGTGGCAAGGGCGACAAAGACCGGGAAGGGCAAGGGGAAAGCTGAGGATGAAAGCCCTTCTCATGGTGACAGTGAGGCGCAAGCCGAAGAAGGGGTTGCCGGGGACGAGATTACTGGGGACAATCTTGCCGGGCATGATGTTGTCGGCGTCCTGGATTCGGGCGTATCCAGCCCTGCCTGCCTGCGGCCAACCACGTGGCTTCATCGATAGCCTGGTACAGCCCAGCTTCAACACCAACACCGGAAGACCCTCGCGAGGGGCCAAGCCTCATGAGGCGGTCAACGCCAAGACCCCCGAAGGAACCGGCCTCCTCAGGAGGGCTCCTGAGCGGTGGAGAGTTCTATGCAAGCTACCTCACGAGGCTTAACTGACGTGAGCCATGATGACCAAGGCTAGGCGGGCGCCAGGCAGGTGCAGAGCGCAGGTTTCCTCTTCGGTGCAAAGGAGGCAAGCCACAAGCGCGGAGTCCCGAGGAATCACCCAAAGGTTTCCATTCCGGTGCAACAAGACCAAGACCGCCAGGACGGTAGGATGGAGGTCATTGACGAGCCCACCGCAGCGTCACGACCAGAGGCTTTTCGCAGGGGAAGACAAGTTTTGTCGGGATAGACTATACTACTTGTCCCCTTTCAAAACCGGCCGTTGTGGGATCCCTTCCCGCTCATATTTGGGAGGAGGACCAAGGCCACTATAAATAGGACTAGCCGCCACCATAGAAAGGGGGATACGACGAGATCAAGACAAGTAGAGCTAGCATACACCACACCAGCCCAAGAACACCTCACCTCCTGAGGCTTGTTCATCCTCTGTACTAGTTCATCCTTAGCCCTCCGAGGCAATCCACCACACCACACTGGATTAGGGTATTACACCACATAGGTGGCTCGAACCTGTATAAATCGTTGTGTCTTTGTGTCTCTTTGAGCTCGACACTCTAGGCTTAGGAAGATTGTGAGTAGGCAGGCTGGTCAGGTTGAGATCTCTGCACACACCCCAGAGTTCGAACCTCTCAAGGGTTTGCGGATCCCTAAATCCAACATTTGGCGCGCCATGTAGGGGTGCGTCGGTTCTTCTATTTTGTCGACCAGTCCTCCGCCGGTCCACCGACGCTACGGCCAACACCCCGAGAGCGCACGTCGAGCACTGGGTCGTCCAGACCTCCTCGGCAGCGCCTGCCCGACGAGGAAGATCTCCACTCCACTTTGCTCGCGGCTTGTGTTTCGTCGGGGGCGTCCAGCCACGGGGGGCGCGTGGTGCAACCTTCTCCACCGGCGCCGCGCCGCCGCACGATCTGGGAACTACGTTGCAGCAATTGCTCCGCACTCATGTAGGGAATAGGCAAACATGCGGGCGGCGGTCATCGTGGCCTGAGAACTCCTGCGGTGTAGGTTTCTGCAGAGCGGCCGCGATGCCCTGCTAGAATGGGTCGCCGAGCTGCTGGATGCAGCGTGCAGGGGGGGCAGCACCGTTTTGCACCCTGCCCACGTCGCAGGCGGTGGTGCTCCCTCGGCGCGGGGCTGCTCCAGGAGACACCACCAGGGGCTGTGTTGGAGTGCTGGACCCTGGCCAACAGGACCAGGGGGTGGGTGAAGAGGGCGGAAACGTGAGGCAGCCGGGCGGCGCTTCTGGTGCGAACAGCTTGGAAGCCTACGTCCCCGTCATGATGGATCCAAGGCACGTGCGGGGAGAGGGCCCCACCCGATCCCCCACGCCAGGCTGGGCACTAGACATACACGACGCCGAGCTCTCTTTCGAGCCGCCACCAAGCCCCGCCAACCTCCCCAACGGTGACAACCTCTGGGTACAGCTAACGCCGCAGGAGCATGCTTACGTAGACCATGGATCGCAGGTGAACCAGGGTGCAGCTGCCACCAGAACTCTCAGGACGATGGATCCCCCACAGGAGTCCGAGGGACATTGGGAGCAATGCAGGGGAAGCCCGGCGGCAGGGCCCTCCTCGCGTAGCACGGAGCAGGGCCCTCCCTAGAGGTAGGTTCCCCACCGGAGAAGGCGCCGGCAAGCCCGTTCCCCGGTGGGGGGCCTACGGTCGCCGAGGACACCACCAGCGTCCCCTTGGCCCCTTGGTCTTGTCCTGGTTTCTGGTCTCCCAAACGATGGTCAGCGGTGGCGCACAACGGGGTCCTCGTCAGGCGACATGAAGAAAGGCTCTGACCTGTGAAGGTCTCCGCTCGTGACACTCTCACGTAATAATGGGTGGGGATGTACACGCCCCGGAGTCTCCTGAGTGCCACCCAAGGGCCTCACGAGGGCTCCCACCCTCGTCCTAGTGGAAGCACCATGCTACGCGCTGGACGTTGACACTGTCCCCACTGACTATGCCCAGCCAGTGGAAGCACTTAGCTCCGTGCTAGTGAGAAGACCGAAGACTAGCTAGTCGCCGGACGCGGCCGTCTCTTTTTGCCTCCTTTTTGTATTTGCTTGCCGACATTTTGAAGCAGTTCATTTTCGTGCGTTTATAAAAATAGGGGGAGTTTTCTCGTTCGTGTCGCCCTCTTGCCTTCAGTTCTTGCGTTCTTTTTGGAGCTCGTGACCACTACCCTTCCCTTAAGCGCCTCACGAGCGGGGGCTAGGTACATTGTACGCGTTGGTGCCGATCTCCCCCCAGGGGCTCGAGGGTGCGGTCGCCTCGTGCTCCCACCTCATCATAGGCTGGCAATGGGCTTCTCACGAGGTACTCTTTGGCAGGCCAGCAGGCCCCTCGAGACGCATAGAACCTCGCGAGCCCGCAGCAGGCTCACCTCAGGAGAAGGGGCTCGTCCGCGACGCTAGGCCCCACTCAAGACCTCCGAAACCCAAGATAAGTCGTAAACAACTACCTTGTTTAGCATCCCGCAACCCTGCAGGGCCCTGCTCCGGGTGATACTTCAAAAGCATCTAGTAATCTCACACATCATAAGGGGCACCCCATTTTCAAAATGCTCTCACAAGAATGCGTTCAAGTTTTTTGCATACAGGTTAAATCAAAAGAAACACGACCCTAGATGGACGCGCCTTCTTCGCCACTCCCATCCGCGATGCTGGTGCCATGGCTGCCATCCTCCTTGTCATCACCACCCGCGCCAGCTTCTTCGGCCACGAGCACAGTCGTTTTGTCCTCAGGAGTCAGCTCCTTCACCAAGGCGTCCACATGTCCATCCATCCACTTGGCGATCCTGTCTTGGATGGCAGCAGGCACGGGAGCTAGCATGGTGCTGAAATCAAAGTGGGAATCAAGATTCAGGAGGTTGCTGAAGATGCACGAGAGTGCGCGCCTGAGAAGGTCCCGACTCCTCTCCTCAACAAGCTGGCGAGCTTTCGCGGCTTGATCTTCCCGGCGGGTCACGATATTAGTGAAGAAGCGGAGATGGCTGGCATAATCATTCTCGTGCGGGTGAGGAGCGCTCCCGTCACAGATGGCACCCAAGGCATTGTTGGCTCTGACGCGCAGACCTTGGATCATGGAGCCATGCTCGCGTTCCAATGTCAGGTGGTGATACTTCTTACTCGAAGCCTTCTTATGGAGGGAGGCGGTGTCTTCAACTTGCTTCTGTAGAGAGGATATCTCGGCGCAGGCAGAATTCACGGCAGATTGGGAGGAAGTCATGGCTCCTCGGGCAGTGCTCCCACGCTGCTCCACAACCTGCTGCTCGGTCTTCAGGGCGGAGGTCCGGCCCTCAAGCTCAGCCTTGAGCAGCTCCTGATCCAGGCGGTGCCTTCCAGCCAACTCAGCACGTGCCTTCGTCACCCTCTCCTCCACCTCCACCTGGACCTGAGCTTCTTGGGCGGCGACGGTGTCCTCAGCCACAACGGCCTGTCGTTCCCTCACCTCCAGCCTATCCAGCACCAAGCTGTGTTCCATGGTATCCATCGTCAAGTCCTCATGGTGCCTCAGGAGCTCCACCTCGGCAAGGGCCACCTCGCCTGGTGAGGAGGCCAGCAGGACGCGACGCTCCTACACTTCGTGGTGCAGAGCCGCATTTGAAGACAAAAGATCTCGCTCCCGCTCCTCAGCCACCTCGCGGCGGCGGTTGCCTACCTCGGCCTCTTCCATGGCATGGGCGCAAGCTTCTCGAGACACCACGAGCGAGGCCGCCGCATGGGCCTCAGCTTCATCACGCCGAAGCTTCCCAAGGTTGATGGCAACCTTCAGCCGCTGCCACTCATCCTCCAGGCGATGGTTCTATGCCTCAAGCCTGGTGTCGATGCTTGCAAGCACCCCGCCGAGATAGGTGACCGCACGCATCGCTTCACCGAAGAGTCTGAAGCTCACCACGCTACGCCCGCAAGCAAGCGCGAGCTCATCGCCAAGAACTTCGCCGGCTCCAGAGGCCGCTTGGGAGGCACCGGGTGCTTCGCCAGTCGCCGGCCTGGGGCTGGCAGGTGTAGCCCCACAGCTTGAAGACGAAGGCCGCCCAGGGGGCACCCACCTGCCGGCAATAACAAGAGGAAGGACCACTGGTGTACCCCCCGTCTCGCGGGCAGAGTCGCAGGTAGAAGGAGCATGGAGCCCGATTCCGGGGCACCCTCGGGGCGTCATGTCAACCGGAGCTGGCCCCACGCCCTGCACATGATCGGGGCACTAGGGGCCGCACCCATGCATCCAGCTGGAGTCCTTGGGGTGCCTGCCTCCCGAGTTTCACCTTAATGGAGACCCTACAAAACCCCAGCCATGAGAAGGCGTGGTGCGCTGAGAGGTCAAGAGCAAGGGTACTTACTCATCGGCAGCCACGTATCTCCTCGGCTACAGCGGCCGGCGGGTGCCGTCGTTGCAGCATGGGTAACTCTTCCTCTTCAGGAGCGACTCGAGGTGCAGGGGGGGCGACCAAACCACGGCGGGCGATCCTCGGGAGGGGGAGCGCCCGGCGTGGTACTTGGAGCGGTGGTCTCAAGGGCAGGGGCACCTGGCGAGACCTCCTGGCTCATGACTTCGGGGCCGTTGGTGGGATCCTCGCCGTCAGCAGCCACTCTAGAGCTACCGTCTTGGGTGTCAGAAGCCCCTGCCTTTGGAGCTTGGGGTTGCATCAGTTCCGCGGCAGCTCCCTTTAGGGCCCAAGAAGCCTCGGCCTCCTGAGCCTCTAGTGGGGTCGGGCCTCCGGAGGAACTCTCGACATCTGATGGAGGCGTGCGTCCCCCTGCCTCCACACTCGGGGCGCATGTGGCAGGGTCGATCAGGAGAGGAGCCACGAAGACAGGGTTCTCGTGGGGCCCTTCAATGCCCTCGGGAAGCAACCCCCACTCGTCGAACAGAGGCATCTGCCCCGCGAAGGCCGCCTTGTTCAAGCACAAATAGAGAAGGCAGCCACCCCCCGGACGGTCAGCAGGCTCGGACTCGCTGGTCAGAAGCTTGAGCACCATGCCCAAGGTGTTAGCAGCAAGCGACAACCTCTTCAGCCTCATTGGATCTCCGATGCCCATGAAGTCCCACATCGGGCGAGAATGGCGCTGGAGGGGAGCAATTCGTTGTTTCTCGAATTCCTTCACCACCATTAGCGCCGTCACCTCCAGTTCTTGAAGCCTCACCAGTCTCTTCCAGACGAAAGCAATACGCCGGTCGGAGAGCCTCTCATGGCACCAGCCGGAGCTAGGCGAGGTCGGCGCCCCAGGAATCAAGAGCAGAGGGTTGAACGCACGGGCATCCACAAGAAGCCACTACTTCCGGAATCCCTTCGCAGCAGGCGAGAGCTCGAAGTCAATCCCCGAACCAGAGTTCACGGACACGCCTTCAAAGGTCCACACCCAGAGCATTGGCGGGCGTCGACCAACCGCAGCAAGAAGAAATGGTGAAATAAAGCCACGGAGGGTGTGATGCCTATCATGGCCTCCCAGAGGAAGGCGAAGACGGCGAGGAGGATGACGGAGCGGGGGTCCAGATGCAGCAGATGGATCTGGTAATGTGACATCACAGTGTTGAAGAAAGGTGAGAAAGGAGGAGTCAACCCAGCAAGAAGAGTGTGGAGATAGATGGGGATCTCGGTGGCACTTTTCTCTCTGGTTCGCCAAGATGGAGGGCGAACGGTCGTCGCCCTCCCCTCATTGGAATCGGCGGCGAGTGCATGGAGAACCTTGTCCAGTCCCTCCTCATTGATCACTGTCGACTGCTCAAGGGCTGGCTCCTGGGCCGGCGGAGGACCAGCCGGGGCGAGCGACTTCCCCTTCTTCTTCCTCGGCTTGGGGGCCATGGCGATTACTAAAAGAGGGCAAGGTGCCAGCACCGGGTCTATGGACGCGGCGGCGAGATTGGGAAGGAGGAAACAAGAGCCAAGCATGGTAATTTGTGAAGGGCGAGCTGCACTGACAACGGGCGGCTGCTGGGTCTACCGGATATCAAGGCGGCGTGGGGAAGTGGAGATGCTCACGTCCCATCAACCTCCACATGTCTTCAAGGCGGCAAGCTGATGGGGCCTGCGGCGCTGCACCCTTGCCCTTTGGCTTTGCCTGGAAGCAAAGTCCGAGCGCGCCTTGGGCCCGGGGGCTACTGTCGGCTTCCTGGATTCGGGGGTATCCAGCCCTGACTTCCTATGGCCCACCACGTGGCTTCATCGACGGCCTGGTATGGCCCAGCTTCAACACAAACACCGCAAGACCCTTGTGAGGCAGGCAACGCCAAGACCCCCGAAGGAATCGGCATCCTCAGGAGGGCTCTTGAAGGGCGGAGAGTTCTATGCAAGCTACCTCACGAGGCTCAGCTGACGTGAGCCATGACGACCAAGGCTAGGCGGGCGCCAGGTGGGTGCAGAGCGCAGGTTTCCTCTTCGGAGCAAAGGAGGCAAGCCACAGGTGCAGAGTCTCGAGGAGTCAACCAAAGGTTTCTATTCCGGTGCAACAAGACCAAGACCGCTAGGACGGTAGGACGGAGGTCATCGACGAGCCCACCGCAGCGTCACGACCAGAGACTTTTCGTAGGCGAAGACTACTTTTGTCAGGATAGATTGTACTACTTGTCCCATTTCAATTCCGGCCGTTGTGGGATCCCTTCCCTCTCATATTTGGGAGGAGGACCAACGCCACTATAAATAGGACTAGCCGCCACCATAGAAAGGGGGACATGACGAGATCAAGACAAGTAGATCTAGCATACACTACACCAGCCCAAGAACACCTCACCTCCTGAGGCTTGTTCATCCTATGTACTAGTTCATCCTCAGCCTTCCGAGGCAATCCACCACACGACACTGGATTAGGGTGTTACACCACATCGGTGGCCCGAAGCAGTATAAATTGATGTGTATTTGTGTCTCTTTGAGCTCGACGTGCTAGTCTTAGGAGGATCGCGAGTAGGCAGGCTGGGCAGGTTGAGATCTCTGCACGCACCCCATAGTTTGAACCTCTCTAGGGTTTGTGGATCCCTAAATCCGACAGATGCCTTGGATGCAGTGGAAATGAGCTTCAGGAGGAGGAGGAGGTTGGCGAGGTGGCAGAGCTCGAGGAAGAGTGGCTTGCGGTTGGGTCCCAAGCCCCTGCGCCGGTCTTGGATCAGCGCTCCCGCAGGCGCACTACTAGTAGGGGGGCTGCAGCCCCCAATCCTATGCCAGTCACCAAGAGGGTGAAGAAGACCACCACCAAGGTCACCAAGGTGGAGGTGGCGCTCTGTCAATCCCCTCGCCTTGCCAGGATCAAGACCTCCCCCGTCGGGCGAGCGGCGGATGTGGAAGTTGATTCCGTCTCAAGTTCGGGATCGAGTTCTTCATAGAGCTCGTCTCCACCAGAGCCCCAGGCGCAACACCGGGTGCGGAAGCTGCCGAAGAGTTGTGCCCCTCCACTTCCGAAGAGATGAAGGGAGCCCTCGCCTCCAGTGGAGTTCAAGTTGAACTCCACGCTTATTGAAGAAGGGTAAGGAAGATTCTTCCTTTCACGAATAGCTTCGGCATGTTTGATTACCCTTGCTGACTAAACTCTTGTTTTGCTTTTTCCACCACGGAAGTGGAGGAGGACAAAGAGACCCTCATCCATCGTCCCCGGAAGAGGCTCCGACGTATTGGGTCGCTGAAGACCGTGGGGAGCCCGACCTTGGTGGAGAGTGATGCGGGGAGTCCGTACCGAGCCCCCGGTCCAACATTCGGCCCGGAAGTGGGGGCTTGGTTCTTTCTCCCGATCGCGGTGGTCAAATGAGGTAAGGTGAGCCCCTCCTAGAGGGGCATGTCTCCTCCGCCGATCAAGCTGAAGAACCCCCAGTAGAGCCCTCCATGGGTGAAACCGCGCAGAGAGCTAGTGCGGCTGCCGCGGTAGGAGGTGAAGTGCCTGGCCCGGCAATGGGTACTATCGGGGAAACTGAGGTCCCTACCCAGCATACTTCTCCAGGTACTCCACTTATGTTCTTGTTCCTTTCTTGTCTTGATTACTTCTTCTGATCTCTTCATCACTTCAAACTTCTGTTTCTTTGTTGCCCTCCGCTTTTCTCATTCGCAGGCCCCCAAGCCGAAGAGCCAGATCCACTAGAGGTGGCGGTCGACATAGGCAAGGCTACCGCAGATGAGGCTCTTGAGATTGCTGCCGTAGAAGGATAGGACATTGCTGCCAGGAATGTCTAGGATTCCTTGGCGGTCGTGGAGCATTATTGGGAGGAGGCCCTAGAATAGGAGGTGGTGGTTGAGGTGAAAGTTCCCCTCCAAACCATGGATCCACTTCCCTCCCTGGAATCATTATAGACACTCCGCCTCCATCCTACAACACACTGGCCATGGTGCTGTCCTTTCCTGGAACTGGAGCCCCTGTCCCATCCTTGATGACGAGCACGGAGCTTGATGAGGAGCTTCAACGCCTCCTGGCACCGTTGTACCAAGAAGCTGGTGTCGCCGCAATGGACTTGTCCTTCTTGGAGTCCATGGCGATGGGCATGAAGGAGATGCAGGCTTGACACAACCAGAAGTGGCAGGTGCTCAAGGGATGGCGCAAGTCCGCCAACAGGGTGAACCGTAAGTTGAAGGATAAATGTCTGGAGCTGCGCGAGTGGCATGGCGAGCGGTTCAAGGTGATCCTGAGGCAGCAAGAGACGCTACTGATGACGCGGGAAGACGTCATGGCCCGTGAGGCGCGCCTGGCTGACCGCAAGGCATCCCTGGCCGCCAGAGAGCAAGAGATCTCCCTCCGGGAGGAGAAGCTCGAAGCCGCTTTTCGCGCCAAGGATGATAATTTGTAGGTTCTTATGCACCAACGCACCAAGGATCTGGAGGACACGCATGGAGCTGCCCTGGACGACATTGCTATTGACTCTGGTGCCCAACTGAAGAAGCTCATAGAGGACCTGGCCACCGCGTCTGCCGCCAAGACTGATCTGGACCAGTAGGTGGCTAAGTTGACATAAGTTCTTGCTTGGAATACCAAGGAGGTGGAGGCTCTCAAAAAAGAAGAACGAAAGGCAGATGCTCTCTTGGCTGACTCACAATCGCAACACTCCTCCAAGACCTAGAGTCTCGAGCCTACCGACGGCACCATCTCCGACATGAAGGCCAGGATAGGCTCTTTGGAGAGCGCGGCAGAGTCCAATGTACCCCGGCAACAACTGTTGTCCAAGGATCTGGATACCACCAAGCGCCTGCAGAAAGATGCGGAAGCTAAAATGAAGAATCAATCCGAGCAAGTCAGCCTCTGGATCATGAGTCTGATCGACGTCACCGATCGCCTTACTGCCCAAGCTATGGCGATGGGTATGGATGGCCAAACTTTCTTGATCAGCAAGCACGAGGTCCCAAGTGCCAAGCTAGGAGTCTTCTTCAATGATTTAATTAAGAAGCTGAAGGTGCACGAAGAAGGAAGGGCTGAGCGCTTCGCGACCGAGTCTCGGAAGCTTGCCCACGACGCCCTCTTCATGGTCTTGAGCAACATCGCCTGCCGCCACCCGGACCTTGATCTTGATGAAGAATTCAGGAAACCGCCGGCGGGTGCCGACGTCACAGCTGCCAAGGATAAAGCCGCTTCTCAAGCTGCCAGGGTCCTCCATGTTGAAACTAGTTCGCCCGGCCGCCAGACCAAGTAACGGGTCACTGTTACTCCCGTGTTGTCCTGTATTAAGACATGATGTCTGTTCTGTGTTTCGGCACTATATCTCTTCACTACAAGAAATATGTCAACTAGTGACCTTCTGTCAGTGACCCTGGAAGAATTGGTCATAGATCTATGACCGTTTGAGACCAATTGGTGAAAAGCTGTTTGAGGGGCTCCAAACCCTAAACTATAACGACCAATTTGGTCAGAAAGGTCGTAATTTCCTTACACAAAATGGTCATAAAGCAAACAGCGCTAGTCCGCTGCCTTATTTCTAGCTGATCATGACCAATCACTACAAAAAATATACACTTCCGTGATGATACGTGTTTGTCACAGTAGGTCGCGTTTTCTGTCATGCATGTACATCAATGACGATTTTATGACAGAATCAAGATAGTCATACCTGTGCTGTCGTAGAAGTGTTCCATGACATTACCAAAATTATCATCACAGAAGTGTCCACTTCCATGATGATAAATCGCGCGTCACAGATGTGCTTTCGTCAAGGGTAACCGGCATGTGGCATCCACCGTAACGGAACACCGTTAAGCTATCGGGTCAGATTTTGGATCCGAGAACCCGTTAACAGCCACGACCAATGCTGATTTTCCACGTGTAAAATTCTCATTGGCTGATGGATCCATGCATCAGCTCCGCGTTGGCACATGTGTCACTCATCCAATGGTCGAGATGGGCCTATGATTTGTTGACACGTGGACCGGCCCAAAAGTGGCCCACAAAGTTTAAATGGGCCGGCCCAACTGAAGGCCCATAAGATTTAACGGACCATAATGTGCCAGCCCAGCTAAAGGCCCACAAAATTTAGCAGACCATAATGGGCCGGCCCAGCTAAAGGCTCACATGATTTTGCAGACCATAATGGGCCGGCCCAGCTAAAGGCCCACAAGATTCTGCAGACCATAATGGGCCGGCCCAGCTAAAGGCCCAACATTCTCTGTCAAATCGGCCCGTCAACGGCCTGTCCTAAACATGTCTTCAACGCGTCCCATGGTCACTTCTAGCTCGTTAACAAACCTCTAAGTAATTGGGCCGAATTACGGCCCGGTGTATTTCCGGCCTGTTAAAGGTCCGACTTCATTTGGGCCCATTTACAGGCCATCAAAACTTTCGGCCCACAAACGACTGTGAAGGATTTGGGTCATATTCGGCAATGTCTGACATTCAGCCTGTTAGAGGCCCACTATAGATTTGGGCCACTTTCGGCCTGTTGTCATTTTTGTCCTGTTAACGCCGGACGTAAACCATGGGCCATATGTGGCCCAACATCATATCGGGCCCATTAACAGCCCATATAAAAATGACGATAATCTAGCCCGACCAAAGTTCCGGCCTATTAAAGGCCCGTGTATTAGGTCGGGCATTTACGGCCCGTCCGAATTTTGGCCTGTCAAAGATCCGCATCGTAAATGGGCCACCATTTCGGCCTGCTAGGTCCAATGGGTAATTTGGCACAATCAAGGCCCAATCTCACTTTCGGTCTATTAAAGGCCCATTTTTTTTATGGGCTCGTGATATTTACACCTGTAAATCGCCTATTTTTACTAAGGGCCCAAATTATGTTTAGGCCTGTTAAAGGCCCACTATGGGCACAGGCCTACCAAAAAAATATGAAAGCTTATGCTGATTTAGGCCCAGATATTTTTAGTGGGCTACATGCCAATTTCGGCCCGTAATCGTATTTAGCCCAATTGGAATGGGCCCGACGAATGTGGGCATGTGGGGCTCCTACGAAGCTTTCGGCCGAATACATTACTAAGATAGACCTACACTATATAAAAATAGCGTCGTAATTACTGCAGCCTGTGGCAGCATCATAAATGTTGTATCACAACAAAATAAATTCCAACCATACAACAAAAGGCCTGTTGGCATAAACTTTACAGTCCTTCCAGATAAAAGCACCATCAGATGTATAGAAGCACACATCATTTAACCTAAGTGCTAATGTTTCAGGTTGTAGAATCTGATGGAGCAGCATGATCTCCACCTTTTTCCGCCATTGCTCTTGAACAATGAAGCGAATGTTTGATAGTATGGTTTCAAAACCATTCATATCTTGATGACATTTCTCAACCACTATTCGTGTTTCCGAAACAACGTCCATTAGGGATTGGACTTGTGTCTGGAGCACAGATATATCACTATGTCTACCAGGAAGATTTTGTTCAGTAGGCGATTGTAACGCCCCGGATTCGATGCGCCAGGTGTCTACCAGTTATTCGTCGTTGTTGCCATGTCATTTGCTTGCATGTTGCATTTTGTCATGTCATCATGAGCATTGCATTGCATACGTGTTCGTCTCATGCATCCGAGCATTTTCCCCGTTGTCCGTTTTGCAATCCGGTGCTCCTATGCCCTCCGGCGTTCCCCTTTCGTCTCTCGTTCTGTGCGGGTATTAAACTTTCTTGGAATGGACCGAGTCTTGCCAAGCGGCCTTGGTATAGCACCGGTAGACCGCCTGTCAAGTTTCGTGCCATTTGGAGGTCGTTTGATACTCCAACGGTTAACCGGGTAACCGTAAAGCCCCTCTCTCTTTGCAGCCCAACACCCCTTCCAAAGTGGCCCAAAACCCATCTAACTCCCCTCCATGCTCTTGGTCGTTCGATCACAATCGTGTGGGCGAAAACCGCTGTCACATCCCTAGCTTCTGGTAATGCTCTAGGCCAGCTTCATCTGTGCATCATGTTTAAATTTTCGAAACTTGAACTGAGGAATTTTGGAAGCCTCAAAACTTAAATAAAAGAGGGGCAAAAACCCTAGAAATCTCATTCATTGTTCCAAAATGTTCTTCTTAGATGTTTAATATTTTTGGCAAGGGTTTTGATCTAAACCAAAAATAATGAACATTTTTAAAGGGATTTATTTTGGGACTTTGAATTTAAATCAATACTATCTTGAATTTGAACTTATATCCAAATATTACTGAATATATGTTCAAATAACTGAAACATTTTTATGTGCTTTGGTATAATTCCATTGTGCTAAATAAAATGTTCAGGGGAATTTTGTCACTGTTTTGAATTTGTTTTATTTCAAAACAGTGGCAAAAGATTAAATAAAAACAAAACAGAAGAAAAAAATAAAAAGAACAGAGCCTACTCGGCCTCACCCGTGCAGCCCACCAGAGCCGGCCCAGCTCCTGTGCTGGTCCAGCACTGTGTGGCCCAGCCCACCTCCTCCTCCCTGTCGCCTTCCTCCTCGCGCCAGTAGGCAGAGGAGGGACACGGCGCGCGCGCCCGAGCTCCCCACGCCACCACCCTGCTCGTCTGCATCGCCTGGCCACCGCGACGCCGCGCGTCATCTCCTCGGCGCCGCCCCGACCCCCCTGGACCCCCTCGCTCTCTCCCTCTCCCTTGTATCTCTCCTCTGCTTCCTCTCTCTCTCACTCGCCGAGCGCAGCCGCAGCCGCGCCACCATAACGCCGCGGCCACCGTCTCCCCCTCGACCCCTCGCTGTGCTTGCGAGCTCCGCCTCGACCCTCTCTTCCTCCCCACCGATCCACGGCCCTCCAGAAGCCCTGCATCGCCGCCCACGTCGCCGTTCCCCTCCTCGGCCACCGGAGATCGTCGCCGTCGATTCGCTGCACTCCGGCCGCCCCCGAGCCCACTAACCCTCCCTACAGCTCCGCGGTGAGCCTCCGTGCAGAACCCCTCTCTCTCCCCTCGCGTTTGCGAGCTCTAGGCCATAGCTCCGCCGCGGCCGAACTCCGGCCGCCGCTGACCTCGTCACCGCCGTCACTACAGCCGCTTGAGCTCGTCTTGGAGCGTGTCACCGCACTCAGGAAGCCACCAGGAGCCTAACGCATATCCTAACTTGCCCTCCCGTGCACCACAGCGCCAACCCCGCACTCACCGAACTCCGGCGCCGCCGCGAGCTCCGTTCCGGCGAGTCCCAGCGTCCCCGCAGCCTCCCACCTACCCCATCAGATGCGGGAGAGCCCGGGCTACGCCCCGGTGCCCTCAGCGCGCGAATCCGATGCCCCTAGCGCAAGTCCGGCGTGCCCCGCCGTGCTCTGTGGTCACCGCCGGCCAAACTCCGGCGGGCCGATGTGGCCACTTAGTTAGGGGCTAATCACCCTATGAGCCACTGCCATGTGGGCCCCTGCGCCTAATTAGGATTAGTATATCTTTCTGTTTAGTTTAGTCTAATTGCAGTGGCCCCACGCGTCAGTTTTGACCGTGCTGACGTGGCCGTTGACTGGGCCCACCCGTCAGCGGCACTAAGCAGCCCCAGTCACTGACCAGTGGACCCCACTGGTCAGGTTTGACCAGCAGCAGCGTCTGTTGACCTGCTGACGTCATAGTGACGCAATGCTGACGCAATTATGTTTTCTGGATTTATTTTTATTCAGAAAATTCCAGAAAATGCCTAAAACTTCTAAAAATCATAGAAATTCAACCGTAACTCCAAATTAAATAATTTATATATGAAAAATTATCAGAAAAATTCAAGGAATCCATCTGTACCATTTTCATGCATGTTAGAACAACTTATAGATGCTGTTTAGCACAAATCATACTAATGGCATTTAAATATCCACATATGGAGTTTGAATTTGAATCTTGGATTCAAACCAACTTCATTTAATCTGGTTTTAGGTGCATTAGCCCAAAACACATTCATATTGCCATGTCATGAGCATGCATCTTATTGTGCATTGCATTGATTGTATTTCTTCCTTGTTGCCGGTATCTGTTCCCTCCCGGTAGACGATGTTCTGACGTTGTGATCGTTGACACTGATGAAGACTCAATGTTATCTTCAGAAGTGCCAGGCAAGCAAAACCCCCTTGTTCATTCCGATAAAATCCCACTCTCTCGCTCCTGCTCTCTTTTACTGCATTAGGACAACATCGATTCATCTGTTACTTGCTGCGGTAGCTGAACCCCTTTATCCTCTGCATGACCTGTCATTCCACAGTAATTAGATGAAACCCACTAGCATGAGTAGGAGTTGTTTGAGCCCTGTTGTGCCTACTCATTCATGTTTGTTTGTCATGCCTGCTACTGCTTAGAGTTGAGCCAGGTTTGATTCATCAGGGATGAATCAGAGGTGTGTGAACATGTCCTACGGTGTGTGTGCTAAGCGTGTGAACACGATTTGGTAAAGGTAGCGGTGAGAGGCCATGTAGGAGTACATGGTGGGTTGTCTCATTGCAGCCGTCCTCAGGAACTGAGTTCTGTGTTTGTGATCCATGATTCAGCTACTACCACGCATTGGGCCCGAAACCAATGGACCCTCTCGGCTTCTTGATCACCCTTGTCCTCTGTCCAGGAGTTGCAAGTAGTTTCTGGTGTTTGTAGTATGCTGGAGGCCGTGGGCAGCGCTGACCGTAGGGGTGGGCTGTGATGCGGTAGGCACGTGGCACGGTGTACCGGGCGCCCGTTTGGTGTCTCGGGAACCCTGTTCACATCGTTTGGGGCTGTGAGCGAAACTCCGGCCGGATCTCCTCATGGATGGAACCCGAATAGGCGATAAACCTGGACTAGAGACTTAGGTGATTAGGTAGGTCGTGGCCGACACCCACATTGGGCTTCCGCTTGAAGGTTGCCGAGTACATGTCGTGTAAACGACGGTAAGTGGTGAGAGCGTGTATGAAGAAGTACACCCCTGCAGGGTTAACCTAATCTATTCGAATAGCCGTGTCCGCGGAAAAGGACTTCTGGGTTGCTTATATCAGTTCATAGACAAGTGAAAGTGGATACTCTAAAATACGCAAGATAAGCGTGAGTGCTATGGATGGCGTTCTCGTAGGGAGACGGGAGCGGATCCATAGTGGTGTATTGATATGGTGAATATGTGGACTCGTGTGCGCCACCTCAAAAGAGTCGCTTGCAGTCGTAGTTTAGGATAGCCACCGAGTCAAAGCTGGCTTGCTGCAGTTAAACTCCACCATCCCATTGTTGATAATGATGCATATGTAGTTAGTTCTGATGTAAGTCTTGCTGGGTACATTTGTACTCACGTTTGCCTATTCTATGTTTTGTAGAGAGACTTCGGTCTCACTAGTAGTTCGCGTGGTCTTCGACGTTTAGCTTGTTACCTCAGCTACGATCTTGTGCCTCGGCAGGATCTGGTAGATAGTCAGGCTTCTCAGCCTTTTTCATTTATAGATGTCTGTACTCAGACATGATAGCTTCCGCATGTGCTTTGACTTGTATGCTCTGAATGTTGGGTCGTGAGACCCCTGTTTGTAATATCTCGCTCCTCGGAGCCTATTGAATAAATACTTGAGTCGTAGAGTCATTTTGTGATGCCATGTTGTATTGCACATATCGAGCATATTGTGTGTATGTTAATGAAATGCTTGGTATGTGTGGGATCTGACTATCTAGTTGTTTATCTTTAGTAGCCTCTCTTACCGGGAAATGTCTCCTAGTGTTTCCATTGAGCCTTGGTAGCTTTCTACTGCTCCGGAACATTTAGGCTGACCGGCATGTGTCCTTCTTCGTTCCTGTGTCTGTCCCTTCGGGGAAATGTCACGCGATGAATACCGGAGTCCTGTTAGCCCGCTACAGCCCGGTTCACCGGAGTCGTGCTAGCCCAGTGCTACAGCCTGGATTCACTCGCTGATGACCGACACGTTCGATGTTGGGTCATGGATGCCTGTCCCTGTAAGTTTGTGCCACTTTGGGTTTACGACTAGCCATGTCAGCCCGGGCTCCTTACCATATGGATGCTAGCGACACTATCATATACGTGTGCCAAAAGACGCAAACGGTCCCGGGCAAAGGTAAGGTGACACCCGTGGAAATACCGTGCGTGAGGCCGCAAAGTGATATGGGGTGTTACGTGCTAGATCGTTGTGGCATTGAGTCGGGGTCCTGACAACCGCTCCTCATTTGGACTCTCCTAGCTCCCTCTACCTATAAATATGTCCATCCCCCCGAATTTCGCAGTCCAAACCCCCCGAAACCCTAGCCTAGCCTCTCCCCGTGCCGCCGGACGCGTTTGACTGGGGCTGGACATGTCCACTCCGCCGCCCTCCGCCAATCGGCATCCGCCACATGGCCACCCCGGCCACCCGCGCGCCGCCGCCGGCCCGCATGCCCAGCGCCGGCCCTTGCGGCCCGTCGCCCTGAGCCGCACGTGCCCGCGCTCGCCGGATTCCTCGCCGCCTCCTCGTCGCCGGTGCGCGCCCGCGCCCGCCGGTTCCCGCGCCTCCGCCTCGACTGCGCCGCCCGAAGCTCTCCACCGCGCCGCCCGAAGCTCTCCACCGCGCCGCCGGGGCCCCTCATCGCCGAGAACCGCGTTCCCGACAACTGCCGTTCGCCGGATCGGGCATCCTGGCCCCGGATCCGCCTTCTCCCATCCACGCCGGCCTCTTCGTCGTCGCCGGCGAGTTTGCTGTCGCCGCCGAGCCGCATGCGCCCTGCGTCGTCCTTCTTCCCCTCCCCCTCGTGGGTCGACCTCGCCGAGGCCTAGCCCAGCAAGCCGGCCTCCAAGGCCCACCTCTGGCCCAGGCCACGTTCCGGCCCGGTCCACCTCCTCGGCCTGCCTCCTCTGCTACCTGGGCTCAGCCCGCTAGGTGAGCCCCGCCTAAAACCCGCTCAGAGCGTCGATTAGTATTCTACGTCCACCTGTTTTTTTCCTGAAACTGCTAAGTCCCCAGTCTGTGTAATTTTCATGCCATATTCATCGCATCGTATCTCTGCATCCGTAGCTCCGTCTCGTGCGTGTAATATGTCAACCTGTTCTTCTCAATGAGTACATCATTTCATTCCATTGCATCATATTCATTTGAGGTCATATAGATGCCTGAATCATCGTTGTAAGCGTGCTTCATAATGTTTTCTGCTGTCTGTTAACAGAACGAACTCTTTTGTCATTTTTGCCATGATTGATGTGTGCATCCTATGAGGTTGATGTCTACATGTGTTTTGAACTATGCCATATCTTCTTTACAGAGGTGCTTACCATGTATTTTTGTGATCAATGTGGTGACTAGCACAAGCATGCAAACTAGGCATCGTGATGTTGCTGATTTTAGTCCCTGTTCTGCTGTTATTTTGATGTCATGTAAACTTGATGCTACAGAGAGATCCATGCATATTTTGAGATACTTCAGTAAGGATGTTTTGAACCTATGGTTATTGTCTATCCATTCATGCCCTTGTTGGCAATTATGGAGTAGTCTAGCATGTCATTTTTGTGCTCTACTTTTGCTTCAAAATGTTTCCTGGCAGATTGTTTACATGTTATTCAATTTGGCCAAGGTTGCTATAGTTGATCCTTGAATGCTATGAACTTGTTCTTGACTTGGTTTGTTTCATAAACATGTCTTCTTGATGATGCTATGCTTATCTTGTCATGCAATGACTTGTGGTGAGTGTATTGAGCTTGTTAAGTAGGGTACATGATGTTGCTGTTTTGCTAGGCTGAATCTGTTATTTCGTGATGCCATATAAACCTGCTGCTACTAGTCATTCTATGCATAATCTAGAGATTATCACTAAACATGTTTTGATCTACATGTCTTGCTCTATCCATTCATGCCCCTGGTTACATTTGTAGCTTGCTGTAGCTTGTTCATATCTTGCTCCAAAGTTGCTTCATAATGTTGCTGTCAGCCTGTTAACATTATGTTCAGTTGTTATCATGATTGTTACTAGTGTTCCATGCACCCTATGACCTTGCTATTGCCATGCTTAGCTTCACAAATATGTCTTCTTACTGTTGGGTGCCTTGCCATGCCATATATTGCTCTGTAGTGAGTTGCACAAGCTCATCTACATGCCTTCATAATTCTGTTTCTGCCATGTTTGAATCTGTAATATAACTTGCTATGTTTACGTGGGTGCCATCATTTTTCTGATCTTTTTTGGCTTATGGTTAGTAAGGGACTTTTGATCTATGCAATTAGTAGATTCATGCCATGCCATTGTTTGCCATGATAAGTTCCTGTAACATGTTGTTTGATAGCTCTAAACATTGCATCGTGATGTTATTTTCTGCAAAGTCTATAATTGTTATAACTTGCAATCTTACCATGTGTGTTTGAGCATGTTCTAGTGATTTATGGAGTTAGCTCAGTGTTCATGTTTTGTAATGCTTTACCTGTACATCATGCCATTGTCTTTTGTTTTCATGTTGAGATGCTGTAGCTTGTTGTTTTGATGCTTGCAATATGCCTAGTTGCTGTTTTGGACAGCTTGTCCTTTAAACTTTTAGTGTGCATGTGTTGAACCGTTGCTCCGTTTTGAGTGTGCTCTATATGAAACTTGCTTAGAATTGCATGTAGTTTCATATTATCATGTTGCATCCTTGTTTTGAGGTGTTTGCTTGATGTTTGGGTGCATTTTGCATCAATGCCATGTTTATCTTGTTTTGCTCATATCTTCTAGGCCGTAGCTCCGAACTAAATGAACTTTATATGTAATTTGACTAGAATCTCGTGTAGATCATCTTGGTGCATCTTAACTTGCTGTTTAACAAATTGAACATAAGGTTTATTCAGATCTGGACCAACTTCGAAATTTGCATATGAGGACTTACCGGAATTGTTATATGTTGTTCCCGGCCTCATTTAAACTTGCCTTGATGTGTTGCTCTTGTTTGCATCATCTCTTGCCATGAGTAGCTTCATGTAGCTTTGTCATGCATCATGCTTGTTTGTGCATCATGCCATGTTCATGTGTGGTGTGTTTACTATGTTGTGTGCTTCTTTTTGATAGTTCCTGTTTCTGTTGCGATCGTGAGGATTCGTTCATCTACGCTTGGTTCGGCTTCATCCGTTCATCTTCTTCATGGACTCGTTCTTCTTCCTTGCGGGATTTCAGGCAAGATGACCATTTTCATGGATCTCACTACTATCATTGCTATGCTAGTTGTTTCGTTCTATCGCTATGCTGCGCTACCTATCACCTGTTTATCAAGCCATCCCATATTGCCATGAACCTCTAACCTTTGACACCTTTCCTATGCAAACCGTTGTTTGGCTATGTTACCGCTTTGCTCAGCCCCTCTTATAACGTTGCTAGTTGCAGGTGAAGTTGAAGATTTCTCCATGGTGGACAGGATTTTGGTTGGGATATCACAATATCTCTTATATTATTAATGCATCTATATACTTGGTAAAGGGTGGAAGACTCGGCCTTTTGCCTAGTGTTTTGTTCCACTCTTGCCGCCCTAGTTTCCGTCATACCGGTGTTATGTTCCCGGATTTTGCGTTCCTTATGCGGTCGGGTGATTTATGGGACCCCCTTGACAGTTCGCTTTGAATAAAACTCCTCCAGCAAGGCCCAACCTTGGTTTTACCATTTGCCTCACCACCACCTACCCTTTCCCTTGGGTCGGCCAACCCAAGGGTCATCTTTATTTTAGCCCCCCCGGGCCAGTGCTTGTCTAAGTGTTGGTCCAAACTAGAGCACCGTGCGGGGCCATCCCTTGGCAACTTGGGTTACGTCGGTTCCTGTACGCTTCGCTCATCTGGTGTGCCCTGAGAACGAGATATGTGCAGCTCCTATCGGGATTTTTGGGCGCATCGAGCGGCTTTGCTGGTCTTGTTTTACCATTGTCGAAATGTCTTGTAAACCGGGATTCCGAGTCTGATCAGGTCTTCCTGGGAGAAGGTCTATTCCTTCGTTGATCGCGAGAGCTTGTCATGGGCTAAGTTGGGACACCCCTACAGGGTATAATCTTTCGAAAGCCGTGCCTCCGGTTATTGGTAGATGGGAATTTGTTAATGTTCGGTTGTAGACAACTTGACACCAGATACGAATTAAAACGCATCAACCGTGTGTGTAGCCGTGATGGTCTCTTTTCGGCGGAGTCCAGGAAGTGAGCATGGTTTCTGGGTTATGTTTGACGTAAGTAGGAGTTCAGGATCACTTCTTGATCATTACTAGTTGATGACCGTTCCTTTTGCTCTCTTCTCGCTCTTATTTGCGTATGTTAGCCACCATATATGCTTAGTCGCTACCGCAGCCTCACCACTTTACCCCTTCCTTTCCTTTAAGCTTTGTTAGTCTTGATACCCATGGTAATGGGATTGCTGAGTCCTCGTGGCTCACAGATTACTACAACAACAGTTGCAGGTACAGGTTATGCGATGATCATGACGCGAGAGCGATGTTTTACTTGTATTGGAGTTCTTCTTCTGCTTCTTCTTTGATCAGGGATAGGTTCCAGGTCGGCAGCCTGGGCTAGCAGGGTGGATGTAGTTTGAGTTTCTGTTTGTGATTCATCCATAGTCGGATGAAGCTCTGATGTATTGTGATGTTGTATTCGTGTGGCTTTGTATGCCTTATTTATGTATCCCCATCTATTATGTAATGTTGATGTAATGATATCCACCTTGCAAAAGCATTTCAATATGCGGGTCTATCCTTGGTGGGACCTTCGAGTTCCTTTTGGATAGGGTCGCATATTGGGCGTGACAGCGATTTGGACGAGGTTACCTTGACAACCAACCCAGAGTTACGCAGGAAGGTGCTTTTTGCACTGTTAGTGGAGAGATACTGATGCACTGCATCAAGAGGTGACATTGTGCCTGTAGTAGCCTCGTCACCTTCAGGTGGTTGTGGCTGTTCAATCATTTGTTCCATAGCTTCCTGAAAGTTTGAATTTCTAGATTAGTGTACCAGATAAGTTACTAATGAGATAAAAACAAACAAAGTAGGTTAAACATTTATACATAACTTATTTTGGTGAACTACTGTAATACATTAGCATGTATTGTAATGCCAACTACATAATAAAATCAATTTCGGAACATATGTCCATGTAGCATGCCTACTGTATTGTCTATTTCCTCACATTCGTTGACATCTAAGGATAAAGAGACATGGTTTAAAGTAGGATGAACATAGTATGACATCATTCATATCATGGGCAAACAGATATAACACAAACAGACTATTTTATCATTGTGTGCGCACGTGAACATAACAACTAGATTACAGATCAAGACAAAAATAATATCCTTCATCTCTTTTAAACCATGTAAGGTGAAATGATACGTTAAGACAACTGTGTATAAAAGTGAACAAAGTAACTGACATTGGCTGCGAACCAAGTAGTTAAATGAACACATCATAGTACCAATCAGTTCAAGGCAGGAGGAGTAAGGACTTACAACAGCGGCTTGAACTGGTGTGCTCATGCCCTTCATCTTGCTAGTGTGGCAATCCTTGAAGATTTGCACTGCATTCTGTTCAAGTTCTTTTTGGTCCGCACGGGCTTTCCTCTGTATTTGGAACAAGTCAATATAGATATGATAATATGCCACGAAAAAAAGAAGGAAGTAGCAGCTATTTACAAGAGCCTCGCAGTTTGCAATATAGCTACGAGATCCTGTTGTTTGTTGGAATTTCGCTTTAGAATGGTTGGTTTTGTTCTTCAAACAGTTAGCCTAGAAGAAGATACACTTGTAAGGCACATACATAAATACAAGTTCAATATGTGGTCTGATCAAATACATATAGCCTACCTGATACTTTGGATCAGACCAATGTTTAACGAGGGTTGTCCAGTCTTCATCTGTAATATATTCCACTAGAGATGTTTGGGCGATTTCATTGTTAGCCTTGCCTTCAAAGTGAGATTTTCTAAGGTGGTACCGATACTGTCACAGAGCAGACTGAAAAACATGAGTGCATGCTTGTTTAGTTGCATCATCTTTCGGATCCAACTTGAACCTCATCTGTTGAAGAAAGAATGTGAGTCTTATTAGGAGGAAGCTAGAAAATATGGGACAGAGCAAGACAATATTACTAATTGCGATGAATACATTACTTACGGATAAATGGTCAAGGAAGGTGTTAAACTGGGTATTGTCTTTCTCATTCCTGTACTGGATCCACGTTGGGAGGATACGTGCATGACACCTAACGGCAACGGTTGCCTCTGATACTAACTTGGTTGACTCTATAGCATCACGTGGCCTTTTTAAACCTGCCTCAAAATGGATCTCCATTCTTCCTCCTTTAGATTTTGTTAATCTGTCAAGCATTATCCCTGATGTATGTTTCCGCTTGCGCCGTGGTGCTAGTTCAACAACGAATATGGAAAGTGTTAGTGTACATCAAACTGTGAGAGCACATGTAAAGGAGCATGCAACTGCAACTTGACTCGGTCAGGTACCGTCTTGGTGTTGATGCTCATGAGGTTCATCTGATCTTGCCAAGTCCTGTTGTGTCAGCAGTTCTTCAGAAGTAGTGTTAGGTGTGAAGGAAGCTTGGGAACTGCCCAGTTCCGGAGCAAACGAATGAGTAACTGGTTGAGATGCTGGTACAGTTGAAGCGGATGCTGCAGCTGGTGGAGCAGGTGATACTGTGTTTGTAGATTTAGCCGGTGGACTTGGACCTTCTACAACACTATAAGTACCAGCAGGATCTCGACGACAGAACCTTTTTCGTTTCACTCGACGAGTAACAGCACTCCCTACTATATTACTTTCCTTGCTCTTTTTTGACTTTGCCATGTCAAGCTGTACCCACAACACAAAAGAATAAAATCACTCTTCAGAACTCATTGATGCATGATACAGACAAGCAATACTTTGATGTAAGACAACCGCATGAAGATGGAATATGTAAGAAAAACAGGACGGCATGACATTCACAGCTACGATGTGGAAACTAAGCAGAAGGATTTTCAAGAAAATAGAAGTAATGCAAGCTAGACACCATATGAAAGATGCAACCAATATTACTCTGCCAAGTTAAAAGTGTCTTGTCATAAGTGGCAATTCGAAAAATTAGAAGCAGTACAACGTAGAAATCAATGCAAGATGCAACCACTATCAAACTGCCATGTTAAAAGCGTCCAATCATGAGTGACTGATGTGGGATACACAACAGCAGTACTTTGATGTAAGAACATGGTATGATAGATAGATGCAGTGTATTCTAGACACAGAAAGCCATGTCATATGCACATGTATAACGTATAAACTCAGCAGGTGCAATTTAATCAAAATAGAAGAAATACAGGCTAGACAACATATGCAACATGAAACCAATAATCACACTGTCAACTTAGAGCAACACCTGCAATGGTGGAGTACGGGATATGAACTCATCATGTAGACTTGGGACTTCAACTTCATTAGCAGTAGCAGTGGCAAATCTAGAGAGTCTCTGTTTGCGTCGGTGCGGAGGACCACCAACATCCCCTAACTTACTCTTTTCCTTCCTATTTTCTGATATTGCCTTATGAAGTCAAAACCACAAGAAGATGAATAAAATTAGCTCTGCATAACTGGCTGATGGATGATACAGACGAACACTACTTTGATGTAAGGCAAGCGCAGGATAGGAGGATGGAATATATACAAAAAAGACAGCATTTCATATTCACACGTACGATAGGAGGATGGAATATGTATGAAAAAACAGTAAGCGGAGGGCATTTCAACAAAATTAGAAGAAATGAAAGCTAGGCACCATATTAACATGCAACCAATATCACTCTATCTGGTAAAAAGTGTCTCGTTGTAAGTGCCATTTCAAGAAATTAGAAGCAGTACAAGCTAGAAGACAATGCAAGATGCAACCTACATCACAGTCCCAAGTTAAATGTTTCTTATGGGTAAGTGATCGTTGCAGGTATAAGTTGTAAGCTACGCAGATGCAATTCAACATAATCAGAAGCAATACAAACTAGACATCATACGGAAAACACAACCACGTATAACAATTCCAAGTAAGAGCAAGCACATGTGATGGTGGAGTAGGGGAGATGTGCTCATCATGTACACGTATGTTCTAGAAATAGGAACACGTGTCATATTCATAGGCATTATGTGTACAGTAAGCAGATGCAATTCAAGTTAGAAGCAATACAAGCTAGACATCATACGCAACATGCAACCACATATAATAGTGTCAAGTTAGAGCAAGCACTTGTGATGGTGGAGTAAGGGAGATATGCTCATCATCTACACAGCTACATTGACTGTCCAGCCTTGTGTTGTCTTCCGAATCTGTAGAGACCCCCTGTTTGAGTTGCTCTGAAAGACCACCATCATCCACTGCCGGATTAATTTCCTTCAGCTGTAATGATTTTGCATTGTGAAGTCAAACCGATAAGAAAAAGGAATAAAATTTGCTCTTCAGAACTCATTCATGCATGATACTGACGAACACTACTCGGATGAAAGGCAAACACATGATGCGAGGATGGAATATGTATGAAAAACATGATGGTGTGATATATTCACACCTATGATGTGGTAACTAAGCAGAAGGCATTTCAACAAATTAGAAGCACTGCAAGCTAGACACCATATGAAAGATGCAACCAATATCACTCTGCCAAGGTCAAACTGTATGGCATTTCAAAAAATTAGAAGCAGTACATGCTAGAAATCATATGCAAGACACAACCAGCATCACAGTGGCGACTTAAAGGTGCCTTATAATAAGTGACTGATGCGGGATATGCAAGAATAGTAGTCTGATGTAGAAACAGGAACACATGTCATATTTACATGCATTATGTGTAAAGTAAGAAGATGCAATTCAACAAAGTTAGAAGCAATACAAGCTAGACATCATATGCAACATGCAACCACATATAATAGTGCAAGTTAGAGCAAGCACCGGTGATGGTGGAGTAGGGGAGATGTGCTCATCATCTACACAGCTACGTTGACTGTCTAGCCATGCGTTGTCTTGCGAATCTTGTTGGGAGGATGGCGGAGTAGAATCTGTAGAGAACCTCCGTTTCAGTTGCTCGGAAGGACCACCATCATCCAATGCCTTGCCAATTTCCTTCAGCTTTATTGATTTTGCATTGTGAGGTCATACTGACAAGAAAAAGGAATATCATTCGCTCTTCAGAACTCATTCATGCATGATACCGACGAACACTACTCTGGTGAAAGGCAAAGTCATGATACGAGGATGGAATATGTACGAAAAATGGATGGCTTGACGTATTCAAACCTATGATGTGGTAACTAAGCAGAAGGCACTTCAACAAATTAGAAACACTGCAAGACACCATATGGAAGGTGTAATCAATATCACTCTGCCAAGTTAAAACTGTCTCGTCATAGGTGGCATTCATCAAACTAGAAGCAATACATGCTAGAAATCATATTCAAGATGCAAACCAATACCACACTGCCAACTTAAAGGTGTCCCATCATAAGTGACTGATGCAGGATACACAAGAAGAGTAGTTTCATGTAAGAACATGGTGTGATAGACAGATATAGTATGTACCAAAAACAGGAAAGCGTGGCATATTCACATGTATCATGTGTAAGCTAAGCAGATGCAGTTTACACTAATTAGGAGCAATACGATCTAGACACCATATGCAACATGCAACCAGATATCACACTGCCAAGTTAGAGCAAGCACCTTGGATGGTGGAGTAGGGGAGCGGAGACTTGGACCTTGTAATGCACTATCAGTACAAGGAGAATCGGTACAGATGCTCCGTTTACGTTGCTCCAGAGAACCACCATCATCGCCTTCCTTACTCTTTTCCTTCCTCTTTCTTGATTTTGCCTTGTCAAGTCAAACCCACAAGAAAAAGGAATAAAATTTCCTCTTCAGAACTCATTGATGCATGATACTGACAAACACTACTTTCATGTAAGGCAGCCGCATGATAGGAGGATGGAATATGTATGATAAACAGGATGGCGTGACATATTGACATGTATGATGTATAAAGTGTAAACTAAGCACAAGGTGCTTGAACTTGTTATAATCGATGCAAGCTAGAAACCATATGAAAGATGAAACCAATATCACTCTGTCAAATTAAAAGGGTGCCCTAACAAATGTATTTGACCAAATTAGAAGCAATACATGGCAACATGCTAGAAATAATACGCAATATGCAACGAATAAAGGTGACTCATCATAAGTGATTGATGCAGGATATAGAAGAGAGGTACTTTCATGTAAGAACAAGGTTAACACATAGATGTAGTGTGTACCAAAAATAGAAAGGCACATGTCATATTCACAGGTATAGTGTGTAAACTAAGCAGATGCAATTTACCCTAATTAGAAGCATTACAAGCTAGACACCGTATGCAACATGCAACCACATATCACACTGCGAAGTTAGAGCAAGAACCTGTGATGGTGGTGTAGGGGAAGTGCGGTCTTCAGGTACAAAGCTACGTTCAATATCTTCATTTAGGCTTGTTGTTTCTTGAGAATCATGTGGAGAGGATGAAATTGCATTCTTTATAAGAGTATTGCATCTCATATTAACCCACGCGTGTGACTGTCTCATCATAAGCGATAGACGCAGGATACAGAAGAACAGTAGTTTGATGTAAGAACATGGTGTGATAGGCAGATGTAGTATGTACCAAAAACAGGAAGGCGTGTCATATTCACATGTATAATGTGTAAGCTAAGGATATGCAATTTAAAAAATTAGGAGCATTGATGAGGGATACACAAGAAAAGTAGTTTGATGTAAGAACATGGTTAATAGAAAGACGTAGTATGTACCAAAAACAGGAAGGCATGTCATATTCACAGGTATAATGTGTTAACTAAGCAGATGCAATTTACCCTAATTAGAAGCATTACAAGGTAGACACCATATACAACATGCAACCACATATCACACTACCAAGTAAGAGCAAGCACCTGCGATGGTGGTGTGGGGGAATTGCGGTGATCAACTAGAGATCTACGTTGACTATCTTCATTTAGCCTTGCTGTTTCTTGAGAATCATGTGGGGAGGATGACACTGCACTCTTTAAATGAGTAGGGCATCTCACAGTAACCCACTGGGGTGACTGTCTCATCATAAGTGATTTACGAGGGATACAAAAGAGCATTGGTTTGATGTACGAACATGGTTAATAGACATATGTAGTATGTATCAAAAACAGGAAGGCATGTCATTATCAAAGGTATAATGTGTAAAGTAAGCAGATGCAATTTAACCAAATTGGAAGCAATACAAGCTAGACACCATATGCAACATGCAACCACATTTGACAACACGAAGTTAAAGCAAGCACCTGGGATGGTTGTGTGTGGCAATTGAGATCATCAACTGCAGAGCTACGTTTACTGTCTCCAACTACTGACACTGCACCCATTAGAGCGCTGAAATGCTTAGTCCTTATCTTCAAATTACACTGGAGCGACTTCTGTGTTTTCTTTTCTGCATTCATCAACACCGCATCAGAGTCTGAAATACCCATGCATAAAAAACAATAGTGTGAGTATGGGTGAAGTGTGTGCATAATTAGTACAGTGTAAAGGTAGCAGATAGCAGGTCGGTGAGAAATAAATGACAGGAGACATATGATAGCTCTACAACATGCATGGCACACTAAATTACTACAGGCTCCTATGAAAATAACAGTCGACTGAAAGCAAATAGGCCAGTCCATTTTTTCTGCACCATCCGATGTACAAAGAACAGGCAGATCACCTTCATCTACCTCCAGCCAGTCAGTGTTGACGATCTTCCTCGAAATGCCAGCGACCACCGGCCCAGTATTCCTCCCTTGCCTGCGCCCTCCCCTTGACCTCACCACACCACTGTGCTTGGCACCGCCCCCTCGACCATCCATTCAAGCCCCGCCGACCTCCAGATCGGGCACAAGCAGCTCCTGCACCCGACACCCCTATGATAGACACCGATGCGCCGCTTCCCCGGGGAACAGGCGGACTAGGTGCTCCGCGCGCCTAAGCGGGTGCTGCTTCTTTTAATTACGGTTCGACTGACCCTGAATTGAAATCCAGGCGAGCTACTGACCTCTAGCAAAGGTGAAACAGTAAAAGGGAGGAAACCTTGTGCATTTAGTATCACGAAGAAGATGCAGTAAGAAGCGCTCAACTAGTTTCTTTCGTGGGATGAATACGGTATGAGTGAAGACATAAGATTTGCAAGAATAAGGGAAGAGGAGTACCTCTTTCTGCTGGCAGTGCTGTGTCCTCCTTCTGTTTTTTCGACGATCTTCTTGTTGTTCGTCGGAAACCAGAAGTTGTGAAGGACGGTGCAGCTTGGACCAACCCATGGCCAGGTTGTTGAGTGTGGTGTGGTGGCCGTCTGTCCGCGGCGGGGAAGCAGATCCGAGGCGGCAAACGACGGTGTAGAGGGAATAGCTCCAGTGCGGTGGACGGTTGCGATAGTGGAGCCGCAGCAGTGAGGCGCATGACATCGTGGTCGGAGTGGTTCTGGGATGGCACACGTCGGCGTCGGTGTCGGCATTGTGGAGGCAGCTCTGCCTCGGCTTCAGCTGCTAAGTCCTCGAGGGCGTTGCGGTTGCGGTTGCGTTGGATGATGATGTCGGGGTACCGGCTCCGGCATGATGGAGGAGGGCGGCGGTGGATTGACCGCTATGGGGTGGAGGACGAAGGAGGCTGGCGTTTCGCGGCTGGTGGAGAGGGCGTTTTCGCGCCCGTGGAGTATGAATGGGGAAACGGAGGGAGGCGGGGAACTAAGGGGGAACAATGTTTCGGTTTGACACGCGCTTGTTTGAAATTTGGGGAAATTTCCAAACTTTGCCCCCATCTAAAATTCTGGACATATTGCGGGTTGGGGGTAGGACGGTCATGTCAGGTGTCCCAAATGTTGGCGGGATAGATTTCGGCCGAGCGCATGGGTATTTAGGCGCCCACGGTGTATGAATGCTTCTCGGAGGCGGTTGAGACTGGCGTCTTGGTGAAGTTACAAACCTACCCCAGTTTAGACCTTTGGACATCGGTGTGATAGGCTACACGGGCCAGAGTCAGGATAGTAACTTCCTACCACCAAACATTAGTCTCGCGTGGTTTCGGGTGACCAGAGGCCTATTTGGCGCTTCGTTCAATATTTGGGAGTAGAAGCATTAATGTTTTCGGTTCTCTTGAATTGAACTTTCAGGATTTGTCAAACTTCAAAAATCTTTACTCTTGAAAATCTTAAAGCTACGATTATTTTGGAATGGAGGGGGCACATTTGAATATACATTGTACACGAGTATATATTAAAAAATATGCAACTTACCTTAGTTCATGCATGGTTCCAGATATAATCTCCTTGGTTACAAAAAAAATTAGATATGTGTATGAATATATATATAGCATGTTCAAACTCACAACAAAGATTGATGCCCGCTTTTACATCTGATTTACAAATGCCATTATCTCGGGTTCAAATAGATGAATGCACTTCCTATGAATTCGAATCTTCGAAACCCCCTTTATGTTGAATTCGACATGTATTCTATTTTGTAGCTAGCAATTTGGAATGTATCCATGCAAGTGACAAATGTAGAAAGTGCTTCACACTAATAACATGGAGTGCACTAATTAATGTTTATATATGAATTGAAAAAACATCCATTGCCTGTATTTCAAACCGCTCTCAATCTATGGATCGATAATATGAAATAAACACATGCACATGCTAGAATTCAATAGAGTATGGGTGTCTGATAGACCGATTTTCGCCATACGCAATTTTCAAAATTCATGATCTCATCCAAAAATAATAATGCCATTTATATTTTAATTTAATGCGTAGAACCGCACGTAGATGCACTATGCCTCGCCCCGTTCTCACAAACGCGTTGTATATCTCTCTCTATCTAACGCATAAGTGCACACGGTTTATATGTATCGACATTTCTCTTTCACACATGCTCACAATCTCCCTCAGGGTGCCGGGGTGTCTCACGCACATGCTCTCTCTATTTCTCTCTCTCTCTCTTTCTGACTACTATGTACCACTCTTTTCACTAATCTCAGTTGGAAAACACTATTTCTCTCACATGCATATATACACATGCACGGTCTCTACTAGCCCTCTATATGCACATATATGTGCCTACGTGTCTCCCGCACGCACATTATCTTCAGGCCTCTCTCGCACACATTGCCCCCCCCTGACACACCTCTTTCTTAGTAGTTGGCAGATATGATTTCATCATATCATTCGGTAGGATATCCCTGGCTGTTAGGCTGGATGGTAATACAAGGCAAAGTTTTACCCTAGTTTGGATCGGACCCTTGTAGTTGAAGAAAGAGCTTACTCCTGGTACTGTATATTAGTGATAGGGGTGTGTACAAAGTACACGTGAATACCAGGCATTGTGCATGTGTGTATACTATCGACGAACTAGCCCCCAAGCTTGTATAACATACTAAGGGCCTATGGTTACAAATCATATATAGTCGGCTTATCACCAGTGGGGATAGAGTCCTTCGCGACTCTGGTAGCTTCGTGTTGTACGTCGAGTCCTCCACATGGGTCTTCGTATAACACGTCTCGGTCCAACCTATATGTGGAGCAAGATGGAACCGACCCATGAGTCTTCATGTTGACCCACCACAACTAGAAATGATGTGCCCACCACACCACACACACAATCGGCCACTAAGAAAATAAGCATATACAATAGTATAACGGTATCTAGCTCACAATACGTCTCCATATTTTGTTGATGACACTGACGGACTTTGCATTTGATGCGTGCTCCGTATTTTGTTCACGACACTTACCGTCATTGTATTTGAAGCGAAAGCATGATATGGTCACTGCACTTCAGAATAAGCTCATCACGGTCACCACATACATTTTGTCGTGCTAACCAACATGTGGTTGGAGGGTTAGAGGATAGTGGTTTCTCGAGCCCACCAAGGTTAAAGTCCGGGTACTCGCATTTATCTTGTGTTAATTTCAGTATTTTCCGGCGATGTATGTTCAGTGGGAGGAGACGTTCCACTCGACTACGAGGAAACTATGGTGACTTCGTAAAATCTCAAGATCATATATGCTGGCCCACTCTCTCGAAGGTGCTCATAGGGGTAGGGTTCGTGTGTGTGTGCTTATAGCGGTAAGTGCTTGCGCGTATATATGAGCCCTTGTGTCTGTACCGTGTTAAACAAATACATGTCATGATTATACGGTCATTGGCTCACCCGTACAACTCCGTATTTTGTTGATGACACAATCAATTGACTAGTCAAATGTTCCACGCGGCGCAACTAGTGTTGCACCCTCGGGGCGCGTAACCGTGGGGCCCACCTGTCAACCCGTATATGAAAGAAAGAAATGGTAGTTTGAGTCTGTACTGTGTTATAGGAGTATATTTTAGGGTGATCATACGGTCACTGGCTCACCATACAACTCCGTAATTTGTTGATAACACGATCAATTGACCAGTCAAACGGTCCACATTCAGCAACGCACATTTCCATAGGGCCCACCCGTCAGCGCGTATATGAAGGACAGAAATGGTAATAAATTAGTGTTAGGTGGGTATTCGAAGTTGTGAGACCTCTGGTTGGCAGTCACCGGCGGTTGGGGGGGGGTGTTCATTGGGCGGTGGGGTGGGGAGCCCCGGAAGAAAAGCTCGGCACGAGGGAGGGGGGGGCTAGAGGGATGGCCAGTGCGGCGGCAGACCGGTGGTGGGGAGTGGTTTCGGGTAGGGCGGGCCGGCCGTGGGCGGCGGGGGCTGGCGGTTTGGCCGGTGGTGGCTGGCGACTCAGGGGGGGTGGAGTTTGATGATAAACTGGAGGCCCTTGATTTCATATCCAACGGCTGGAAAATCTAATGACCAGAGATGAAGAAGTCAGTAGACTGACGTGTAGCCTCACCCCGCACGTAGACATGCACGCACACAAGAACGCACGCATGTAGGCGTGCAACACTGACACGTACACATAACGTACACACGCACGCATGCTGGCGTGCAACACTGACACATACACATGCACTCACGAACACACGCACGTACGCACCCATGCATGCAACACTGAAACATACCCTTGCACGCACACAACACTCGCACGCCTGCATGCACACAACACACGACGCAAGACACACGCTCAACCTATACGTGCATGCACCCTTTGTTAAGGACATGGATTGTTACGGGTATTAATCAATCTTATCTGTGATAAGCAGAACATTGATGTTTGCAGTGGTCTTTATGAATCACAACGTATCGAACGGGCTATCAACATAGTAGGCTTATCTACATGAAAAAGATGACGTCACACTCAATGAACAATCATCGGTTTATGAAATGCCCGCTTCTGACTGCCCTGGCCCACCAAAGGTTCCTCTCCTGTGCGCTGCCTGCGTTGGGTCATTGACATGCGGGCCATGCATCCAAAGAGCCCACACGTCAGTGGAAGAACGAGGCGGTGTCCTAGGTCAGAGTCGAGGGCGCCACTCGCGGCATGCCCGTGTGAACTCGCCTCCGTGCCGCATTCAAACGCCTCCATGAAACCCGCCAGTGTGGAAGCCGAGAAACCCACTCTAGACACACATCCGTTCATGACCGGGCCGGCGTTAAACGCAACGCCGGCCGAGCTCCACCCGTCCGCTGTCTATTTAATCTCCTATTTAAACGAGGCCAAACGCCGACCAAGAATCGCACACCTCCGCCGCTCCCCTATCTCCTACACCATTTTGTCCGCATCCAAGCCGGCTAGGTAGCCCGCCGGATACGAGCTATGCAGCTTGGTGATCCACCTCCCTCCCCTCGCCCGACGGAGCTAGTTGTGTCCCCAAGCCGGTGCGCGGTTCAGCAACTCGCTGCTCCAGGCCAGCTCGATGAGGAGCAGCACACGGGCTTCGTTGCTGCCATCCACGCTGCCGCCTCATACCACGTTTCCCGTTTTTGTGGCCGAGACTCCCATGCCGGCGGCCGCGTCATGCAAGCAGCGATAGAAGCCGGGTGTGCGGAGAGCGACGAGTCGGTGGCCAGCGCCTCCGCATCTGCTGCCATCATCGAGGAGATGTAGAACACGGGAGGCGGCCGCAGCTTGGGTCCAATGAAGGCCACCGCGGAGGCGACGCCGGCGTACACAGTAGGTGTCTTGCCGGATCCTTTTGTTGCAAAGACCTTCGTCGACCCGGCATGGGCTCCACGGAAGAGGGGAATGTTAGGATGAACTCGAGCCGGTGCCGGCCATGGCGAAGTAGTGGCCGGTGATGAACTCGAACCGGTGCCGGCCACCATCATCTTCGGCACCAGCCAATGATATCAGTTGGGCAGTGGGAAAGCGAGCTGTCCTTTGCGCTGAAGCATATACCTCCGGGGCTCCCGGCAGTCCGTTGATTGTGCTGTCGGACATGAGGAACACAAATCGCTCGGCGGGCGACCATTTAGGCCAGGTATTTTATACCTGTGCTGTCCAGAACTAGCACCGTGTGGTTCATTTGAATGTAATGAAATCCATCATGTTTGTATGAAAATCCAATATTTTATATGATTTCCGTCATTGTTTATATGAAATATTAGTTTGTCTACGTGTTTGCGTGAATTTCGTCCGGTTGGTTGAGTTGCTGTCATAATGTGTGCGGCTACGGTTGGATGGCGTAATTTGTGGGTCGCCGGTCGGTCTGCAGGCGGCTCGGGCGGCGTTGTGGGACAAAAAAACACAGCTCGTGCGAGCTCATCTCCAACATGCGCGCTGGAGGATGCATGACAGCATGAGCACCCGAGCCATTCCTCGTTCATCGGTGGCAAAGGCACCGGCGGACAAAAGGGTCGCCAATATTTTGGCTACGCCAGGCAAGATCCAAATAGCCCCTCCCAACAGATTCAAATCCCTCGTTCGCCGTGGAATTTTGCCATGTGTTGTTTTCATGGACTAGTAAGATGCCCGTGCATTGCACGGAACATCAAGATGCATTTTTTACAAACTCCCGCATGTATGCAAGGGATAATTAATGTCCTCCTTTGCTAGTGCCATGAGGCAAACACCATTAATATTCCATCGATTAGTGTTAGTGGCCTTGTATATCTGCCAATTGTAATTTTGATAGTGGCCCCTTGTATATAGAAATGGAGGGAGAAAGATGAGAGATAAGGTGAGGAGGAGTGGGGCGTGGTGGTGACTGGTGGTGGGACTGGGCGGAGGCATGGGGATGGACGGTGCATTATGTCTAGGTTTGTATCTCTCTCTCACACACCCACGTAGGTGGGGGACGTGCACGAAGAGAAGAGGTGCATGCACGGTGCATGTACTCCCGTCTCTTTCCCAACCACACTCGCGCGGGTACACAGTGGAGCTCATTTCTATACGAAAAAGGCAGCCAACATGGTAATTTGGCACGTGTACTAGTTGTCCACTTGGTGGAGGGAGGATCATCTACCATGGGTGAACAAACAAATTGTGACTTGACGCGCTATGTTAAATTAAAAAAAGAGGCAAACCATGTGGGGCCTACCTTAGAGGCAAGGCTCTATACACTGGAGTACTTTTGATGTGTCCCGTCAACTCGTAGAACGAACTCCGGAAAAGAAAAGGTGAAAACACTTGGAACTAGAATTTATTCATCAAGAACAAACTCCGAAGGAAGGGATTACTCGCTTGGATGAAATAAGAATAAGATTTATTGTATGCTTATCCTTCATCAAATTAAATTGATGACAAGCAATGGATTTTGCATACTACTTATTCTTCTTGAAAAGGATTGAGAAGTGACATGTCACAAACTTGAGAAGGTTTTCATGAACCACCTGTAGGATTGAAAAGAATGAATGAATTAATATGATAACCAAGGAAAGGAATTTGAAGGAACCACCGTAAGAATTCAGTAATGATTGACGAAAGAGAATGAATCACCGGGAAGAATTAGAAGAACCAATATGCTCGAGTGGATTTAGATGTAAAAAAACAAAGAGATCATGAGCTGATTAAAGAACACTTGAATGAAGCACCGGGATAATTGGATAATGGTAGCTGAAATGTAAGGACAAGAATTCTTCTGGAATGATGGCCTCCGGTGAAAAGAAATGGGAAAACAACTTCTGACATACTCCGGATGGGTAAGAAAAGAATATCTGACAAATGGAATAATTCGAGAGGGTAACATGAAGCTAGAACCACGAAACTTCGAGAGAATGGACAAGATTTAGAGGAAAAACTCTTCTTCGATCTTCAAAGCTGAGAATGACGACGAGAAACACCACCGAAATTACTAAGATACTCCGGTAGAATGGAAAGCAAAGAGGTTGAGCCAAAAATGAAAAGATTTTGAAAACGATCTTGGAGAAGGCATGTGACTAATGGAATCCATTCTTACGTCATGCTTTGAAAAGAATTCGGGAATAGCTCTGAAAAAATTAGAAAAGTCAAGTAAGATCCTGGGAAAAGACCTGTGGGTTAGGGCCCACTAAAAGAAAACACCATTGGAAAGGATTGTTGAACAGATAGATGATGCACCGGAACAATTGAAATATTTGAATGAGGTGACAACCTCAAATTAATTGGAACACAGACGAATCTCCTGAGATGTCTTCCGAACTCCGGAATGATTGAATGGCGAGAGGTAAACGAGCAAGGAGAATACTTGATCCAAGGAAAAGAATGTGATCAACTCGAAAAACTTGAGTTGAGTGCACCGGAAAAAGAAAAAGAAAGGGATGAAGAATAACGAACGAGACAAGAATTCACCGGTTGAAATGATTCAGGGAAGACTGAAGAGGCTCCACACGAATGAAATTGATGGTCGAAAGAGACTCAGACTCCGGGAAGAAAAAAGGGTTGGGAGGGCGGGAAAACAAAGGCAACTTGGAAGGGTGAACTGACGAATATCTTGAAGAGAAAACACCGGTTGAAAGAAAGTAAAGGCTTCACACGAGTAGGATGGATACTCGATTACGGACTCCGGCTCCGAGATGAAAAAGGGGTGGGCGGGTGGGAAAAGAAAACAACTGAGGATTGAACTTGGCAAAGATGAAGAGGCTCGATTCAACTTGACGAGAAATGCACCGGATAAAAAGAGCTGAGGAACAAGTATCGGAAAACCAACTGCATGATCCTAAAGAAAAATTTGAAGGGGAAGAGGAGTAATTCAAAACACCTACGTCAACATTCCTCACCAGAGCGATGAAGGGGTTGAGAAGTAAAAAGAATTCCGACTCTTCGATATAACTAGACTCCGAAAATAGTTTTCTTCTAGACTCGACAATGGCCAAACTACACGATCAATCAAGGGGCTCCTATGGTCGGTCGAGGCTCTGATACCAACTTGTCACGCCCAATATGCGATACTATCCTAAAGAGACTCAGAGGTCCCACCAAGGATAGAACCACATATTGATAAGCTTTTGCAAGGTGGATATCATTACATCAACATTACATAATAGATGGGGATACATACAAAAGGCATACAATGCCACACGAATACAACATCATCTTACATAAGAGCACCATCCGACTACGGATGAAACACAAACAGAAACTCAAACGACATCCACCCTGCTAGCCTAGGCTGCCGACCTGGAACCTATCCCCTGATCAAAGAAGAAGCAGAAGAAGAACTCCAAAACAAGCAAACATCGCTCTCGCGTCACGATCATCGCATAACCTGCACCTGCAACTGTTGTTGTAGTAATCTGTGAGCCACGAGGACTCAGCAATCCCATTACCATGGGTATCAAGACCAGCAAAGCTTAATGGGTAAAGGAATGGATAAGTGGTGAGGTTGCAGCAGCGACTAAGCATATATGGTGGCTATCATACGCAAACAAGAGCGAGAAGAGAAGCAACGGAACGGTCGTGAAGCTAGAAATGATCAAGAGGTGATCCTGAACTCCTACTTGAGTCAAACATAACCCAAAACCGTGTTCACTTCCCGGACTCCGCCGAAAAGAGACCATCACAGCTACACACGCGGTTGATGCGTTTTAATTCGTATCTGGTGTCAAGTTATATACAACCGGACATTATCAAATTCCCATCTACCACATAACCGCCGGCATGGCTCTCAAAAGTTTTAACCCTGCAGGGGTCTCCCAACATAGCCCATCACAATCTCTCACGATCAATGAAGGATATTCCTTCTCCCACGAAGACCCGATCAGTCTCGGAATCCCGGTTTACAAGACATTTCAACAATGGTAAAACAATGCCAGCAAAGCCGCCCGATGCGCCGACAATCCCGATAGGAGTTGCACATATCTTGTTCTCAGAGCAACACCGGATGAGACAGGCTACGAGTAAAACCAGACCTTGAGTTTCCCTGAGGAGGCCCCGCAGGCGGCTCAGTTTGGACCAGCACTTAGAGAAGCACTGGCCCGAGGGGGCTAAAATAAAGATGACCCTCGGGTTGGCCGACCCAAGGGAAGGGTATATGTGGTGGTGAGGCAAATGGTAAAACCAAGGTTGGGCCTTGCTGGGCAAGTTTTATTCAAAGCGAACTGTCAAGGGGGTCCCATAAATCACCCAACCGCGTAAGGAACGCAAAATCAAGGAACATAACACCGGTATGACGGAAACTAGGGCGGCAAGAGTGGAACAAAACACCCGACATAAGGCCGAGTCTTCCACCCTTTACCAAGTATATAGATGCATTAATTAAATAAGAGATATTGTGATATCCCAACATAATCATGTCCATCATGAGCAATCTTCAACTTCAATTGCAACTAACAATGCTATAAGAGGGGCTGAGCAAAGCGGTAACATAGCCAAGCAACGGTTTGCTAGGAAGGGTGAAAAGGTTAGAGGCTGACATGGCAATTTGGGGAGGCTTGAAGAACAAGTGATAGGAAGCGCAGCATAGCGATAGAACGAAGCAACTAGCATAGCAATGATAGTAATAAGATCCAAGGTGACAGTCATCTTGCCTGAAATCCCGCTAGGAAGATGAACGAGTCCATGAAGAAGACGAACGGATGAAGCCGAACCAAGCATAGACGAACGAATCCTCACGATCGCAACGAAACAGGAACTATCGAGAAGAAGCACACAACATGGTAAAGACACCACACACATACAAGACATGATGCACAACAAGCATGATGCATGACAAGGGTACATGAAGCTACTTATGACAAGAGATGATGCATACAAGAGCAACACATCAAAGCAAGTTTAAATGAGGCCGGGAACAACATATAACAATTCCGGTAAGTCCTCATATGCAGGTTTCGAAGTTGGTCCAGATCTGAACAAACATTAAGTTGAAGTTGTTAAACAACAAGTTAAAGAGCAACAAGAGGATCTACATGAAATTCTAGTCAAGTTACATATAAAGTTCATTTAGTTCGGAAGTACGACCTAGAAGATATGAGCAAAACAAGTTAAACATGGCATTGATGCAAAATGCATACAAACATCAAGCAAACACTCGCAAAACATGGATGCAACATGATAACATGAAACTACATGCAAAAGTAAGCAAGTTTCATATAGAGCACACTCAAAACGGAGCAACGGTTCAACACATACACACTATACAAGTTGTCGAAAACAGCAACTAGGCATCTAGCAAGCATCAAAACAATATGCTACAGCACCTCAACATAAGAACAAGAGGCATGGGCATGAAGTACATGTAAAGCATTACAAAACATGAACACTGAGCTATCTCCAGAAAATATTATAACATGCTCAAAAGGACATGGCAAGATTGCAAATAATAACAGTTTGACTTAACAGGAATAACATCAGGTTGCAATGTTTAGAGTTATCAAACAACATGTTACAGGAACTTAACACGGCAAACAAAGGCATGGCATGCTAATACTAAAGACAAAGAACAATACCCCCTTACTGAACTTATTCCAAAGATCAACAGAAAATATGGTAGCATCCATGTAAACATGGCAAAGGATATGACAGATTCAGACATGGCAGGAACAACAATAAGTAGGCATGTTGGTGAGCTTGTACAACTCACCACAGAGCAACAAATGGCATGGAAAAGTAACCAACAGTAAGAAGACATAGTTGTTAAGCTAAGACTGGCAAGATCAAGTTCATAGGGTGCATGGATCACTAGCAAAGCTCATGGAAAAACTGAACTTAATGTTAACAGGCTGACAGCAACATTATTTAGCAATTGGAGAGCAAGATTACAACAAGCTAAAGCAGTATATAAATGCAACCAGGGGCACGAATGGATAGAGCATGAAATGTATAACAAAACATCCTTAGGGAACATCTACAAATTATGCATAGAATGACTTGTAGCAGCAGGTTTACATAACATCATGTTATAACAGATTCAGACTGGCAAAACAGCAACAGCAAGTACCCTACTTCACGAGCTCGATGAACTCACTACAAGAATCATAAAAATACATGGATTGCACCATTGTAAACATGGCATGATTTAGCTCAACACTCATGTAGACATCAAACTCATAGGATGCACACACAAAATGCAATGAAAAAGACAAATCACCAATTCTATTAACAGACAGCAGATTAACATCATATAGCACTATTGCAATGATTATTTAGGCATCAATATGGACTCAAACAAGCATGACACAATGGAACAAAATTAAGATCACATCATGATGAACATTTTGATATATCACACGCATGAAACGGAGCAGTATGCATGGAGTTATGATGCGATGAACATGGCATAAAAATTACTGCAAGAAAAAGACGGAAGAAATCCGGGGTCAACCTGCCAGATCTAGGGTTTGACCCCGAGCGCGCAAAACGAGGCAGATCCAGAGCTCGCCGGAGTAGGAGGGAGTCGGCGGCCGAAGTTTGTCGGGGAACGCCGGAGTTCATCGCGGCAGGACGGATCCGGTCGCCGGAGTTCGGAGCGGCGCGAAGGCGGTGGTCGGGCG
>NC_041387.1:210812875-210831273 GCF_002162155.2 Triticum dicoccoides | reverse complement strand
GGAGGCGGCGCCGGGGCAACGCGGCAGTGGCGCGCCGGCGGTCGGGGACGCGGTGGCGCTCGGGCGGCGCGAGCGCACTTGGAGGCGCACGGGGCTAGGGTTTTGGACCCGGAATTTTGACGAGGAGAACATATTTATAGGTAGAGGGAGCTAGGAGACTCTAAATGAGGTGCGGTTTTCGCCCACACGATCGTGATCGAACGACTGAGAGCATGGAGGTGTTTGGATGGGTTATTGGGCCACTTTGGAGGGGTGTTGGGCTGCACACAAAAGAGGCCTTTGCGGCTACCTGGTTAACCTTTGGGGCATCAAACGACCTCCAAATGGAACGAAATTTGACGGGAGGTCTACCGGTGCTATACCAAGGCCACTCGGAAACTCTTGGTCCATTCTGAGAACGTTTTTCTCCCGCTCACAAAACAAGGTCTGAGAGGGGCGACGGGCGCGCGCGAGAGGTCTGGACTTTGAACAGACAACGAAGAGAACCGGGGGAACCCGAACGGATGCAAGTTTTGAAAAACAAGCAGATGAAATGCAGATGATGACATGGAAAAATGCAACACGCAAGCAAATGACATGGCAACAATGACGAATAGCTGGAAGACACCTAGCGCATCGAATCCGAGGTGTTACAGCACCCCACTCGTACCGGTCCAGTAGTAGTAATGAGCAATGAGACGTCAAATCACAATGCCGCACTTTCCCTGACGGACGAAGCAACCATTATTTCACACTTCGGGTCGCCATCATCTCAAACCACATAGTATTGCTTCTACCTCAAGAGGGACACGCGCATCGCCTTGGTACATCATGACACGTGGGACCGCATGACAGGCCATGCTCCCCCGCCGATCGCTCGGTAAAATCACCTCATTTTTACTATACTTCCTCCGTATCGGTTTACTATATGGCATGCACGTCGTTCTAGGTTGAGAATTTAACTGGCTATATATGTGATGAACAGTACTCTAGCCTTTTAAAAAATGTATACTTTTGTACAGTAGTACTATCGACAGATTGCGCCATGGAGCAAAAATTGAAATTAAAAAAAAGGTGGTACATATATAGAGCGCTCGCCGCCAAATTATGCATATAGTACTATTAAAAAAGCTAGTACGTGCTTAATTGGGGTGATAAATTCTATTAAAGAAATACTAGTAGTATGTACATACTGAACAGTTAAAGTAACGAGAAGAAACATAACATAGTTCTGCTGGGGGCTCAGCACAACACACCCCTCAAATTAAACTAAGCACACCTGAAATTAAACTATGCAACTAATCCGGTAGACACTGCATTAGAAGTTTAGAACCACCATGAGCAACGACACTGCCACCTTACTCGGAGTCCTTGTCCACGTCCTCGACTTCGTCCTTGTCCCTCTTCCTCTTGGCCGATACTTCTTTGCTTGAACCGCAAACTTGGTTATTGCTCTTCATCCAACCCTTGTAGATATTGAAGCAAACGTAGCCATCCATTACAGCGTAGTGGATGTGGTCTATATCTAGTACATTCCGCTGCCATGCATGACGATGAAACATGTAATGACGTTTCTCCAGTTTACCATACGAAGGATGAACCATGGCTCCTGCCAGGGTCAGCATTGAAGCCTGACGAGAGGGCACCAGCCGATTCTTCTGGAGGTTGAAGGTGTTTCCTACAACGAGGCCTATCCGACGCAGGACTTCTTTGTCGTTACCAAAGTCTACAGTAACGAATTTGACTAGGTTGCTCTCGAGGAAGTCCTTAAAATCCTGGCACTCAACGTCGGCATGGAATATGTGGTAGACCAAGCATAAGTCATGGACGCAAACCTGGATCACGGCGGGCTTCTTCCTCTCTTCATCCTTTAGATCCTTCTCTCGTCCCAGGACTGTGGTGTACTCAACATCTAGCCCAGCGACCCACTCATCATCTGAGTCTTCGAACATGTGTCTGAAGCGAGAAAGGCATCCTTTCACCGTTGCGGAAGAACGGGTGTAGATGACGTCGAACTCATCACCGGTGATGGTTCTAACCTTGTACTCACTGCCGACCGGGAAGATTTGGGACGCCATGGATTTGGGAGGAGGGTTAGGATTAGTGGAACTGCCGTAATGTGAAAGGACGGGACGACTAGGAGCGAACCGCCATAGTATTAAAGGACGTGCGGAGACGAGTAGGAGTGAACTGCCAGTGTGTGAACAGTAAGGTAGTGGCTTTCCATTCTCCCATGATACAGGGTTCCGAGAGCCCTTGGATCTGAGATCGAACGGTTGCATGGCGTGATTCTAGACCTATGGTGAATATCCTATCCTGGAGGGTTATTTTGCAAATTTTCAGCAACTTAGCATGCGACCGTTTGATTTCAGATCCAAGGGCTGCCAGCAGCCCATATCATGGTCGCGCCTACCACGACCGTCGCGTCGCTCGTGTGGTCACGCCCGCCCTTGGAGATTTAACACGGTGCGTTAGGATATCTGATGTTGGCATGTCATACATAGTTATCACTTAGTCACTCATACAACAACAAGGTTTTGGCTATAAGGTTGGTGAGGGAGTCCCGGATTAGGGGGTGTCCGGATAGCCGGACTACCACCATCGGCCGAACTATCATCGGCCGGACTATCATCATCGACCGGACTCCAAGACTATGAAGATACAAGATTGAAGACTTCGTCCCGTGTCTGGATGGGACTTTCCTTGGCGTGGAAGGCAAGCTTGGCGATACGGATACGTAGATCTCCTACCATTGTAACCGACTCTATGTAACCCTAGCCCTCTCCGGTGTCTATATAAACCGGATGGCTCTAGTCCGTAGGACAACAACAACCATTACAATCATACCATAGGCTAGCTTATAGGGTTTAGCCTCCTTGATCTCGTGGTAGATCCACTCTTGTAAACATCCACAATATGAATATCAATCAAGTAGGACGTAGGGTTTTACCTCCATCAAGAGGGCCCGAACCTGGGTAAAACATCGTGTCCCTTGTCTCCTGTTACCATCTGCCTAGACGCACAGTTCGGGACCCCCTACTCGAGATCCGCCGGTTTTGACACCGACATTGGTGCTTTCATTGAGAGTTCCTCTGTGCCGTCACCGATAGGAAGGATGCCTCCTCCCGTCTTCAAGGACGGTATTTTCGCCAAAGGAGCCTTGGCCGCCGGCCAAACTATCCGGCTAGGTGGTTTTCTTATGACCGCCTGTCCGGCTACCGCTTCGACAATGACCTCACAAGTCGTCAAAAGCAATCTTCACGTCAGCTCGGAATTCGCCGAGCGGCTGGATCCAATAGAGCTCTCGTCCGTAAACGAGCTCTTGGATCGCATCGCCGCCCTGGGAGTCGCTACAGACTACAATCAGATTGGGCTTAAAACCGATCTGAGAGAGATTAACTCCCCCCAGGTCACCCACCACGTTGCAGTGGTAGAGGAACAATGCGGCGACTCTTCTCCTGTATTGAAAACTAGTCATGTCCGGGCTCCCGAACCCCCCATGCCGGATTCCCGTGGAGGGACGGACTTCGATCAAGCACTGAACTTAAAGTCAGGCATCGGACCAGACTCGTTGGACAACGTCCAGCAATCCAAGCTTCCAAATTTGGAAACTTCTCGGCCCTTGAGCTTTGAGATGGGTAGGGTTCTGGACTTAATTCCACCCACCCGCCCAGAAATATGCGATCTATCTCTAATCCGGCAAGAGCCCGCTGAGACAGTACATCACTACTGGGCCAGATTCCTCCTGGTTATGGACAGGATAAAGGACTACCGAGAGGAAAACGCAATCTCAATTTTTTGCAATAATTGCACGGACGAGGGAATCTTGAACGCCGTCAGCAGTCGTGAAATTACACGCTTCGCCGACCTGGCGTCCATAGTACGAAAGTACTGTGCGATGGAGAGTTTCCGGACAACCGAAAATAAGTTTTGGGACAACCCGGCCCCGAATACAACCCTAGTCCGCAACAAAAGGGTGCATTACACTCAGGCACCAGATACAAAAATCAAAAAGCAAATACCCATAGAGGGCACGGAACCGTACTGGAGGGATGGCTTAGCGGACCCTGTAAAATTCACAGTACAGAAGGCGCCGTCCCAACACATAGCCTTCGAGCATGTTGGATATTACGGCAGGTGGCCAAAAGTGGAGAGGAGCTTCTAGCCCCGGAAAACCACTCCAACAATACCGGTACGGTATCAACAGTCTTCGAGACTTTCACATCAAACAATATGCGGAAACGAACAATCCGCAGCCTTGCCGAAGTCTACCAAGTAGCAACAACTAATCCATGGAGCGACACAGCCATCACCTTCAACGCCAGCGACGAACCTAAATTCCGAACAGCCCGAGCTCCAGCCGCACTGGTACTTAGTCCAATAGTGGACGGCTTTCGACTTACAAAGGTCCTCATGGATGGCGGCAGCGGATTAAACCTCATCTACGAGGAAACCCTTCAAAAAAATGAAATAGAGTAGAGCCGCATTGAGCGAAGCAGCACAACCTTTAGAGGAATAATCCCTAGCCGGGAGGCGCGCTGCATAGGAAAAATCACACTCGATGTGGTATTCGGCTCGCCGGACAATTACAGATCCGAAGAAGTCATGTTCCAAGTGGCCCCGTTCAACAACGGATATCACGCTATATTAGGACGAGAGGCATTCACAATTTTTCAAGCCGTACCCCATTACGGGTACATGAAGCTCAAAATGCCTGGGCCCGGCGGAATAATCACTCTCGTTAGTAATCCAGACATAGCACTCCGCGCCGAAAACAAGACAGCCGCATTAGCCTTAGAGGCACTATCCGAAGCCCTAGCGGCAGAGGAACTCACCGTGCTGCGCTCTATGGTGAATAGGGACGATGTGATACTCGATAAGAGATCCAAGTCCACCTCCTTTAAACTAGCAGATGAAATAGTAAAATTCCAGGTCTAGCCAACGGACCCGACAAAGACGGCCTCCATCGGGGCACAATTGAACCCTGATGTAGACGCTGCACTGCGAGAATTCCTTCGAGAAAATTGGGACATTTTTGCCTGGCACCCCTCGGATATGCCCGGAATCCCACGCAGATTGGCAGAACACAGCGTAAACATCCTAAAAGGATTCAAGCCAGTCAAACAGGCTCTTCGATGATTTTCCGAACCCAAAAGCCAGGCAATGGGAGAAGAGCTAGCCAAACTATTGGAAGTCGGATTCATCAGAGACATCAAACATCTGGATTGGCTAGCAAACCTGGTAATGGTACCAAAGAAGGACAAATCCTGGCGCCTATGTGTCGATTTCAAAGACCTAAATAAAGCCTGCCCAAAGGATCCCTTCCCCCTCCCCCGCATTGACCAAATCATCGATGCCACTGCAGGGCACGATTCATTGTGCTTCCTGGACGCATACTCCGGCTATCATCAAATCAAGATGGCAAAAGCGGATCAAGCCGCAACGGCATTCATTACTCCATATGGACCATTCTGCTTCAACACGATGCCCTTCGGACTTAAAAATGTCGGCGCAACATATCAGCGCATGATTCAGACATGTCTGGCTACCCAGATTGGCAAAACAGTAGAGGCATACGTAGACGACGTAGTCGTCAAAACTAAACACGTCGAAACTCTAGTAGACGACTTGAGGCTCACATTCGACAACCTCAGAGCATACAACATCAAGCTGAATCCGGAAAAATGCATTTTTGGCGTACCAGCTGGAAAGCTGCTGGGCTTCATCGTATCCGGTAGAGGAATTGAAGCAAACCCAGCCAAGATCCGAGCTCTGTCACAGCTAGATATCCCAAAAGACCTCAAGCAAATACAAAAATTGACTGGATGCGCGGCGCCTCTAAGCCGCTTTATCTCCCGTCTAGGAGAAAAGGCATTGCCCCTCTATCGCCTCCTTAGGCGCACCGAACACTTCGAGTGGACGGATGCTGCCACCGCCGGACTCGAAGAAATAAAGGCCATATTGGCAACAAATCCGGTCCTGGCTGCGCCCAACCTGGGCGAACCAATGTTGTTATACATCGCAGCAACGCATCAAGTTGTAAGCGCGGTACTCGTCGTCGAACGAGAGACAGAAGGGCATAAATTCCCTCTTCAAAAACCAGTATACTACATATCCACTGTGTTAACCCCCTGCAAGTCCCGTTACCCGCACTATCAGAAGATAGCATACGCGGTGTTCATGGCATCCCGGAAGCTCCGACACTACTTTCAAGAGTGTTCGATAACAGTGGCCTCTGAAGTACCACTTAACGACATTATAAACAACCGCGACGCGACGGGCAGGATTGCAAAATGGGCCAGTGAGCTCTTACCATTTGATATAACTTACAAACCTCGGCGAGCTATAAAGTCACAAGTTTTGGCTGACTTTGTCGCTGAATGGACCGAAGCCGAACTCCCTAAAGAGTATGGTGCATACTCCAATTGGATTATGCACTTCGACGGCTCTAAAATGTTAGCCGGATTGGGGGCTGGCGTCGTATTGACGTCCCCGACCGGGGACACAGTCCAATACGTACTTCAGATAATGTACACGGACTCCAACAACGCAGCCGAATACGAGGCCCTTTTACATGGTCTCCGGATGGCAATCTCCATGGGCATTCAACGCCTAGAGGTGCGCAGGGATTCAAACCTCGCAATATCCCAAATAAACGGAGACTTTGACGCCAAAGATCCAAAAATGGCAGCATATCGCAACGCTGTCCTAAAAATGTCAGCCCGGTTTGAAGGACTTGAATTCCATCACGTAGCCCGGGATAATAACCAAGCAGCCGACGTACTGGCACGCATCGGCGCAAAACGTGATGCTGTCCCTCCTAACATCTTCTTGGAACGGCTCTTCAAGCCATCCGTACTATGGGAAGAGGAGTCCGGAAATAACAAACCGGAACAAGCCGCACCAACCGGCGATTCAGCCGATGGCATAACACCTTCAGCCCACGACATAATGGCAGTAATTGCCCCGTGGACAGAACCATTCCTCGCCTACTTGCTTAGGCAGGAACTCCCCGAAGACCATAATGAGGCCCGCTGCATAGTCCGGCGATCTAAAGCCTACAACGTCCATGAGGGAGAACTCTTTAAGAAAAGCACAACCGGAGTCCTTCAAAGGTGTATCTCCGAAGAGGAAGGGCGAGACCTTCTGGCTGAAATTCACGTCGGACTAGGCGGACACCACGCCGCAGCCCGGGCCCTTGTAGGAAAGGCATTCCGTACAGGATTTTATTGGCCGACGACCCGGGCAGATGCTGAGTACTTAGTCCAAAGATGCGTCGGTTGTCAGCTCTTTGCTAATCAGAGCCATATGCCACCCACCGCCCTCAAAACTATACCCATTACCTGGACGTTCGCGGTCTGGGGGCTTGACATGGTTGGACCACTTAAAGGGGGAACCCACAAGCAAAGATACCTATTGGTCATGGTGGATAAATTCACCAAATGGATAGAGGCCAAGCCAGTTAAAACGATAGAGTCTGGACCAGTGATAGACTTCATATACGGGGTAGTACACCGTTACGGTGTCCCCCACAGCATCATCACCGATAACGGCACGAACTTCACGGCCGACAAGGTTAAATCATGGTGCAAAAATATGGGCATCAAGCTCGATTACGCTTCAGTCTATCACCCTCAAACCAACGGTCAAGTGGAACGAGCAAATGGTCTAATAATGAGCGGCATCAAACCCAGACTAGTGCGGTCCCTTACGAAATCTGACACGCACTGGGTAGAGGAGCTCGACTCCGTACTCTGGGGGCTGCGGACAATGCCTAACTGTACTACCGGATTCACACCATTTTTTATGGTATACGGCGCAGAAGCAGTTTTGCCCTGCGACATCATTCGTGACTCACCTCGAGTACGCATGTACGAAGAAAGAGAAGCCGAGTTGGATCGGCAGGACAGCTTGGACGCATTGGAGGAAGAACGCGACATCGCCAAGGCTCGTTCCGCATTTTATCAGCAACAGGCTCGAAGATACCAAAGCAGAGAAGTACAGGCCAAGACTTACAACGTTGGCGAACTAGTTCTACGCCTGCCGGACAAGAAAAAGGACAAGATCAAGCCCAAATGGGAAGGCCCCTTCATCATCGATCAAGTCCTGACCGGCGGAGCGTACCGTCTGCGAAATGCATTGGATAACCGACTCGAGCCGAACCCATGGAACGCAGCCCGCCTCCGAAGATTCTATGCCTAGCGCCGGACTAAGAGTTCGTCCCTTTCCCCCCGTCCAAATTTTTTTTACTTCAGCTGCCTTTTGTTTATCTTTTTCTTCTCAACCCTATTCATCAAAGCCTTAAAGGGCCTACTTGCGCAACGTTCGTGCGAAATTGATGTGCTATCCGCACTCATTATACCTGGGGGCTTCTTTACCAGAAGCTTAATTATATGGGCTTCATGCCCAACACATGTGTCAAGCCTCCACATGTACCTTTTATTCACCATTATATGCATCGATATGACTTAAGTTTTGGCCAAGATGGGTTGCCTGGCTCCTGTGCTTACCCCTACGTTCCTGATTGTTCGGCTAGGAGGTAAAGGGAGCACCTCTGCGATTGTTACTGCCGGGTCAGCCGGATGTGTACCTCAGACTGGGTGAAGCCGAAAGCTAGCGTTCTTAAGGGAATATTCAGTCGGTGACTTAAAAGATGATTTTTTATCCACTTATTTATCTGCCCCCAGATGTTTTTCTGCTTTTTTCGCAGTCTGGACATGCACTTTAGGGCATGCCACCCCCAGAGGAAAGGAACCCTTAACGGAACTATTCTCCCTGGAAGATGTTTCTTACTACCCATGTAATATAACATAACTAGTTGGGCACTTGTCTGATAAAGCACTAATGACCCCTACGCCTGGTCTCCATGCATACCCCGGTTGTTTCATAACCGAGAAGGTATTCGGACACACTCCAGACTCTAGGGTCCCGAGGTCGAAGCGAAAAGGTCGGCAAAGACAAACGATCTACAATCCGGCTACAAGGCATTTTATATGTCATTTTATAATACATTGTCAAATCGACTGATTGTATTCTTCCTCAATCCCTTCTAACAGGTTGTCTAATTTACAGTCCTGTTGGGAAAATTTAGCGGCCAGCTCTACTTGGCCGTATACTAAACTCACAGGGATCTCCTTCCCATCGGGCCCCACAGGTCTGACTTCGGCCATGTGGTTGGGATCCGCCTTCTTGTACCGCGTCTTTACCATGGCCCAGGCCTCCCTGGCACCTTGGCGGCAGGCCGAAATCTTCCATAAATGGAAGCGCTGCCGCACTCCCTGAAGCTTCTCCGCAAGCTCCCCAAGACCCTCGGGTAAGGAGAAGGCTGGCCATAAAGCCTGGATGACGCCGCTCATTGCCTGCCGAACTCGTCCGATCAGTTGCAACAATTCGGGAAGTTGATCACCCGTTGATACGGGCATCTCCTCCGCAGGGTGACCTGTGAGCATACCTGCAGACATATTCTGTCAAATTGACTTCCTCGCCGAACTCTTCTTTTCAAAGGAGTTCGCTCAAGCACTTACCATAGATGCCGCGACGAAGCCACTGATTCTCCTTAACGGAGCCCGACAGCTCGGCCCGAACGCCTTTCAGCTCTTCTCCAAGCTAGGCATGGGCATCCTGGAGCTTGTTCCTTTCATGCTGCACCTTATGCAGCACCCTCTCGCCGGCCTTTAGTTGGTGCAGAAGTTCTTGCCTGTCCGGATCTTGTCCGGCAGCACCTGCAACGTCATTTTTTAGACTTGCGCAAAGGCCAAACGCTACTTATCTTTCTAAAATAATGCGTTACCAGGAGAGGTCCCTGTGTTTCCTCCTGCGCCAGAGAGTGTGGCCTCAAGTTGGGCCTTGCACTCTTGCAGCTCCTGAGACAGTTGGGTATTCTTCTCGGTAAGATCCTACGTTTCATATGATCCTTAAACCAGTTAATATAACTACTTTAAGTCTCAGGGGCTACTGGCATATACAACTATTAAATTCTCTTACCCGTATGTCTTTTACATACTGCTCCGTGGCTCTGGTAAAACCATCTTGAGCAGCATGAAGGTGCGCGTCCTCCGCGTTAAAGGCATTCAACGCCTCAGGGGAGAAGCACGCGTCACGAAATACTGTCCGGTGGCGCCTGTGATTCAGGGCACTCTCCACCTTAGACTTGGTGGCGGACAGTCTGTCGGCATCCTCCATCGGAGGAACGTCCGGCTCGCGCCTTGTGCTCGGCTCCCCCTCCAGACCAGGTGCTGGAGCCTGGCTGGTAGAGGTTGGATTGGCAACCTCCACGCCTGCAGTCCGGCGGACGCTTTTTTCCCTACAAAAGTCATGAGCACTCAAACGCTTCCTAGGAACGTTGCTCTGAATAATGAATTGTGAGCTACACCTTTGCGGCGACGTTTCAGTCCGCGCCACGCTCCTCTTCCGCCTACTGGTCCGGACTGGCCTTTGTTGGCCAGCCACCGCGGGCTCGGCTTCTCGCCCTAGGGGCGCCTCCTGCACAGCGCCATCGTATACTGTGGTCAGAAATAAGCAAGGAAGGAATGACGGTGTCAGGACTTCGGTCGCAATCACCTGGGAAGCCGGATATAGTCCGGGATAGTCGGCCGTGATGGCGACTAAAGCATTGTCCATGCTAAGCTGGTGGAACACTCCGTTGATTAGCTCCACCATTATGTCCGGATCCTCTTCGGAGGCCGGATCCCGGGATCTCTCTGGATCCTCGGGTTGCGGAGCTAGACTTAGCATGTCCTCCACGATCTGGCGCAGCTCCTGCGTGGAAAGAAGAACACAATATAAGAAACTTAAGTTTCAAAAAGCATGGGTCGGGCACGCAGAGTGTTCGCTTACCCAAGGCCGGGGATTATTCATGGAGAACCCATTTAACGGGTTTGTCCGAAGGAAATCCTCCTTCTCCCCCTTATACAGGCCGGACAGGATCGTCACCAGATCTTCGACCGAATCCGGCCCTTTGCGGCCATGACGGGTGGCATCGTCCTCCTCGTTGAACTCCCACATGGGATGGCCCCTGTATTGTAGTGGCTGCACCCCCGCATAATGCATGTCGCCATGACTCCAATCATGGTCAACCCGGCATGGGCCAGTAACCTTATTCGGCCCATCAAATAATGGACGCTCTTGTCTTCCTCCAGTTGGGGGCTCCGCGGACGCCAACTAAGGCGTTTCTTCAGAGGAGCATTGCTGAACTCCGGGAGGCCAATCCGAACAGGGTCCAGCAGTGGAGTGTCTTCTATATAAAACCATTCCGAAGGCCAGTCTTCGGATGCCTTCTTAGGGGTTCCGCATGGATATCCGGTCCTGGCAATGCGCCATATTTCCGCGCCGCCCACTTGATATATGGACCCCTCGTGAGAACGGGGTACAAGGCAGAACAACCTCTTCCACAGCGCGAAATGGGGCTCGACGCCCAGGAATAGCTCGCAAAGAGCTACGTAACCCGCAATATGCAGGATTGAGGCGGGCGTGAGGTGATGAAGCTGGAGTCCGTAGAACTCTAGGAGCCCACGGAGGAATGGATGTACAGGAAATCCGAGGCCCCTTATCAAATAGGGGACGAAGCATACCCGCTCCCCTTTCTTGGGACTTGGGGTAACCTCCGCTTGCTTCCCACCTTTATAGGTGGCCAGCCCGGCTCGAACACAAACCATAAAGGCCGGAGGGAGATATGCCCCCGCTTGGAGCTTCACCAGCTCGTTGCGCGGAATAGAGCATCTCCTCCAATCTCCTGGCAAAGGGCTGGGAGCGCGAGAAGAGGAGCCGCGTTGACGGTCCATGATGGAATGGATTCTTGGTTGAAAGTGCTCCGATGAGTATTTGCAGGAGGAAGATGGTGATTTGGATCTGGATTCTTGCCTCCCTTATAGGCAGATTATTCGCACATCTAGGGGGTAAAACATAAAAGACACCCAGGCTTTTCACATTCGCGCGACGCATGGAAGAAGGCCGTTATTGGGCGTGGAAGCCAAGACGCCCAACATTGATGAGGAAGCCGAACACTGTTCCGCAGGTACGTAGAACTTGAAGGAGAACCCGCCTTGCAACGCCGAAGACTACACACATGCTGGACTTATCGTCATTGAAGCCTGGTTCGGGGGCTACTGAGGGAGTCCCGGATTAGGGGGTGTCCGGATAGCCGGACTACCACCATCGGCCGAACTATCATCGGCCGAACTATCATCATCGACCGGACTCCAAGACTATGAAGATACAAGATTGAAGACTTTGTCCCGTGTCCGGATGGGACTTTCCTTGGCGTGGAAGGCAAGCTTGGCGATACGGATACGTAGATCTCCTACCATTGTAACCGACTCTTTGTAACCCTAGCCCTCTCCGGTGTCTATATAAACCGGATGGCTCTAGTCCGTAGGACAACAACAACCATTACAATCATACCATAGGCTAGCTTCTAGGGTTTAGCCTCCTTGATCTCGTGGTAGATCCACTCTTGTAAACATCGACAATATCAATATCAATCAAGCAGGACGTAGGGTTTTACCTCCATCAAGAGGGCCCGAACCTGGGTAAAACATCGTGTCCTTGTCTCCTGTTACCATCCGCCTAGACGCACAGTTCGGGACCCCCTACTCGAGATCCGCCGGTTTTGACACCGACAGTTGGCTATAAGTGTATTTATTTATTTTACTTCTCTCTTTCTCTTTCTTCGTACTCCCTCCGTCCCATAATATAAGAACATTTTTGACACTAGTGTAGTGCGAAAAATGTTCTTATATTATGGGACATAGGGAGTACTAGTATTTATTGCATTTGCCAAGGAGTGACCTCTTCCAATGAAATGGTGTTGCTAAGTTTGCTTCATTTAATTGGCTATAGACTCAAAATTGTCTTTTCACCTAGGTACACGTGCGTAGCACCGTTTCAGCCTTGGGTGACCAAACTAGTCTCTCTCTTCTTGATTAACTTGCCACATCAGACTTTATGCCTATGTGGCAAGCTTAAGCACCTGTAGGAGCAAGTAAGTACAATAGTGCGCTTTACATGGCATTTTTGCATATGTGGAGGAAAGAGAGGCAAGAAAAAAGTGGAGAAGTGGGCTCTCATGCAAGAGCCAGCCTCTACTACATGGTGGAGCATTGGGAGAGGCACCTGTATGGAGGTGGTCAGGAATCGGGAGACTCACGCCGGTCGTAGCGCCGCAGTTAAAATTATAATGGCAAGTCAAATCATGGGGCCCCACCTGTCCAGCAGTAACTCACTGTCAAATCACACAGCCCTATGTTTGTAGCAGCCTACTCCCTCGTCTTCTCGCGTCTTTGTCGAACCGACTAGGCGGAACTTCCCCACCGCCAATCACGCAGGAAAAGCCCCGCCCTCGACGTTTAAATACAACTACATCCGCTTAAGAATCCAATGATATACTTTTTGTGACATAGTAACTCATATTTAGTTAGTCAAATGGATGACCTAGAACTACGTGCAGGCCCTATAAACCGAGACGCCTAAAAATAAAAAACCGAGACGGAGAGGGTAGTTCAGCATGTATCTTTTTAGATCAATATAGTCGGGATTCACCAAGGAGCAAAACCAAGTGGTAGGCTGCTCCTGTCGTGTTGGCGTAGCAACTCAAGCAGGGTCAGTCTGCACACGAAATGGCGACACACTTAACAGGACCCCTTTGGCCGACATGTGGCTCATCCACCGTCTTGTTCCACGTGTGATGCACCAAATTACAGTTCGGAGCAGCGGATGGAATTGGAGGCACCCCGGTCATAGCGCCGCAATAGTAGAAAATGAGCGACGAGGGGTCAAATCACAAAGCCCCACCTTTCCCGCATTAAGCTGGACGGACGAAGCAACCATCATTTCACTCTAGGGCGCAAGAGCATAAAGAAAAGATAAAACAATGATGCGTGCGACAGCTACCTAGGGCACCCTAGGGTAGGGGTCTCCACTACAAATCCTTTTTTTAAAAGCGCCTCCACTACAAATCGTCTTCTCCCTCGTCCTCTTGAAGAAAACCGATGATGAATGCGGCGGTAGGGTTTGTAGGAGTACTACGGTGTGCGGGGCCACGTCATAGTAAACGGTTCGAGTCGACGCCTTCAATATGTGTGGGCTGCTTGGTTTTACGGGAACGAGGCAGCATTTTGGGTTCAGGGACCAGTGGAGATATAGTACGTACAAAAAATTGTGGACGTAGGTTCGATCGAAAGGCAATGATGCATGGGCCCTGCATTTTGATATACCCGGGGCAGCGTGAAATTTGCTACTCTACTCAAAACTAGTAAGATACACATGTATTGAACGCATGAGATTTTGAAACCAAATTATGAATAAATACACACTATAGCATGTAAAGTTTTGAGTCATATATGCATGATGTAGATATTCGTTTAGTTCTTATAGTTCATCTCATTCAAAATCAATTAGTTTTATAAAAATGTTAAAATTCATGGGGTTGTGCATTGTATATCATAAAGTAAAAAACAAATAATGGCAATTCATTTAGAAAAAAATAATCAATTATGATACAGAAGATTCTAGAACAAAGGAGAAGTGCTTGTGTTTTGAGGTTTGTGCAGTATGCTTAAGTTCAACCATGGAGTCTTATAAATTGTACATGTGGCAGATCTGGTGGAATGTTGATGATATCCAACAGCCAGTAGTGCTCGGATTTGCCTATCTCTGCACTGTCAGGTTAGCTTCATCACAGCGACCATCTTTCAAAGTAATTGGCACACTATGTAGTTCTTGTGCCATAGTTGCATGTTTTGGAAAAAAGCTACTAGTGGGTTGTACTATCTATTTAGGAATAGAAGATGTATACATGGAAGTTGTAGGGAAAGAGATGACATGGAGCATCTCAATTCCTATGAGTAGGGATTGGAAAAGAGATGTCATTTGGTTCACATCATAGGAACTTTTCTATTGAATCTAGAGATGACATGTTGGTTCATATCATAGGAACTTTTCTATTAAATATACGCTAATGTTTATTTTCCTTTGAAATCAAGGGAGTATAGGAATCCATTCATATGAACCAAGTGGATCTAAAGCTATAGAAATGATATCATGTTTATTTCATTTGAAATGTGGAGTATATGAATCTATTCCTATGAACCAATTGGCTCTAAAGGAAAAAATCCGATAAAATCATATCATATAGAGTTCCTATGATATTCCTCGACACTAAAGGATGGTTGAAATTGCTGCTGGTGATACGATGGTCTTTCTTTGTAGACTCCTCACCCATCTTTATAGTTACCTCTCGAAGATGAATGAAATGATATATACAGGGTATTCGACATGTGCAATTTGGTACACGAAAACACGGTAAAAGTTTACGAGCAGGTTCGAATTTTCAATAAAGCTATATACACTGCATTTTGGAACGGAGGGAGCATACGGCAGTTGCTAACACTCACGTGGAAGATTTGTGTGTAGGAGGAGTGGCTGTTCTGTTCAATGACATGGCAAAACTAACACTGTCGGATGCCGATCTAACGGATCTAACGGTGTTCGTCAGGAAAAGGCTTGTGGCGAACGTTTGTCGGATAATGATTTACGGATACATGCCTTGAATTGATACGTGCCCCCCCTCTCTCACGCACACGCACCCTCACGAGTCACGACTCTCCCGAGTCCTCTCGCAGACTCGCATGTCGCACCCACCGTCTATCTGCAGGTAGACGTCACGCACATATGTGCTCTTCACACCCTACCCTCAGAACTTCTAAAAACAAAAGACGGCGCGCACATTTTATTTTAGCTCACACGTCACACATTTATACTATTACTCTTGCGGCGAACGTTCTTTGGGCATAGTATATTATACTCTCACGAAGAGAAGCGGTGCACGCACGCACTAGTTCTCTCACACCCACTCGCGGGTACACGTAGGAGCGCATTTTTTTGAAGCTGGTACAACAAAATCACTCCACTATATATAAAAGCAGGAGCCTTAGCGCTTGCTTTACTAGGGTTCCTCTTGTTCACTCGTTCATGCTCTCCAGATCTAAGCAAGACATAGGTGGCCACACTCTCTCTCTCAGCTCACGGCTGGTCACAAATCTGGCCGGACAACCTCGACCAGGGCAGGGGTGTAGGTGCATCGTTCATGCTGTCGTCGGCGGCGAGGGAGGAGACCAACAGCTGCCCGTGCGTCCCGATCGGCGGTCGTGCCATTCTCCCCGAGAGAGTGCCGGCTCGGGAGGGCCTCCGACCCCTTCTTCCTCCCTGCGGTATTGTGGCCAAGATGCGGCCTCCCAACGCCGTCTTTGCCACATGCCGACGACCCTCAGGTATATATTCCTTCGAAACCTGCCTTGCTCTACTGCCCCAGCTCTTCCCCCTTCGTGTGGATCCTTTTCTACTTCCGTCCGCTGTTCCAAAGCCACCTATACTTCTACTATTATTAGAAGTAAAGCTAGTTCATACAGTCAACTCAAAGCATTGGTTCAAATAGGGAAGAAAGTGGGAAAGCTGTAGCATGAATCTAGGACTTGGTTCTAAGAGGAAACAGGGGAAAGTTGTAATATTGTCACTGTTTAAATAACCATATTTCGTATTTGCGCAAATAGGGTTGTCTGTCTCCATATCGTTTCGGGATGTGTATCTCCGTATCGTTTCTATCCGCGCAATCAAAAGCACACACCTCAGTTTTAGTACAACTGCGCAAAATGAGATGGCTATCCCTCGTTGCCGTCGTCTAACCTCCCATCTTCAAGGTATCCCTACACTTGTAGTAACTAAGGTAGAATGACCAACCCAATCTAAAAGAAGTTGATTCGTACATTTTACTTCCTGATTGCAGTGCAGGGACGAGCGAAAACAACTGAGTCCGGAATGCACTTTTTACCAGTTCATCCATGGAACGAGGACTAGCTGGCACGACTGCATGGCGGTTTTTTGTACAGGTGTGCGGACAAGAGGCATTGTGGTCTGCTTATTTCTGCAAATAACGGTGCTTAAATTTAGTGGAATGCACAAGCATTTCAGCTGGTCAGTACACTGCATGGTTCAGATCAGCATTCCAGCTGAGACCACAATTATAATTGGTTATTCTGGAATGAGAGAGCCTAATCCTGGATGGTGGCAACAAGAAAAAACCAGAGTGAACTCCAGGAAATTTAAGCCTGCCGGGAGGCCCTTTGCTCAGAGAAGCCTTGCTTGTTTTTTCCTAATTTGCAAACCTTCTCACAACTTTGTCTTTTGCACTAGTATATGTTTGTTATGTTCATCATTGAGATGTATAAAATTGCTTAACTTATGCTTTTCAAGTTTTTTATGAAGACGAGTTTAATGTGAGTGTTCCACATGAGCGCTGGAATAGCGTGTGAATGTTTGGAATTTATTACATTGTGGCCTCAATTAACTGCATGAACCACTGTAATAAGATACTTAGTTGCTTATATGTCAAACAACAGATTGTTGATTGTTAGCTGGTCGATAGCCTAGTGTTGTAGCAAGCTGAGCCAATGTGTCGTGTTTTGCACAACTGCTTACAAGTGGGGTAGCACCAACAGTGTTTACGAGTACTTATGTATACGTCAACGCATGGTTCTCGAATGAGTGTTCTATTTCATCAAAACACACACTTCTCGTATGATAAACCGTGACAACTTATGTCTTACCATGCCATATTCATGAAAAAACTAGTGAGGACGCATTTGTTTCAGCAACAATTACGATGGTTCTCACATGATTCACGGGCACACAAAAGTAGCAGCAGTTCCCATAGACGGATTCAAACAGAGTACTAGCCCCAGAGGGGTCGACAACAGGCAAGATTCGGATAATTAGACACAATCCAAACTACTATTAAACACTAGCTGGGGCAACTATTTCATGCCTCGATCTAATTTGGGCTGGACACAAGACGGACCTTGCCATGAACATCATCTAGGATGTCCCGCAGCAGCTCAATCCTGTGAACCTTCTTGAAGACAACCTTGTGGCCTTGCCACTGATAAACTTGTTTGTGGAGGCATGCCACGTCATCTTCATGCGTAAGCTTGACAAGAACAGTCTGCCTCACAAATGAAGGAGTAGCTTCGAACTTCTTGTGCTTCAGTACACCCTGGACAACACGCTTGACAATAGTGAGGCTGGAATACAACTCTTCATTGGTATAACCGCAAATGGCTTCCAGGATCCAACAACCTAAGAACTTTGTTTTCCCAGTGCGTATATTCAGGTCATCCGCCTCATAGCGAGTGACATGTACAACCACACAATCCTTGTCTGCATCAAGGCTCTAATTGAAACAGAAACAAATTATGAATTACTTTTCAGTATAAGAAACACAAGTTATTTAAACCACTATGTATAGCATGGCATCAAAGCTAATAAAATTTTGCATTATTAATCACCACATACTTCCTTTTCTAAAAAAAACACCACATACTTAGATGAAAAACCACAATCGAGATCGGCGAAGAAGGAAATCACCTTGG
>NC_041387.1:210809898-210812530 GCF_002162155.2 Triticum dicoccoides | reverse complement strand
TCAAACGGGGTGTTGACCATCTCAGTAGTGGCCGTGAGCGTATCTGGGGTCGGCTCGGTGGTTGCCTCCATCTTCTTGGAGCTCTCTGTCTCGTGGGGATCAGCCTCCCGCGTCTGCTCCAATGTCGGCAGATCTTTGCATGGTTCTCCTTGGTCCATCATGAAACTAACGAATACTAGGAGACCACTGAAAGGAAAACATAATCGCAATGACAACGAAACAAAAAAGAGAGCGAGAATCGGTTACTGCTTTGCAAAAGTTGTTTTTCTCTGAACGAAAATATACCAACATCACGGATCCGCTTACCTTCCCTTCGTTGGGAGAGAAGAACAGTCGCAGATGCGAGTGTTGCCTTTCTTGAAGACGGTGAGGGAGAAGGGGATTCAGCGAAGAGTGAAATGATGGTTGCTTCGTCCGTCAAACTTAGACTGCGGGGAGGTGGGGTTTTGTGATACGATGGCTCGTTCCTTCCGCGCTACGACCGGGGTGACTCTTCGCCTGCATACTGCCTTCTAATTTGGTGGATGGAATTTGGGCCCACGCGCTGCATGGCCTGCATGTCGGTGAACAAATGTATAACGACATTCAGTAGAGGGAGACGTTTCAATGACTTAGGAGGAGCCAGAAGCGGTAGAGTGTCTCCACTATACTAGTAGTAATTTTTTTCTAGGTAGCTATAGAGTGTCTCCACTATACTAGTAGTAATTGTTTCTATGGGCCCAAGACAAAACAGCCCATCCACACTAGTAAATAGTAAAATCAATTAAAAAGTCCATATATTTACTGAATGAGAAGCGCTACCCACACCCAGCACATCGCCCCCCAAAAAAACTTGCGTGCTCTTCTTCCTCCTTGCTCCCACCCACCTCACGTCAGCTCGCTCCACTCGTACCCCCAAATTCCTCACCTCACTCCTACAGAAAATCCCAGCTCCCCTTCTTCCTCACTCCTACAGAAAACCCCCAGCTCCCCTTCTTCTTCGCTCGCACTACAACTATGCTCGTCATTCGTCACTCTGCTCAAAATCCGTGAGCGCGACGCGACGCCCTCGTGGAAAATGGAGTTGGCTGACCCCAGCACCAACAAGATGAGGCTCCCGCCAGCGGCGACGCCTATTGTAGATCCCGCACCCGGCAGCGCGGGGAGAAGCGGCGACCCCGCCCCCACCGGATCCCAGGAACCCATAGAATCTCGGATGGACCGCATCAGCGATCTCCCGGATGCCGTCCTTGGGGAGATCATCTCGCTTCTCCCCACCAAGGATTGCTGCCACACCCAAGTCCTCTCAATTTGGTGGCGCCCTCTATGGCGTGCCGTGCCCCTTAATCTCGACTGTCGTCAGCTATCTCTATTCAATGATTTTGAAATCCCCAGAGCCATCATCTCCTCCCACCAGGGCTCCGTTCAAAGCCTCTACATCCCATCATGCTACCTGAGCAAGCATACCATGCACTACACGGTGGACGCCTGGCTGAAATCCCCTGAATTCATAGAACTACAGCTGCTTGAGTTCTACTATTCCTCTGGAAATCACATACCACATACCGAACGCCATGACCTTATGCCCTCAGCACCGATGTCCATCTTGCGGTTTTCCTCCTCTCTCCACACCGCCACCTTTGTGTTGTGCTACCTACCAGACAATCTGGTACTAAACCTTCGACTCCCATTTCTCAAGAAACTTTCACTTGTGCGGGTCCGTATATTGGAGACCTCATTGCACAGCATCATCCACTCCAGTTGCCCTGCGCTGGAGTGCTTGGTGCTTGTTTTCACAGTTAGAATCGGTTGTCTCCAAATAAAGTCGCATAACCTTGTAAGAATTGGAATTTCTTTTGAAGGAAGGCAGCTCATCATCCAAGATGCCCCTTCACTTCAAAGGTTGATCCTTGATTCTAGTTATTCACTGTTGCAAATAATCGTCCTCTCTGCGCCTAAACTGGAGACCTTGGGTCTAATACATGATCTTTGTGCTCATTTCAATATGGTGTTTGGCTCCACAGTTCTTCAGGTACTTTATATTATCATCTACACTTGTAACCATGAGCTGCATTTCAAATTTCTGCGCATAATTTATATATCATCTTGGAGTACACATTTTGTACTAATATTATGTTCTATGCTCAATGAAGAGTTTCTCCATGGATGGTGTAACGCCCGGATAATCTTGCTACAATAATCCCACGCTAATCATGGCACGTCATCCCGATTACTGTTGCTATCCTCGCAATAATTCGAAACCGTTCAAATTCAAAATTCAAATTGATGAAAACAATAAAAGTTTTCAAAAATTTAAAATAAAATTGTTCGGTGGTTGACGAATATTACAAAGGTAATTATAGTTCAATAGACATATTTTTATAAAATGGCTAAATGGATTAAATGATTTAAACAGAAAAGAAATAATAAAAGAAAATACAAAAGGAAAGAAAAACAGAAAACCAAAAAGAAAAAGAAGAAGAGAAACCCCCCTGGGCTTCGGCCCAGCTGACCACAGGCCCCACTGGGCCACCACCAGGCCCCGGCCGACACCCCCACTCTCTCCTTATTCCCCCCACCGGTGAGACCCCGAAACCCTAACCACCCCGTCAGCCACTCGCCCCTCCCACTCGCTCCCCCTCCCGATCCAGAT
>NC_041387.1:210800013-210809193 GCF_002162155.2 Triticum dicoccoides | reverse complement strand
GGCTCCTGCGCCCCGCGGTGGCCATCGCCCACGCGCGCCCTGGCCGCACACCCGCGTCGACCAAGCCCGGCCTTGACCTCCACCGCACGCGCCGGTCGCGTCCCGCGCCATCGTGCGCGCGCTCGCACTGGCCGCGCCCCGCGCTCCCCGCTCCTGCTCGCCATGGTGCCTCGCACCGGGCCGCACCGCACCGGCCTCTGCTGCCGCGCGCCGGTGCCCCGCGAGGCCACGACGTCGCCTAGTGGCCCTCCCGGCTCCGCCTCCTGACGCCGCCACCGGCCGTCGCCCACGGCGGCCGCCCGCACATCGGCCCCTGCATTCGGGCGGCGCCCAGCGCCCAGCGCCCGTTAGCACCCATGGCCGATAAGGCCATTGGCCCTATGACAAGTTGGCCCCACCCCAGAACGGTTTTTTTAAAAAGGAGAATTAAAAAAATAAAATTATTAAATAAAAATAAAAATGATTAATAAAATTAATTATTAATTAATTAATTAACTAATAAATTAATTAAGTTAATTAATCCGGTTTAATTAATTTAATTAACTAGTTAATTTTAATTAAACTGTAATTAGGATTAAACTAAACCCTAATTAAACCTAACAGTGTATGACAGGTGGGTCCCACGGGACCCACATGTCAGGTTGACCGGGTCAAACGGTCAACGCTGACTGCTGACGTCAGCACGACGTCATGCTGACGTCATAAATCCATTTTCGAATTAATTAAATAATTAATTAAATTTCAGAAATTAATAAAATCTTTAGCAAATCATATCTTTTAATCCGTAACTCGGATTAAAATATTTTCAACATGAAAGTTGCTCAGAACGACGAGACGAATCCGGATACGCGGTCCGTTCGTCCGCCACGCACCCCTAACATACCAAACACGCAACTTTCCCCCTCCGGTTTATCTGTCCGAAAACGCGAATCACCGGGAATACTTTCCCGGATGTTTCCCCCCTTCGTCGGTATCACCTACTACCGCGACTGGGCACACCTAGCATCGTTACTTGTCATGTCATGCCTCGATATGCATTTGTTTGCATTGTATTCATTGTTTCTTCCCCCTCTTCTCTCCGGTAGACTACGAGACCGACGCTGCTGCTGCCCAGTTCGACTACGGAGTTGACGACCTCTCTCTCTTGCCAGAGCAACCAGGCAAGCCCCCCCCTTGATCACCAGATATCGCCTATTCCTTCCTATACTACTTGCATTAGAGTAGTGTAGCATGTTACTGTTCGGTTACTCCTATTCTGTTGCATAGCCTGTCATTGTTGCTACAGTCATTGATACCTTACCCGCAATCCTAAATACTTAGTATAGGATGCTAGTTTATCATTGTTGGCCCTACATTCTTGTCGGTCTGCCTTGCTATGCTATTGGGCCGTGATCACTCGGGAGGTGATCACGGGTATATACTATACATACATACATACTATACAGATGGTGACTAAAGTCGGGTCAGCTCGAAGAGTACCCGTGAGTGATTCACGGATTGGGGGCTGAAAGGACCTTTGTCCCGACGGCCCTCTGTGTGGATCTTTGAGGTGGAGCGGCAGGGCAGGTTGAGACCGCCTAGGAGAGAGGTGGGCCTAGCCCTGTTCGGCGTTCGCGGATATTTAACGCGCTTAACGAGATCTTGGTATTTGATCTGAGTTGGCTACGAGCCTATACGCACTAACCATCTACGTGGGAGTAGTTATGGGTATCCCGACGTCGTGGTATCAGCCGAAGCACTTCAGACGTCAGCGACGGAGCGGCGCGCGCCGGATTGGAACGTAAGCCTGCTCTTGTATTAAGGGGGCTAGTTCTGCTTCCGGCCGCCCTCGCAACATGCAGGTGTGCTATGGGCGATGGGCCCAGACCCCTGTGCGCTTAGGTTTAGACCGGCGTGCTGGCCTCTCTGTTTTGCCTAGGTGGGGCTGCGACGTGTTGATGTTCCGCGGCCGGGCATGACCCAGGAAAGTGTGTCCGGCCAAATGGGATCAAGCGTGTTGGGTAAGTTGGTGCACCCCTGCAGGGAAGTTAATCTATTCGAATAGCCGTGATCTTCGGTAACAGGACGACTTGGAGTTGTACCTTGACCTTATGACAACTAGAACCGGATACTTAATAAAACACACCCTTCCAAGTGCCAGATACAACCGGTGGTCGCTCTACCTCAGGGATATGAGGAGGGGATCGCCGGGTAGGATTATGCTATGAGATGCTATTTGGAGATGTTACTTGGAGATGCTACTTGGAGGACTTCAATCTACTCTCTTCTGCTTGATGCAAGACGGTGGTTGCGAGAAGCGTAGTCTTCGACAGGATTAGCTATCCCCCTCTTATTCTGGCATTCTGCAGTTCAGTCCACTGATATGGCCTCCTTACACATATACCCATGCATATGTAGTGTAGTTCCTTGCTTGCGAGTACTTTGGATGAGTACTCACGGTTGCTTTCTTCCCCTTTTTCTCCCCTTTCCTTTCTTTCTGGTTGTCGCAACCAGAGGCTGGAGTCCAGGAGCCAGACGCCACCGTCGACGACGACCCCTACTACACTGGAGGTGCCTACTACTACGTGCTGCCCGCTGATGACGACCAGGAGTAGTTTAGGAGGATCCCAGGCAGGAGGCCTGCGCCTCTTTCGATCTGTATCCCAGTTTGTGCTAGCCTTCTTAAGGCAAACTTGTTTAACTTATGTCTGTACTCAGATATTGTTGCTTCCGCTGACTCGTCTATGATCGAGCACCTGTATTTGAGCCCTCGAGGCCCCTGGCTTGTATTATGATGCTTGTATGACTTATTTATGTTTTAGAGTTGTGTTGTGATATCTTCCCGTGAGTCCCTGATCTTGATCGTACACATTTGCATGCATGATTAGTGTACGATTGAATCGGGGGCGTCACAAGTTGGTATCAGAGCCGACTGCCTGTAGGAATCCCCCTTCCACACTCCTTGGCCGAAGTCGAGTCTAGACATTACAAAAACTTTTCCTAACTTGGCTGTGTGCCTTACGGGCCCACGTCGCCATCGGGTGGTACTAGGATCTTTTACTCCTCGACCTTTACTCTGGGACTCTGAACTCTTTTCTACTCGGGTTAAACGAATTTACTAACTCTAACATTAGGATCCCGTTACCACGTTCACCGCGAAGTTGGATAAGCCATAGTTATTCTGTAGGATAGCATTTTGAATAGGTCCCATGTTGTCATTTGACTCCATTGAAACATCTTTGTTTTCAGATGGAACCCACGAGGCAGGTCGTGCGCCACACTGCGGCCATTGGTGCCTCAGGATCACCTGCTGTGCTAGCTGATATGATGACCTATCTGGGTTATCGCTGGCACCCTGAGCACACCGTCTACGAGGAGTACCAGGACTTTAACCAGGAGCAGTACCGTGCCATCGTCCATCTCTACTCTCGGGAGTATGAGTCCACTACCGTGCTGCACACCGCTCATGGTGTTGGAGTGACCATCGAGATGGCAGTCCACGATGCTGCTCATGCTGCTCTGACACGTCTTCGTGGAGAGTATCAGGCGTTGGACACTTCCCCTTTCAGACACATTCCTATCGCATCTGACGTTGGCGCGGAGGGATACTACACTGCCGCCTACTCCACCGTCACCCGAGAGCCCTTCCACCATCAGCGCCTGGTTCTGCATGCTGATGGGTTGGACCGAGCTAACAGAGCTCTTCGCCACGAGTTGTACACCACTCGTCAGCACCTTTACAGGGCTCTGACGCGGTTGCACCCCTTTGTCCGGTCTGGACAGCTGCCGCGTTCTGCGATCTACCCAGCCAGGACCGTGATGCCCCACGGTGTCGGATGGCCAGAGGTGGGAGGCTACTCTCCCGCACTTGGTCCTCTTCTGCCACCTGAGCGTCGGGTTCTACACCAGAGTATCCGCGGCCCCCAGGCCACTGACGTGGAGGACTATCTGTTGCCTCACTACCAGCTGTCAGGTTACAGCTACCTTCACCGTACCTCCTGGGACTGATGTAGTCTTGCTCATTAGTATTAGATGCATTCGCGAGCCTGCGTGCCGCCTATGATGGCTTAGTCTATGTACTGAACTCTGTGTACTGAACTCTATGTCCGACCCCTTCTGTAAGTTATGCCGACTATCTATGTGGTATCTGTCGTGCTCCTTTCATTATGCATGTTTCATCATGAATGATTCTTGTCTATGCAAATTTCTCGATACTGAGCTACCCCTATTATATACAAGCAGGATGGTTAGACCAGCTGGTCGTGGTCGTGGTGGCAACTTCCCACCACCGCCTGAGTACATGGCTGGTATGATCCAACAGCTTGAGATGAATCGCCAGTTCATGGAAAACGTGATGGCTCAGTTTCCTCGCCCCAATATGAACCAACATCCAAACACAACAACTCTGCAGGATTTCATACGCCTCAACCCAAGTGTGTACCGCAGCTCAACCCAGCCGCTGGATGCTGATGACTGGCTCCGTGACATCACCTATGAGATCGGGTCTGCTGATGTAGCCCCTGCCAGCTATGTCACTTTTGCTTCCTTCTTCCTGAAGGGACCCGCAGCTCAATGGTGGGACAGCCACAGGCGTACTCTGCCAGTTGGAACAATCATCACCTGGCCAGACTTCCAGGCTGCTTTCCGTGCCCGCTTCATCCCACAAGGAGTCATGGACCGGAAGAAGCGTGAGTTTCGCAACCTCACCCAAGGCAACAAGACTGTTGAAGCTTATCAGCGAGAGTTTCTGGACTTGTCTCGCTATGCTGAAGAGGACATTGCAACTGATGCACGTAGGCAGGAGAAGTTCCGTGACGGCCTTCAAGCTGACATCAAGCTCGCACTTCTAGTGCATGACTTTTCTGATTTCGCCACCTTGGTGAATAAGGCCATCAATGTTGAGACTGGTCTACAAGAACACCAGAGCTTTCAAAGGCGCAACCGTGACAGGGGCTCATATTCGGGCCCGCCCTCGCAGAAGCGTAAGATATGGATCCCGAACAGCATGTACCGTCCAAATGCACCAGCCCCCAGGCAGTCTTACGCTGCACCTCGTCTGCCTACTGCTCCAACTAGGCTGCCAAGGCTTCCAGCTCCGCCACCCCAAGCTCCTGTTCCCACTCCCAATAATGGCCTGTGCTACAAGTGTGGTTAACCAGGTCACCGTGCTAGGGATTGCATTCAGAATCAGAATCAACTGGCCCTTCCAGCCGCTGGCCGTGGAAACAACCAGGCCCGCAACAACAATGCCAAGTCCTATGGCCGTGTTCATGCCAACCACATTGATCTGAATGAAGCTCAAGACCAGCCTGCTACTGTGATGGGTACACTCCTCGTAAATTCAGTACCAGCATCCGTTTTATTTGATACTGGTGCATCGCATTCATTCATGTCTGAAGATTTCGCATTCATGCATGGCATTAAAAGTGAAGACATGAATGCTTCACTATTAGTACACACCCCTGCGGGCCAATGTCGAACCTCCATGATTTGCAACGACGTCCCCGTTGAAATCGAAGGACTGGAATTCCTTGTCTCACCCATCGTACTAAAGTCTTGTAGCATTGACCTCATTCTGGGAATGAATTGGTTAAAGGCGCATACTGCTTCTATCGTTTGCGCCACCAAGACCGTCCATCTGCTACACCCTTCTGATGAGATAATTAGCTACGATGCTCATCTGGTTCGGAATGCCGAGGCCAGACTTTATGCCTTAAACGCATTGAACGCTGCAGCACTTGAGGGCATTGAAAACATTCCCATCGTGCGTGAATTCCTAGACGTCTTTCCTGAAGAACTCCCAGGGATTCCCCCTGCTAGATCTGTCGAATTCGTCATCGACTTGAAACCAGGCACCACTCCTATAGCCAAGCGACCCTACAAGATGCCGCCGCATGAACTCCTTGAGCTTAAGGAGGAAATCGATAAATCTCTTCGAAGTGGTTTCATTCGCCCAAGTTTCTCTCCTTGGGGAGCACCTTCTCTCTTTGTCAAGAAGAAAGATGGGACAAACAGATTGGTCCAAGACTACCATCCTATAAACCAAGCTACCATTCAGAATAAGTATCCTCTTCCTCGGATCAATGATCTATATGATCAATTGGCTGGTTCATCAGTGTTCTCTAAACTCGACTTGAGGTTGGGTTACCACCAGATCCGTGTTCGTAAGGAGGATATCCCCAAGACCGCATTTGTGACTCGTTACGGTTCATACGAGTACACCGTCATGTCTTTCGGCTTGACCAATGCTCCAGCCACCTTCTCTCGCCCGATGAACTATATATTCATGGATTACCTCGACAAGTTCGTCGTGGTTTATCTGGATGATATCCTGATATTTTCCAAGAGTGAAGAAGAACATGCTGAACATCTTCGTCTTGTGCTGGAAAAGCTACGAGAGCATCAACTTTATGCCAAGTTCTCCAAATGTGAATTCTGGCTTCCCGAAGTAACCTATCTCGGGCATGTCATCTCTAAAGATGGTATTGCCGTCAACCCTGAACGAGTCCAGGCTATTCTTGATTGGACTCCTCTGAAGAACGTTAAGCAAGTCAGAAGTTTTCTCGGTCTCGCCAGCTACTGCCGTCGATTCGTCGAGAACTTCTCCAAGATTGCCAGGCCTCTGACTAACCTATTGCATAAGGGCGTCAAGTTCCAATGGACAGATAAATGTCAGGAAAGTTTCCAGGCACTCAAGGACAAGTTGACTTCTGCCCCAGTACTAGCTCCTCCTGATACTAAGGACTTCATCATTTACTGCGACGCTTCCCGTCAAGGACTAGGCTGTGTCCTAATGCAAGAGCGCAAAGTGGTTGCTTATGCCTCTCGGCAACTGCGCCCTCACGAAGAGAACTACCCAGTTCACGACCTCGAACTTGCTGCTGTCATTCATGCGCTAAAACAGTGGCGACATTACCTACTCGGTAATCGTTGCGAGATCTTCACTGACCACCAAAGTCTGAAGTATCTGTTTACTCAGCCAGACCTGAACCTCCGTCAGCAGAGATGGATGGAGACTCTTGCAGACTTTGATTTGGGTATTTCCTATACCCCAGGCAAGGCTAATGTAATGGCTGATGCCTTGAGCCGCAAGTCTTACTGCAACCACCTCCAGGTTCACAAGTTCAGCCCTCACTTGTTGAAGAATTCAGAAAGCTAAACCTCCATATTGTTCCTCCGGGTGCACTCGCTCCCCCTCCTCCGAAGTTCCGCAAGATGAATCTCCGTGTTGTTTCCCAGGGATCCCTCTATACCCTGGCTGTTGAACCCGATCTCGTGGGCACCATAAAGACAATGCAGGGATTTGACTCTGAAGTCTACAAGGTTAAGCAAGACCTCAAAGAAGGAAGTCCCTCATCCTTCACTATTGCTGATGATGGCGCCTTGTACTTCAAAGACTGCCTAGTGGTGCCGTGTAAGAAGGAAAACCTGAATATGACTCAGGAGGTTATGAAAGAAGCTCATGATACGCCTCTATGTATCCACCCTGGTAGTACAAAGATGTACCAAGACATCCGCCAGAGATTCTGGTGGTCTAACATGAAGCAAGACATTGCTCGTTATGTTGCTGAATGTGACGTTTGCCGTCGTATCAAAGCAGAACATTAAAGGCCTGCTGGAACTCTGCAACCTATATCTATTCCTGAATGGAAATGGGACCATGTCGAGATGGACTTCGTTACTGGATTTCCCAAATCGCAAAAGGGTAATGATGCTATTCTTGTCGTCATTGACCGACTTTCTAAAGTTGCACATTTTCTGGCTGTCAAGGAAACGATCACTGCTAGTCAGCTGGCAAACCTCTACATGACCAGAATTGTCTCGCTTCACGGTATTCCATTGGTAATCAGTTCAGACCGTGGCAGCTTATTCACTTCAAGATTCTGGGCAAGTTTCCAAGAAGCTATGGGCACTCATCTGTCTTTCAGCACTGCTTTTCATCCTCAGTCACAAGGGCAAGTTGAACGTGTCAACCAAGTTCTCGAAGACATGCTTCGAGCTTGTGTTATTTCCTTCGGCAAGAAATGGGAGGAATCTCTTCCATATGCTGAGTTCTCTTATAATAATAGCTATCAAGCTAGTCTGAAGATGGCCCCCTTCGAAGTGTTATATGGACGAAAGTGCCGAACCCCTCTGAACTGGTCAGAAACTGGGGAACGTCCACTCTTCGGTCCGGATATTATCCAACATGCCGAAGAACAAGTCTGCATTATTCGCGAGAATCTCAAGACTGCTCAGTCACGTCAGAAGAGTCAGTATGACCGTCATCATAAAGACATGGTCTATCAACCTGGCGAAAAGGCCTATCTTCGCGTTACACCAATGAAGGGTGCTCACCGCTTCGGGATCAAGGGCAAGCTAGCTCCTCGCTATATTGGCCCATTCACTATTCTGGAAAGGCGTGGAAAAGTGGCATATCAACGGGAGCTTCCGTCGAACCTTTCTCAGGTTCACGATGTGTTCCACGTGTCACAACTCCGACGCTGCTTCAAGGACCCAATCCGAGCAGTGGACCATGAAGTGCTCGAATTGCAACAGGACCTCTCCTATAAAGAGCATCCGGTCCGCATTCTCGACCAAGCTGAACGCCGCACACGCCAGAAGGCGATCAAGTTCCTCAAGGTCCAGTGGTCGAATCACTCTGAAGACGAAGCCACCTGGGAACGCGAGGATCGCCTGCGTGATGAATACCCCGCACTGTTTCCTTCTACCTCCTAAAATCTCGGGGCGAGATTTCTTGTAGTGGAGGAGATTTGTAACGCTCGGATAGTCTTGCTACAGTAATCCCACGCTAATCATGGCACGTCATCCCGATTACTGTTGCTATCCTCGCAATAATTCGAAACCGTTCAAATTCAAAATTCAAATTGATGAAAACAATAAAAGTTTTCAAAAATTTAAAATAAAATTGTTCGGTGGTTGACGAATATTACAAAGGTAATTATAGTGCAATAGACATATTTTTATAAAATGGCTAAATGGATTAAATGATTTAAACAGAAAAGAAATAATAAAAGAAAATACAAAAGGAAAGAAAAACAGAAAACCAAAAAGAAAAAGAAGAAGAGAAACCCCCCCGGGCTTCGGCCCAGCTGACCACAGGCCCCACTGGGCCACCACCAGGCCCCGGCCGACACCCCCACTCTCTCCTTATTCCCCCCCACTGGTGAGACCCCGAAACCCTAACCACCCCGTCAGCCA
>NC_041387.1:210776816-210799420 GCF_002162155.2 Triticum dicoccoides | reverse complement strand
TCTCGGCTCCTGCGCCCCGCGGTGGCCATCGCCCACGCGCGCCCTGGCCGCACACCCGCGTCGACCAAGCCCGGCCTTGACCTCCACCGCACGCGCCGGTCGCGTCCCGCGCCATCGTGCGCGCGCTCGCACTGGCCGCGCCCCGCGCTCCCCGCTCCTGCTCGCCGTGGTGCCTCGCACCGGGCCGCACCGCACCGGCCTCTGCTGCCGCGCGCCGGTGCCCCGCGAGGCCACGACGTCGCCTAGTGGCCCTCCCGGCTCCGCCTCCTGACGCCGCCACCGGCCGTCGCCCACGGCGGCCGCCCGCACATCGGCCCCTGCATTCGGGCGGCGCCCAGCGCCCAGCGCCCGTTAGCACCCATGGCCGATAAGGCCATTGGCCCTATGACAAGTTGGCCCCACCCCAGGACGGTTTTTTTTAAAAAGGAGAATTAAAAAAATAAAATTATTAAATAAAAATAAAAATGATTAATAAAATTAATTATTAATTAATTAATTAACTAATGAATTAATTAAGTTAATTAATCCGGTTTAATTAATTTAATTAACTAGTTAATTTTAATTAAACTGTAATTAGGATTAAACTAAACCCTAATTAAACCTAACAGTGTATGACAGGTGGGTCCCACGGGACCCACATGTCAGGTTGACCGGGTCAAACGGTCAACGCTGACTGCTGACGTCAGCACGACGTCATGCTGACGTCATAAATCCATTTTCGAATTAATTAAATAATTAATTAAATTTCAGAAATTAATAAAATCTTTAGAAAATCATATCTTTTAATCCGTAACTCGGATTAAAATATTTTCAACATGAAAGTTTCTCAGAACGACGAGACGAATCTGGATACACGGTCCGTTCGTCCGCCACGCACCCCTAACATACCAAACACGCAACTTTCCCCCTCCGGTTTATCTGTCCGAAAACGCGAAACACCGGGAATACTTTCCCGGATGTTTCCCCCCTTCGTCGGTATCACCTACTACCGCGATTGGGCACACCTAGCATCGTTACTTGTCATGTCATGCCTCGATATGCATTTGTTTGCACTGTATTCATTGTTTCTTCCCCCTCTTCTCTCCGGTAGACTACGAGACCGACGCTGCTGCTGCCCAGTTCGACTACGGAGTTGACGACCTCTCTCTCTTGCCAGAGCAACCAGGCAAGCCCCCCCCTTGATCACCAGATATCGCCTATTCCTTTCTATACTGCTTGCATTAGAGTAGTGTAGCATGTTACTGTTCGGTTACTCCTATTCTGTTGCATAGCCTGTCATTGTTGCTACAGTCATTGATACCTTACCCGCAATACTAAATACTTAGTATAGGATGCTAGTTTATCATTGTTGGCCCTACATTCTTGTCGGTCTGCCTTGCTATGCTATTAGGCCGTGATCACTCGGGAGGTGATCACGGGTATATACTATACATACATACATACTATACAGATGGTGACTAAAGTCGGGTCAGCTCGAAGAGTACCCGTGAGTGATTCACGGATTGGGGGCTGAAAGGACCTTTGTCCCGACGGCCCTCTGTGTGGATCTTTGAGGCGGAGTGGCAGGGCAGGTTGAGACCGCCTAGGAGAGAGGTGGGCCTAGCCCTGTTCGGCGTTCGCGGATATTTAACGCGCTTAACGAGATCTTGGTATTTGATCTGAGTTGGCTACGAGCCTATACGCACTAACCATCTACGTGGGAGTAGTTATGGGTATCCCGACGTCGTGGTATCAGCCGAAGCACTTCAGACGTCAGCGACGGAGCGGCGCGCGCCGGATTGGAACGTAAGCCTGCTCTTGTATTAAGGGGGCTAGTTCTGCTTCCGGCCGCCCTCGCAACGTGCAGGTGTGCTATGGGCGATGGGCCCAGACCCCTGTGCGCTTAGGTTTAGACCGGCGTGCTGGCCTCTCTGTTTTGCCTAGGTGGGGCTGCGACGTGTTGATCTTCCGCCGCCGGGCATGACCCAGGAAAGTGTGTCCGGCCAAATGGGATCAAGCGTGTTGGGTAAGTTGGTGCACCCCTGCAGGGAAGTTAATCTATTCGAATAGCCGTGATCTTCGGTAACAGGACGACTTGGAGTTGTACCTTGACCTTATGACAACTAGAACCGGATACTTAATAAAACACACCCTTCCAAGTGCCAGATACAACCGGTGGTCGCTCTACCTCAGGGATATGAGGAGGGGATCGCCGGGTAGGATTATGCTATGAGATGCTATTTGGAGATGTTACTTGGAGATGCTACTTGGAGGACTTCAATCTACTCTCTTCTGCTTGATGCAAGACGGTGGTTGCGAGAAGCGTAGTCTTCGACAGGATTAGCTATCCCCCTCTTATTCTGGCATTCTGCAGTTCAGTCCACTGATATGGCCTCCTTACACATATACCCATGCATATGTAGTGTAGTTCCTTGCTTGCGAGTACTTTGGATGAGTACTCACGGTTGCTTTCTTCCCCTTTTTCTCCCCTTTCCTTTCTTTCTGGTTGTCGCAACCAGAGGCTGGAGTCCAGGAGCCAGACGCCACCATCGACGACGACCCCTACTACACTGGAGGTGCCTACTACTACGTGCTGCCCGCTGATGACGACCAGGAGTAGTTTAGGAGGATCCCAGGCAGGAGGCCTGCGCCTCTTTCGATCCGTATCCCAGTTTGTGCTAGCCTTCTTAAGGCAAACTTGTTTAACTTATGTCTGTACTAAGATATTGTTGCTTCCGCTGACTCGTCTATGATCGAGCACCTGTATTCGAGCCCTCGAGGCCCCTGGCTTGTATTATGATGCTTGTATGACTTATTTATGTTTTAGAGTTGTGTTGTGATATCTTCCCGTGAGTCCCTGATCTTGATCGTACACATTTGCGTGCATGATTAGTGTACGATTGAATCGGGGGCGTCACAGATGGCCTATCAATGGTGCTGGATTCTTTCAAGATCTTATATATCCAAATGTATAGTTTTGATCTGAACAAGATTATTGGCTTGCTGCAGTGCTTTCCATGTCTGGAGAAGTTGTATATAAAGGTGATAATTTCATGCACATTGGAAGCCCGCATATAGTGTACTAGAATTAACCGTTCAGCTGTTGCTCTTTCGACACTCTTCTTTTAGACCTTAACTGTTTTCAATCTTCATGTCTATTTAGGCAACCGGACGGGGTAAGAAAGTTATAACCAATCGGTGGATTCGTAAGCATCAGGATTTTCTCACTTCTCATGAGATTTGATTGAAGACAATAATGCTAGAATGATATGTAGCCAACCGTGCAAACACAAGATTTGTCACATTCCTCCTGCTGAATGCGAGGTTACTATTGTCCATCAGGCTTAAGTTTATCAGCAGCATGGTTTTGACGGATGGGTATGTCGAAGAGCAAAAAAAGGAGTTTCAGGTGGGCAAAAGAGCTTGTGAACGTGTCAGGCTTCTATTTACAACATATTGTGGTCATAATCCAGTAAATTTTACGACCCAGGATGTTCATTCTATGGACCTGGCCGATCCATTTGACTGTGACTGCCGAAAACAGTGCTGGAGTTAGATGTTGTTGCCCTTTTCAATCTGGGTTTTTTGTAAACCTGATGAACAATTAACCCTCGTGCTTTTGTACAGTTTATAAGCTGGAGTTAGATGTTCCTGCCCTTTTCAACTCGGCTGTGACTGTCATATTTTCTTTGAAACATGGCAAATGGCTTGCCATTCGTTTAATTTAGAGTGAAATATTGTAACAAATCCCAACAAAGGGAAATAACATCACTCTCGCCGGCTGCTTGAGCTCACTGTGCATTACAGAAGCCAAGTGATTAGCCCCCACCAGCACCCACAAACTTATTTCGAACTAGCACATCAAATGGGCTGTAAATTTTCATAGGAAAGGCTGCATGACCGTGACAGATTTGGATTCTGACATTTGGGACCCGCGAGGAAATAGCCTATCCAAGGTGGTGTCGACTTACTAGCTAGTCAACAAACGATTCTGCCTACCAGCCGTTGGATTGACATCCAACATCTGTCGTGTATCTTCTATCTCTTGTCTTCTTCTTCCTCCAGCCGCCCAAACCAAACCACCCCATCGGCTCCGCCTGCTCCCACCTCCCATGGCTGGCTGCGCCTCCGCCGCCCTACCGTACGTACCCTCCAACATTGGCTAGTCCCTCCCTATATTCCCCCACACATCCTGTTATTCTCCAGCGACGTCAGCCCCAACACGCACCCGCGCCCGAACCAGTCAACCCTCGTACTCCCCTCCTCCTACGATTGGACCGGCCCATCTTCAACGGCTCCTGTTCGTTCCGTCTGAGGCCTCGCCGTCGTCCTCCGCCTTGCGGCCTTGGTTCGCTCACCGTGCGCGGTGCGCCACCCTCTTGCATTGTCAACGTCGTCAACAACCGAGAGGAACAAGGAGATGACTGTACGTGGAGAGGATGACAGTAGGGACCCACCAACATCATGGCAGTATGCAAGCAAGTGCCTCTAAGTACAAGCCAAAAATATGGTTCCTCCTAATGGTTGGACATCTGGGGCTCACGCCATTGTCAACGTAGTCAATAAATGAGAGAATTACACTACGAGCGGCTGACACCAAGGACCCAGCAAGTCGCGCAATTTTTTCCAGGAACAAGCAGTTGTTGTTTATACTAGTTTTGCGGGGGCTCTGCGGGGGCTGTGGCCCGTCTAGCCAGGGTTTTATTTATGTTTACCACATCATGAGCCCAGTTATGTTTTTTTCTTGCTAAAAATGGCTAGCCTAGATCTATTTTTTTCAAAGAAATACCCAAACAAGGCCTACTTGCTTTATCTGCCCTGCTGGGCTGCAAATCTTTCAAGATGAGGAGAGTTTCATTCGGTTTGCCCAGAAATGGGTTGTACATTTTTAAAACAAATCAAACCGGCAATTAGTTTCAATTTTTTTTCATTACAAGATCTTAAATTCCATTGATTTTTATGCGTGGACAATTATTTGGATTTTATATTTATATAAATTATTTTTTAAAATAGTTTGAATATGAATCGATATTTCTGGATTAAAAATAGTTGACCGCACCGAAATATGCAAAATTTTGTATACTTTTTAACCGTGGCCACAATATGGGGTGCAATGCTAACAAAAATAAGATGGGCTCTAGAAAAATTCTTAAGAATTAGCAAATGGGCTCTACATTATTAGAAATAATGGCAGATGGGATGTATGCTATTTTCCACAGATTTGAGGATGACTTGTGTGCCTACTACAGGTTGACGCGTATGCTTTCATTAAAAAAAGGTTGACGCACACGCAATGCCCTATCAACTTAGTCAACACACGAGAGCAGTGACTGTTGGATGTCCATCCAACGGCTGTCGTGCTTCTTCAATCTCTGCTCTTCATGCTCCAGCCGCTCAAACAAGCGCCGGCGGGACTGCGTGCTCCCTCCTCCCGCGGCCAGCTATGCTGCCGAGCAGGCCTCACGGCCCCACTGTACTGCCATCGCTGGCCTAGCCATCCCTCTACTCACCCACACATGCTGTTATTCTCCGGCGACGGCAGACGAACCAGTAAACCCTCGTACTCCTCCGCGTGGGAAACAACTGCCGAGTATTCCCTGCCTCCGTGTCGTTACCTTCCTAGGCCTCGCTGTCATCCACCACCCTGGTGCTCTCGGCGCGGCCTGGTCAACATGGTCAATGAACAACATCCATCGGAAGTGGACTGTACGTGGAGAGGCCGACAGCTGGGTCCACGGCCGCACACTAGGAAATGCGTCCTTATTATGCGCAAAATAATGATTCCTCCACCTGACAGCTAGGACCGACAGGAAGGGCCTCTGTATTTCACGATAAAAACATTCCCCCGCTGACAGGTCGGACCCACCAGCTATATCTTCGCACGCAAGGAAGTGCCTCCTTATTACGCCCAAAAAAATGAATACCCCCTACTAGCTAGGACCCACCATATTGTTGGGCTAACTTGTGGGCCTACTAAGTTGACGGGGACGGAGGGCTTTGTAAACTTAGTCAATAGTCCAGTGACCGTATGATGTCCATCCAACAGCCATAGTGCTTCTTCAACATCTGGTCTTCTTGCTCTAGCCGCCCAAAGCAGCGCCGGTCGTGCCGCCTGCTCCTGCCTCCCGTGGCCGGCTGTGCTACCGCGGAGGCCTCACCGCCCCCATACTACTCCCACCACTGGCTAGGCCATCCCTCCACTCACCCACACCCCCTGTTATTCTGCGGCGACGGTAGCCTCACACCGCAGCCGAACCAGTGAACGCTCGTACTACTCTCCGCGTGGGCATCCACTTCCGCGTCTTGCCCGGCTCCGCGTCGTCCCCTTCCTAGGCCTCGCTGTCATCCACCGTCGTGGTGCTCTCGGAGCGGCATGGTCAATGTGGTCAACGACCGACTTCCATTGGAAGAGTACCGTACATGGAGAGGCTGACAGCTAGGTCCACGGTAGCCCCAAGGAAGTGCCTCCTTATTACGTGGAAAATAATTATTCCTCCACCTGAAAGCGGGGACCCATCAGACGGGCCACCAGTATTTTTTTGAAAAAAATTATTTCCCCCTAACTGCTGGGACCCACATAACGGGCCACCGTATTTCGCCAAAAAAATGTTCCTCCCGCTGTCAGCTCGGACCCACCAGAAGTGCCTCCTTCTTACGCACAAAAAAATGAATACTCCCCCGGCTAACTGGGACCCACCTTGGTGGGTGGCTGACTAGTGGGCCTACTAAGGGCATGTACAATGGTTGATAAGATAGTCATATCTTAAATTTTGCATGTAAATTAGAGATGAAAAAAAAAAGTCTACAATGGGTCATCTCTTAGCCTTATCTTGAATAATTAGTTGTTCCTAAAAACATGGTGAGACAAATTGTGCTAAGATATCATCTCTTGTCTTCTCTTAAATAAGAGAAGACAAGCCTTCTCTTACGATCTCTCTCTCCTCCACCTCATCGTTTATCCTACGTGGCACTCTTAAGATAGAATCATTGTACATGCCCTAAGTTGACGGGGACGAAGGGCTTTGTCAACTTAGTCAATATGAACGATTCTAGCTCCAGTGACCGTACGATGTCCATCCAATGGCCGTAGTGCTTCTTCAACCTCTGGTCTTCTTGCTCCAGCCGACCAAAGCAGCGTCGGTCGTGCCGCATGATCCTGCCTCCCGTGGCCGGCTATGCTGCCACGGAGGCCTCACCGCCCCTACTCTTCCCACCACTGGCCAGGCCCTGCGGCGACGACAGCCTCACACCATAGCCGAACTAGTGAACCCACGTACTCCTCTCCGTGCGGGCTTCCACTGCCGCGTCTTCCCCGGCTCCGCGTCGTCCCCTTCCTAGGCCTCGCCGTCGTCCAGCGCCGTGGTGCTCTCCGCGCAGCATGGTCAACATGGTCAAGGAACGACTTCCATCGGAAGAGTACTGTACGTGGAGAGGCTGACAGCTGGGTCCATGGCCACAACCCAGTTTTTTTGTGATTTTCCAAGTAAGTTGCTTTGTCAGGCCTATTGGGCTGCAAATCTTTCAAGACGCGGAGAGCTTTCATTCGGCTGGCCGAGAAAATGGCCCATCAGTAATGAGAAATGGGTTGTACATTTTTAAAACACATCAAACCGACAATTAGTTTCAAATATCTTTTTTTTTCATTTCAAGATTTTAAATTACATTAATTTTTATGCGTGGAGAATGTGTTGGATTTTATTTTTTAAATCAGTTTTGAATGTGAGTCGAAATTTCAGGATTAAAAACAGTTCGGACCGCACCGAAATATGCAAATTTTCGTATAATTTTTTAACCGTGGCCACAATATGGGCTGTAATGCTAGCAAAAACAATATGGGCTCCAAAAAAACCTTAAAAATTAGCAAATGGGCTGTAAATTATTAGAAATAATGGCAGATGGGTTGTATGCTTTTTTCCATAGATTTGAGGCTTTCCTAGAAAAAGGTTGACGCACAATCAGTGACTGTTGGATGTCCATCCAACGGCCGTCGTGCTTCTTCAATCTCTGCTCTTCCTGCTCCAGCCGCTCAAACAAGCACCGGCGGGACTGCCTGCTACCTCCTCCCCGCGGCCGGCAGTGCTGCCGCGCAGGCATCACCGCCCCACCGTACTCCCATCACTGGCCTAGCCATCCCTCTACTCAACCTCACCTGCTGTTATTCTCCGGCGACGGTAGACGAACTAGTAAACCCTCATACAGTCTTACTCCCCTCCGCATGGGAAACAACTGCCGAGTCTTCCCTGCCTCCGTATCGTCCCCTTCCTAGGCCTCGCCCTCGTCCACCACTGTGGTGCTCTCGGTGCAGCGTGGTCAATGTGGTCAATGAACGACTTCCATCGGAAGAGTATTGTGCATGGAGAGGCCGACAATTGGGTCCACGGTGGCCGCAAGGAAGTTCCACCTTATTACGCGCAAAATAATTATTCCTCCACCTGACAGCAGGGACCCATCGGACGGGCCACCGTATTTCGCGAAAAAAATGTTTCTTGCCTGACTGCTGGGACCCACCAGCTACACCTTCGCACGCAAAGAAGTGTGTCCGGGCAAAAAAACAAAACCAAAACGATTCGACCCTCTGACTGCTGGGACCCACCAGCTACATCTTTGCACGCAAGGAAGTGCCTGATAGTCGGGACCCACCTGGTCAAAGCGTACGTAGCATTTTCATTCTGGTCACGAACGTGTACGTACATATATACTGGTTGATGTAGAGGTGTGCACGTGTCGTAGTAGAGGCGCGCACGTAGCATGTACATGTACGTACAGTGGCCAGGGTGAAAGAAAGAAAATACAGCCACGTATGTGTACATACAGGTGGGGTCTCGAACGCCTACTCGTGCATACGTACGGCGAGGGCTCGTGTTCATGGGGAGGCAATGGAATGCATCGTGTTCATGGGGAGGCAACGGAATGCGTCATGTTCATCGGGAGGCAACGAAATGCGTGGGAGCCAACCGGCTGGGTCAGAATGGAATGCGTCGTCGTGTTCATCAGGAGGGCTTGGACGGAATAGGCGATGGAAACAAGGCCTGGCATACCGCAAAGTGGAGGAAACAGACCTCCTACGTTCGAATGGGGTTCTGTTGATCGGGAGGGGTGTGGCGTACCACAAAACGGAGGAAACGGACCTCCTACGGTCGAAACGGGGGTCCTGTTGATCGGGAGGAGTGTGGCGTACCGCAAAACGGACGAAACGGACCTCCTATGGTCGAAACGGGGGTCCTGTTGATCGGGAGGGGTGTGGCATACCGCAAAACGGACGAAACGGACTTGTGTTGGAGCGCTATGGTCGAAACGGGGGTCGTCTTCATCGGGAGGGGTGTGGCGTACCACAAAACGGGACTCCACGGGATACTATTCATCTCCATCGTCGACCTCCCCTAGCCTCCATGGGCTCCTGTTCATCCAGTCTCCACCACATGCTACTCCACCAGCTACTGTTCAACCACCCCTCCACCGTCTACTGTTCATCCAGCCCTCCACACCATGGGGTCCTGTTCAACCACTCCTCCACGGGCACCCCTCCACCATCTACTGTTCATCTAGCCCTCCACCACACCACGGGGTCCTATTCATCCACAGGCAATGCCAGCGCTCACTATTCATCCACCCCCCCGCAACGCTCACTGTTCATCCCAGAGGCAGCATCGATCTGCTTCAGTTAGCAGTAGTAGCGAAGGAATCGCTCGATCGGGTTCAGTTAACAGCCATCGATCGATCGCTCGGGTTCAGTAACGCGTCGCTTGAAGCTTAATCGCTCGGGTTCAGTTAGATCCCAACGCCTCGCTCGGGTACAGTTAGAGCCAACGCCTCGCACACACGCGCGTACCTATACGAGAGAAACGCGCATCGCTCAGCCCCGACCTCCCACCGTAATCGGGAACTCCCCGAAATTTTCCTCCCCCTCGCTTCTACCATGGTTTTTTCCGTCATGGACGGCCCAAAGAATGTCATGCAGCTGTGTCTCTGGCCCGCCCAGGACAAAAAGCCCATTTTCTGTCATGATTTTTTGTCATAGAAGTAGGAGCCCACCACATCTATGATGATACCGAGTTTTGTCACAATTATCGTCATAGAAGTGTCATATGTATGACAGAAAAAAACTTCGTTCGGCCCAAAATGTCACGGATGTGTCTTTTTTTTGTAGTGAATATAGATGGTCATAACCTTGTAAATTGTGGTGGGTTGCTACGACTAGGTGCCACCTCATCAGTTTTGCCTATGTGTCATGTCCATGTGGTAGTTTTTTCCCTAGTTGTGAAGCAACCTATATTTCTGTCATTCCCAAAATTCCCAAAAAAATCTCATAAATTCTTTGGGTCATATATTCATCAAATATGTAAAAAACCTTCCTTGCCTAGTTCAAAAATAATTCAAAAATATTCATTTTCCTATTCTGTTCAGAAAAACACTTTGTGAAGGAAGTACCACTTTGGCATGTCCAAATGGTATCCATTTCCTACAGTGCTTTCACATTCCCAGATAACCATCCTCCACCAAATGCCAGTTCAATCCATTCATTATTTTGAGCCCAGCTTCAACATTTGTATTTATGTCCAGTGTGGTACTTTGCAAAGCAAGTACCACCTAGGCTCCTCCTTTTAAGCTGAAAATTTGTGAAGACAGTCTTCTTAGTAATTGATCATCCTCAGCAAAAACTCATGCCCATTAGCCATGTGCATTTCCCGTACCGCTAATCAAACACTTGGTTGCTTATTCATGTTTGAGCATCGATCGGTCTCCTCGTGAGAATCTTATGTTGTGATTTTCTTCCTAGCACCTACTTGGGGAGTGCCCAACCCACTAGACATGCCTAGGCCGCCCACAACACATGGCAACGCCACGACCAAACGGTGACCACGCGGCGGGCATGCGAGTTTACGCGCTCTAAAGTTGGGGCCCTCGGCCACCGTCCAAACCTCGACGTATCGCCACCAAACCATGTATTTATGACTCAATAGGTACTTATGTAAATAGAAAAGATTTTTGGAAAAAATAAATAGCAAACTATGAGGCAGCTGCAGTTCAAATTTGACCCGCTTCCTACTAAATCGGCGGGAATTTGTCTTTTTCACCAGAGGTGGATCAAAACTTTTGACACCCAACCATTTTGTCAATTGTGCATTAAATATGGCCTAGTATTTTAGAAAATCGATTTGGTCCAATTTTGCAACAAATATATGGTAGGTCCTTCACAAAAAAAACTCATTTAAGGCATTCGAAAAATGGAAAATGAATTTTCCGTGCAAAGAAAATGAAAACTCCCTTAGGCAACATTGTTTGGAATTCCAATATGCACCCTTGTGCACAGTATGAGATCATTTGAACAAACTATGCCATGAATGTGGCCATAAGCTTGATCATTTGGCTTGAAAGCCATGAATCTTCACGCATGATAGCTCTTTTTAAGAACACTTTTTTAAAATAATTTTCGTATTACAAGTTTATTATTTTTCCTGCAAACTTGGTCACATATAATGACACAATGCGAAGGTTTTCCAAATTTTTATTTTTTTTTAATTTTTTATGCCCGTTTCAAAATGCGGTCAAAACGGCGGGCTCGACCGTTCCTAGCTAGTGGTTGAATCTTGGAAAACCTTGATGTTTATCTGATGAAATAGATACTTATGTACCTAGAACTGAATTTTGGAAAAAATGAAGATCAAACTATGAGGCAGCTGCAGTTCAAATTTGACCCGCTTCTTGCTGAATCGGCGGGAATTTGTCTTTTTCACCAGAGGTGGATCAAAACTTTTGACACTCAACCATTTTGTCAATTGTGCATTAAATATGGCCTGGTATTTTAGACAATTGATTTGGTCCAATTTTGAAACAAATATATGGTATGTCCTTCACAAAAAAAAACTCATTTCGGTCACTCGTAAAATGGAAAATGAATTTTCTGTGCAAAGAAAATGAAAACTCCCTTAGGCAACATTGTTTGGAATTCCAAGATGCACCGTTGTGCATGATATGAGATCATTTGAACAAAAAATGCCATGAATGTGGCCATAAGATTGATCATTTTGCTTGAAAGCCATGAATCTTCATGCATGATAGCTCATTTCTGAGAACAATTTTTTAAAATATTTTCCGTTTTACAAGTTTATTATTTTTCCTGGAAACTTGGTCACATATAATGACACAATACAAAGGTTTTCCAATTTTTTTTATTTTTTTGAATTTTTATGCCCGTTTCAAAATGCGGTCAAAGTGCGTGCCTAGACTGTAAGGTGATACCTGGGGAGAGTGTTGTACCCCAGCATAAGCTGGTGGTTGCTGACTTCCGCTTTCGGATTCGTGTCCAGCGGGATAAGCATGCCAAGGTCGCTAGAACGAAGTGGTGGAAGCTCAAGGGGGAGGTAGCTCAGGTGTTCAAGGAGAGGGTATTTAAGGAGGGCCCTTGGGAGGAAGGAGGGGATGCGGATAATATGTGGATGAACATGGCGACTTGCATTCGTAAGGTGGCCTCGGAGGAGTTTGGAGTGTCCAGGGGAAGGAGAAGCGAAGATAAGGATACCTGGTGGTGGAACGATGATGTCCAGAAGGCGCTTAAAGAGAAGAAAGATTGCTTCAGACGGCTATACCTGGATAGGAGTGCAGACAACATAGAGAAGTACAAGATGGCGAAGAAGGCCGCAAAGCGAGCTGTTGGTGAAGCAAGGGGTCGGGCATATGAGGACCTCTACCAACGGTTAGGCACGAAGGAAGGTGAAAGGGACATCTATAAGATGGCTAAGATCCGGGAGAGGAAGACGAGGGATATTGGCCAAGTCAAATGCATCAAGGACGGAGCAGGCCAACTCTTGGTGAAGGACGAAGAGATTAAGCATAGATGGCGGGAGTACTTCGACAAGCTATTCAATGGGGAGAATGAGAGTTCTACCATTGAACTGAATGACTCCTTTGATGAGACCAGCATGCGTTTTGTGCGGCGCATCCAGGAGTCTGAGGTGAAGGAGGCTTTAAAAAGGATGAAAGGAGGCAAGGCGATGGGCCCTGATTGTATCCCCATTGAGGTGTGGAAAGGTCTCGGGGACATAGCGATAGTATGGCTAACCAAGCTTTTCAACCTCATTTTTCGGGCAAACAAGATGCCAGAAGAATGGAGACGGAGTATATTAGTACCAATCTTCAAGAACAAGGGGGATGTTCAGAGTTTTACTAATTACCGTGGAATTAAGCTGATGAGCCATACAATGAAGCTATGGGAGAGAGTCATTGAGCACCACTTAAGAAGAATAACAAGCGTGACCAAAAATCAGTTTGGTTTCATGCCTGGGAGGTCGACCATGGAAGCCATTTTCTTGGTACGACAACTTATGGAGAGATATAGGGAGCATAAGAAGGACTTGCATATGGTGTTCATTGACTTGGAGAAGGCCTATGATAAGATACCGCGGAATGTCATCTGGTGCCTTGGAGAAACACAAAGTCCCAGCAAAGTACATTACCCTCATCAAGGACATGTACAATAATGTTGTGACAAGTGTTCGAACAAGTGATGTCGACACCGATGACTTCCCGATTAAGATAGGACTACATCAGGGGTCAGCTTTGAGCCCTTATCTTTTTGCATTGGTGATGGATGAGGTCACAAGGGGTATACATGGAGATATCCCATGGTGTATGCTCTTTGCGGATGATGTGGTGCTAGTTGACGATAGTCGGACGGGGGTAAATAGGAAGTTAGAGTTATGGAGACAAACCTTGGAATCGAAAGGGTTTAGGCTTAGTAGAACTAAAACCGAGTACATGATGTGCGGTTTCAGTACTACTAGCTGTGAGGAGGAGGAGGTTAGCCTTGATGGCCAGGTGGTACCTCGGAAGGACACCTTTCGGTATTTGGGGTCAATGTTGCAGGAGGATGGGGGTATTGATGAAGATGTGAACCATCGAATCAAAGCCGGATGGATGAAGTGGCGCCAAGCTTCTGGCATTCTCTGTGACAAGAGAGTGCCACAAAAGCTAAAAGGCAAGTTCTACAGGACGGCGGTTCGACCCGCAATGTTGTATGGCGCGGAGTGTTGGCCGACTAAAAGGCGACATGTTCAACAGTTAGGTGTGGCGGAGATGCGTATGTTGAGATGGATGTGTGGCCACACGAGGAAGGATCGAGTCCGGAATGATGATATACGAGAGAGAGTTGGGGTAGCACCAATTGAGGAGAAGCTTGTCCAACATCGTTTGAGATGGTTTGGGCATATTCAGCGTAGGCCTCCAGAAGCTCCAGTGCATAGCGGACGGCTAAAGCGTGCGGAGAATGTCAAGAGAGAGCGGGGTCGACCGATTTTGACATGGGAGGAGTCCGTTAAGAGAGACCTGAAGGATTGGAGTATCGACAAAGAGCTAGCTATGGACAGGGGTGCGTGGAAGCTTGCTATCCATGTGCCAGAGCCATGAGTTGGTTGCGAGATCTTATGGGTTTCACCTCTAGCCTACCCCAACTTGTTTGGGACTAAAGGCTTTGTTGTTGTTGTTGTTGTTGTTCAAAATGCGGTCAAAACGGCAGGCTTGACCGTTCCTAGCTAGTGGTTGAATCTTGGAAAACTTTTAATGTTTCTTTGATGAAATAGATACTTATGTACCTAGAATTGATTTTTGGAATAAATAAAGAGCAAACTATGAGGCAGCTGAAGTTCAAATTTGACCCGCTTCCTACTGAATCGGTGGGAATTTGTATTTTTCACCAGAGGTGGATCAAAACTTGACACCCAACCATTTTTTTAATTGTGCATTAAAGACGGCCTAGTATTTTAGAAAATTGATTTGGTCCAATTTTGCAACAAATATATGGTAGATCCTTCACAAAAAAAACTCATTTCGGGCACTCGGAAAATGGAAAATGAATTTTCCGTGCAAAGAAAATGAAAACTCCCTTAGGCAACATTGTTTGGTATTCCAAGATGCACCCTTGTGCACAGTATGAGATCATTTGAACAAACTATGCTATGATTGTGGCCATAAGATTGATCATTTGGCTTCAAAGCCCTGAATCTTCACGCATGATAGCTCATTTCTGAGAACACTTTTTTAAAATAATTGTCGTATTACAACTCTATTATTTTTCCTGAAAACTTGGTCACATATAATGACGCAATGCAAAGGTTTTCCAATTTTTTGATTTTTTTCAATTTTTTATGCCCATTTCAAAATGCGTTCAAAACGGTAGGCTTGACTGTTCCTAGCTAGTGGTTGAATCTTGGATTTTTTTGTGTGTTTCTATGATTAAATAGATACTTATGTACCTAGAAATAATTTTTGGAAAAAATAAAGAGCAAACTATGAGGCAACTGCAGTTCAAATTTGACCCGCTTCCAACTAGATCGGCAGAAATTTGTCTTTTTCACCAGAGGTGGGTCGAAACATTTGACACCCAACAATTTGGTCAATTGTGCATTAAATATGTCCTAATATTTTAGAAAATTGATTTGGTCCAATTTTGAAACAAATATATGGTAGGTGCTTGACAAAAAAACTCATTTTGGGCACTCGAAAAAATGGAAAATGAATTTTAGTTAACTACGACCAATTTTGTACTTAACTATGACCAATTTAGATGGTCGTGACATCGTATGCGTGTACTGCATTTTGATTGGTCCATGGGTGTTTGAAGCGGATCGTGGATGGAACACTGTTGGATTTTTGCGGATCTAACGGCTGTCCTCACCCCAAGCCCACCTAAGCCGAAACCCTAGTCCTCGTGGACATTTTTCATCCACCCCCCCCCGCTTCCTTTCTTTCTCCCCTCGCTCTCCGGCCCTCGCACGCCTCCCCTCTGATCCTCCCCTCCCCGCTCAATCCCATGGCGAACCCCGTCGCCTCCCCTCTCCTCCTTCCCTCCTGCGCGCGTTGGCCACCTCCCTCCGGTGGATCTCGACCCCCACCCCCCAAGCGCCGCTGCTCCACCCTCTCCCCCGCCCATCCACAGATCGAGCGAGGGGCGAGGCAGCGCCCAGATCCCTCCTTCCTGACCTCATCCAACTCCGCACCTCCATGAACGCTCTAGTCTTACTGAAAGTCTAGCCTAATAGTTTAACACCGCATCCGCCGCTGCCGCATTCGCCGTAGAGAGATGGTGCTGTGGGAGATCACCGCCATCACCGCCTACTTCCTCGGCCTCCGCCGCACATACTACCTCGCGCTCCGCGGCCAGCGCCGCCTCATCGGGCCCAACCACCCCAGGCTCCGCGACTTCGTCTACAGGTACCAAATCGCCGCCCCTCCTTCGTATTCTTTTCTACAAGGGCGAGAGACCTGATTCCCGACGACCTTCTTCGCCCCCGGTATCTCCTTCGGCTTATTAGCCAGCCTCGTGCCACGCCCGGCCCTCACTGGCTGACTGGTCGTGCTATCGTACCTTATCGACCAATGGTTTGCTCCTGCGTAGCATGGGCGTCCGGTGAACCGTGTGCTGTAGCAATGGGTACAGCGTCAGAACAAAGAGTTGGCTTTAGATTAGGGGAAGCTTGGGCTAAATCAAAACTCTGGTAAAGCTGCCGCTCTGTGCTGCTAAACGGCACCTACTAGCCTCGTAGGATAAAACAGAACAATGAATAGTTGATTGATGTGCAAGTTGTCCAACATAAGGTCTCGACATAAAAAGATAGGAAGGTGTTCCTGCTATCTGATTGTTAGAGAGCATAAGTGATAAGTGTTGTGTTGGGGAGTTCACTGCTGTGTGCGAAACTTGTAGCCGGGAGGTTTCATCTTTTACTGCCCCGACATTTCTAGCTTTAGGTTGACATTATTTGAAAATGTAAAACATTCTGTAGGAGCATTACATTTTGCTCTAGTCTGAATCCATTGAAGTTTGAAACTGATAGGTGTTAATCTACTTGTCTTACTGAAATTGCTCTAGTCCGAATCTGTTGAAGTTTGAAAGTGTTAGGTGTTAAAACAGTTCACTGAAATTGTTGTAGTCTGAAAAATAGTTAACTGAATCTGCTGAAGTCTAAAACTGCTAGGTGTTGGGAATTGTCTGCAACAACTGTAATCTTGTAGATAAGTAAAATATGAATGTTATTGGGGACATAAATCATTATGGAACTTGAAGTTGCAACTTAGTTGATTCGCTTGATTTAGCCAACAATACTAAATAAATCTCGATTCTGCACCCGAGCTTTATTCAGGTTTTGTACATGAGCTTCAACCTTGGTCGTGTTATTCCTTTTATTTTCTAACCTCATCGTCCTTGGAAAAAGGATATTATGATTCTTTTTGTTATGACTTGGAAAAAGGTACAAGTAGGTGCTCGAGCTCGAGCATCGTCACCAAGCAGGTCGCTGAGTGGGAGGCCGTCGTCATGCGCTTGGGGAGGTGGATTGACTACAAGGCCGACTGCAAGGGGAGGTGGTCCATCGCCTTGGCTGTCCTCACCGTAGGCTTCTCTCCTGTAAGTTATCCCACTGATTCCTCCCCTCTGCTTATCTCCTATGTTCTGTGTGGTAAATCTTATGATGGTGTTTCTGCTTTTGCCATAAGATCTTGGACTTGCTGTCATCTTGGGTTGATTATAAGCTTGCTGTTGTCTTGGCTTCTCAAAACTAAGAATAGTAACCCTCCAAAGAGATAACATTCAGTAGCTCGTTGCACATTTAGCTCTGAAGAATTGTTCTATTCACAATTTATATCAAACTTCTTAAACATTTAGCTCTGAAGAATGGGGTGCCGTGCTTTCGGCCTTGTCAAGAGGTAACTGAAATACCAGCACTATCTTCTACGCTTTGGTGATCTAAATTTCTGATTGTTTTGGTGCTGGCTTGCTTCCTAACACAAATACGAACTGTAAACGAAATTGCGGTTTCTGAAATTAGTTTTCTTGCCAGTACAACACTTGTAGACTGTAGTTAAATTTGTTCGTTCCAAATTCGACTGCAGATATCATCCGTGTTTACTGAGACACACTATAATATTTCGGAAAAACTGGGTTATCAGAGAAATGTGCTACTATATAAACATCATTTTGCGTATGAATCTGATACAGTGTGAATTATGTGTTACATCTGCTGTTGCAGACATGAGACTCCATGTTTATAGATAAATTTCCCTTTATCTATAGCGCATTTGCGCCTTGGCATAGCATTTTTATTTCCATAGAACTGAATGTCGCGGATAGAACTATTCAGTCAGTCTGTCTTAGTAGTAGCTACTGAAAACCGACTTGCATTGCTTCATGGAAATCTCTGACGGTCATAGTGAAGAACTCAATTGTGTACAACCAAAATTGATCCAAATCCTATGTATCTAGAACTGCATCTTCACATTCTTTAGTGCAGCCATGTAGTAGCACTGTAGTAACCTTCTAGATCAGTTCATTTAGCGATTTTTTTGGGGAGTTCATATTGTAATCTATTTATATCATGAAGTTTCTAGGACAGTTGTCTACCTGCTTGTATGATAGGCATCACCTTTCGTGTATGAAATAAACAAGTTGATCCGGTTCCTTTGGTTGAACATGATGTTCTTGGGTAGTGTGAGCAACTACTGCATCAACAGCGTGGGCTGCCTTGTCGTCGTGATCAAGGGCACCTGACCCATCCTCGACCCAACAAACATTCCTCATTGTATTCCACACAATGATTCTTGAGGTTTCTACTGTGTTGTATGTATGTACTCCTGTCCAAATTCACTGCACACTTCCAAGGCTACTGTATGGCTTATGTTAGTATCATTCATGTTGTTTGTTAGTGCTTGGTTGGATGAGGCTGGATTTGTGCGTCTCCGGTCTGATGCATTTGTGCGTGCGTGTGATGAACAGTGACCTCGGATCTGGTGAAGGGCACCAAGGAGAAGCAACTAAAAGTTCAAGGGCCCTGTCAGGATGCTGCTCAACATCACCACCAAGAAGTTCCCATGTGGAGAAGGTAGCCACCTCCCTCTCTTTGCCCTTCTGCCCGATCCCATTTGCTTAGTAGCTCTGCATAGTATCTGGTCCTTGCATTCTCACAATATCTCATTGGTGATGTGGGTCACTATGTTTTTGTGGATAACTGACTGTTTAGGGAATTTCCATGACGATGATGATGTTGTGCTGGGCAGCGGATGTGAAACATTTAGACCGATGCATCCTTTCCGGTCTTTGATGATCTAAATTGAGCTTTTTAAAACTGATGCCTAGCATGCCATCAACTTTTTTGTTCCTCATCTAGAGAAGCAGCTATGTGTGTTGGTGTGATGTAATGTAGAGGAGTTGCATTTGAATCGTTTGTCAGCTGAGCAAATGATGTTAGAAGGAGATGCTGTTGAGCATATGATGTTATAAGGAGATGCTACTGAGATTTTACGCTGTTGAAGTATCTTAAACCGAGCTTTTTAAAACTGATGCTTGGTTGATCTAGTTCTAGTATATTAGTTGGGTGAGATTCTATTGTTGTTGTTGCTGTGTTGTCATTTCTTTTTACGTTGTTGAAGGATAAAAAAGATAAGCATTTCTCCAGACAATGTCTGAAGTAGTTGCTGTTGTGTAGTCATCAGCTGGACCTATGCATTTCATCAGAAGTCAGATATAGCTTGGACTATACTTCTGAATAGAATTGAAACATTTCTCTTTCATTTATTTTTCTTCAATTCTTTGGATCAAACGGCTCTCTTGAACACATGTTCGTTAGTGTGGTGACGGTTAAACAACTACAGTAGATCGGCGTTTTTTGCATTTTTGCATTTATGAACCTTGGATATTTTGCCAAAAATAAACCCTTAAATTCGTTGCCATTCCTTTGATAGTAATTTTTTGTGGCCGCTAAGTATTTTTTAGCAGTAATAAACCTAGCTCTTTCATGTTGCAACCCAACAGGAGCACCCCTGTTTGTCTGCATAATAAACATATCTGCTCTGCTGCTCTTAGTTTTAACTAGCCAACGCAAGGATGACGCCAACCATCGCTATTAGATTTATTATCCATGTTGAAGTGTAGAACAACAACAGGTTAACACGTTTTATTTGTCCTATGCAATTCTGTTGTTTTATTTGCCCTTTCTAGTATTGTACAAACTGATGCAAACTGATGCATTCCTGGCATAAACAAATTATTCTATAAGATTTCTAAACTGATGCAAACTCAGCAACAGCAACTGCATACTTCAGCAGCAGCAGTATACTTCAGGAAGTTCTGTTCATTATACTAATGCCTCAGCAGCAGTATACTAGTGTTTCTATTGTTATCCATACTTCATTATTCCGTTATCCATACTAATGCCTCAGCAGCAGTATACTACTGTTATCCATGCTCCTAGCTGCTTGTGTATCTGTTAATTATTCTTTTCCTAGTTGTTCTTTGTAGGAAGATATTGCTTTCATTGGCAGCCATGATAACATAATTTCCTGTCTTCTACAGGAGCTCTAGGCTGAAGAAGTTCGAAGAAGGGAACACTTCATCTTTGTAGCTAGTTTTATCTTCTTGGGTGTTTTATTTTCCTGGGTGTTCCTGGGTGTTTACTTCAAAGATATTCCTGGGTGTTCTAAATTCCTAGATGATGTGAACTATCGCATGATTGTAATATATATAATATACTCATTTTGGTCGCCATTTGTGAAAATTTATGTGATTGAAATATTGGGAATGTTGATTATTTATTGTATTTTTGAGGATCAGATCATTAATTCCGGATACATCATAAATGAAACAAATACTATTTGGGCCCTAAAAAGGCCACAAATCAAACAGTTCAGGAAAATTAACAAAATTGCTTAAAAATCAATTGTGAAAAGGTGAAGGCCAAGAAAATAAAAAGTCCTAGGCCCGAAAAGAACGAGGCTGAAATGTTGGGCTTGGCCCATCTACCCGACCAAAATTAATATGAGAAAAAAACATAAATAGGCTGAATTGTTGGGCTGGCCCATGTAAATCGTCGAATTGGACCGGGCTAAATCTTATCAACGACCTTTTTAATTGGTCGCAATTTTGCCACGTCGGATCCGACATGGCCTGGGCAGACAACCAGCGACCAAAACAAAAGGTCATGGGTTCAATGACCTTTTGTTTAGGTCATAAACGTCTAGGACCCTATCCCGAAGAAGGTCGTTAATTTCAGTTTACGACCGCCAGCTTTTAACCTTCTGTTTTTTGTCACAAAAATGACACAAATGAAAAACAATGACCATTCAGTGACCAATAGTCAAGGTCACAAGTTGACATATTTCTTGTAGTGCTTGTGTTTGCATGAAACTGATTCTCTTTGCTGAATCTCAAATGCGTGTTTATCTCTTTGAGCTTTATATGCTTGCGTTCGCATGATCAATTCCTATCTCTGTTCTAGATGCCTGCCGGTATCATATTCCCGCAATTGTCGTAAGGGTCTGGCCCTTAACACTCATCTTGGCATGGATGCGTCCCAACAAGTTTTTCCTAGGCAGATCTCGATGCAGCCTCCCATCCTGTGAGCATGGCTCGGGACAGGACGATGGTGCAATCAAAGAAACTAGACAAGGTTCCATCACATTAAGGTTTTCATAGTACGAACACTCACTAAAGTCAAAGGGGTAAACAACCGCAAAAACCTAAATGCATTAACAAGAAACGATGATGTAGACTTAGCTTTTTTGTTCTAGTCCCTTCTCTCTCTGTCGACCCACGTGTGCTTGGTTTGCTCGCGACGTCTGGAGGAGTAGAAGCTGAATAGGTAACGTTCTTGCTCCCGGCAGAGACCGATACGCGCCAGGTGTGCCTGGCGGGTAGTGGAGTACAGTGCCGGGCCCTTCTGGCCCTCCATTCCTTTTCCCCTTCCTCTTCGAAACAACCAAGTGGCGGTTGTCGTATGGATCATGTTCACGTGGACGGCCTTGCTGTAGCACGTTGGCTGATGCATGGATTCATTCATGTGCTTCACTCAAGATTTCCCGAAATAGGGTAAATATTGGACCAAGCATTAATGACGCCAGGGCCAAGATGGATCGAATGCTGACGAAGGGAGGGATAGAAAAGTGGGACCTTGCGCTTGCGCGCATTGCCCCGTTCCCTTGAACGACGCCCGAATAGCGGGCATGCCGCATGGGTCGCCGAGGGGAGCATATCATTGTTCTACAACAATCTCCGCCATAGCTATGGCTGTAGTAGGATGTGGTGACAAAATAGTGCAGGCGTGGGGACGACTCTGCTTGGCCTTCGTATCTTCGTAGGCGTCGTGAATGCCAAAAGCACTACAAAAAAAGACACATCCGTGACATTTTGGGCCAAACGAATTTTTTTCTGTCATACTTATGACACTTCTATGACGATAATTGTGACAAAACCCGATATCATCATAGATGTGGTGGGATCCTACTTCTATGACAAAAAATCATGACAGGAAATGGGCTTTTCATCCTGGGCGGGCCGAAGAAGTAGGTGCATGAAATTCTTTGGGCCGTCCATGACGGAAAAAGCCGTGGTAGAAGTGAGGGCGAGGAAAATTTCGGTGAGTTCCTGGTTACGGTGGGTGGGGGGCAAGCGATGCGTGTTTCTCTTGTACACGTACGCGCATGTGTGCGAGCCGTTGGCTCTAACTGAACCTGAGCAAGGCGTTGGGCTCTAACTGAACCTTAGTGATTGCTCTAGCTACGTTACTGATCCCGAGTGACTCCTTCGCTACTGCTGCTAACTGAAGCCGATCGATGCTGCCTCTGGATGAACAGTGAGCGTTGTAGGC
>NC_041387.1:210594483-210776598 GCF_002162155.2 Triticum dicoccoides | reverse complement strand
ATGCACAGTGAGCAGTGGGGGTGGATGAATAGGACCCCGTGGTGTTGCCTCTGGATGAACAGCACCCGGTCGATCGAGCCAGTTGGGGCTGGATGAACAGGACCCCGTGGAGGGCCGGATGAACAGGACGACCCCCTGGAGGGCTGGATGAACAGTAGATGGTGGAGGGGTGGATGAACAGTAGCCCATGGAGGGCTGGTTGAACAGGAATCCATGGAGAGGGGTGGTTGAACAGAAGCCGGTGGAGTAGCGCGCGGTGGAGGCTGGATGAACAGGAGCTCATGGATGAACAGTCGCAGGTGGAGGCTAGAGGAGGTCAACGGTGGATGAACAGTAGCCCGCGGAGGCTGGAGGAGGTCGACGGTGGAGATGTACAGTATCCTGTGGGGTCCCATTTTGCGGTACGCCACACCCCTCCCGATGAACAGGACCCCCGTTTCGACCGTAGCGCTCCAACACAAGTCTGTTTCCTCCGTTTTGTGGTACGCCACACCCCTCCCGATTAACAAGACCATGTTTCGACCGTAGGAGGTCCAACACAAGTCTGTTTCCTCCGTTTTGCGGTATGCCAGACCCCTCCCGATGAACATGATCCCGTTTCGAACCTGGCCAGTCGAACACAAGGCCGTTTCCTCCGTTCTGCCATACGCCAGGCCTTGTTTCCATGGCCTGTTTTGTCCAAGCCGGTTGGCTCTCACGTGTTCCATTTCCTCCCGATGAACATGACGCATTCCGTTGCCTCCCGATGAACACGACACATTTTGTTGCCTCCCCATGAACATGACACATTTTGTTGCCTCCCCATGAACATGAAGACGACATAGTTTCTTCGTTCTATCCCAGCCATGCACACGAGCCCTGGCTGTACGTATGTGCGAGTAGTCGTTCGAGACCCCACCCGTATGTACGTACATGGCCTTATTTTCTTTCTTGCACACTGGCCATTGTACGTATGTGTACATGCTACGTGCTCGCCTCTACTACGACACATGCGTGCCTCTACATCCACCAGTATGTACATACACGTTTGCGACCAGAATGACAATGCTACGTACGCTTCGACCAGGTGGGTCCCGACTGTCAGGATCTTCCTTGTGTGCGAAGATGTAGCTGGTGGGTCCCAGCAGTCAGGGAGGCGAATCATTTTTTTGCTCGGACGCCTTCCTTGCGTGCGAAGATGTAGCTGGTGGGTCCCAGCAGTCAGTGGGGAAACATTTTTTTGTGAAATACGGTGGCCCGTTCGGTGGGACCCCGCTGTCAGGTGGAGGAATAATTATTTTGCGTGTAATAAGGAGGCACTTCCTTGCGGCTGCCGTGGACCCAGTTGTCAGCCTCTCCATGTACAGTACTCTTCCGATGGAAGTCGGTCGTTGACTACATTGACCACGCCGCACCGAGAGCACCACAGCGGTGGACGAAGGCGAGGCCTAGGAAGGGAAGACGCGGAGCTAGGAAATACACGGCAGTGGATGCCCACACGGAGAGGAGTACGAGGGTTCACTGGTTCGGCTGCGGTGTGATGCTGCCGTCCCGCAAAATAACAGGGGGTGCGGGTGAGTAGAGGGATGGTCTGGCGAGCGGTGGGAGTAGTAGGAGGCGGTGAGGCCTCCGCGGCATCACAGCCGGCCACAGGAGGCAGCAGCATGCAGCATGACCGGTGCTGCTTTGGGCGGCTGGAGCAAGAAGACCAGAGGTTGAAGAAGCACTACGGTCGTTGGAGGGACATCGTACGGTCACTGGAGCTAGAATCATTTATATTGACTAAAGTTGACAAAGGCCTCCGTCCCAGTCAACTTAGTAGGCCCACAAGTCAGCCTCCCACCAAGGTGGGTCCCAGCTAGCTGGGAGAGTATTCATTTTTCTGTGCGTAATAAGGAGGCACTTCCGGTGGGTCCGAGCTGACAGCGAGGGGAACATTTTTTTCGTGAAATATGGTGGCCCGTCCTGTGGGTCCCAGCAGTCAGGGGGGAAATTTTTTTTTCATGAAATACTGGTGGCCCTTCCGGTGGGTCCCTACTGTCATGTGGTGGAATAATATTTTCCGCGTAATAAGGAGGCACTTCCTTGCGGCTGCCGTGGACCCAGCTGTCAGCCTCTCCACGTACACTACTCTTCCGATGGAAGTCAGTCGTTGACCACACTGACCACGCCACGCCGAGAGCCCCACGGCGGTGGACGACGTAGAGGCCTAGGAAGGGGACGACGCGGAGCCGGGGAAGACGCGGCACTGGATGCCCACGCGGAGAGGAGTACGAGGGTTCACTTGTTTGGCTGCGCTGCCGTCGTCGTAGAATAACAAGGGGTGTGGGTGAGTGGAGTGGAGGGACGGCCTAGCCAGTGGTGGGAGTAGTATGTGTGTGGTGAGGCTTCTGCGGCAGCACAGCCGGCAACGGAAGGTAGGAGCAGGCGGCACGACCGACGCTGCTTTGGTGGCTGGAGCAAGAAGACCTGAGGTCGAAGAAGCACTACGGCCGTTGGATGGGCATCGTACCGTCACTCGAGCTAGATTCGTGCATATTGACTAAGTTGAGAAAGCCCTTCGTCCCTGTCAACTTAGTAGGCCCACTATACTGGGTCCCGACTAGCAGGGGGAGTATTCATTTTCTTGTGCGTAATAAGGAGGCACTTCATTTCCTACGAAGATAGACCTGGTGGGTCTGAGCTGTCAGCGGCGGTAACGTTTTTTCGCGAAATACAGAGGCCCTTTTGGTGGGTCCCAGATGTCAGTTGGAGGAATCATTATTTTGCGCGTAATAAGGAGGCATTTCCTTGCGTGTGGCCGTGGACCTAGCTGTCAGTCTCTCCATGTATAGTCCACTTCAGATGCATGTCGGTCGTTGACCACGTTGACCATGCCACGCTGAGAGCACCAGGGCGGTGGACGACGGCAAGGCCTAGGAAGGGAACGACACGGAGCCAGGGAAGACTCGACAGTTTTTTCCGATGCGCAGGGGAGTATGACTGTATGAGGGTTTACTGGTTCATCTGCTGTCGTCAGAGAATAACAGCAGGTGTGGGTGAGTAGAGGGATGGCCATGCCAGCGATGGGAGTATGATGGGGTGTTGGGGCCTGCGCGGCAGCACATCCGGCCGTGGGAAGGAGGGAGCAGGCAGTCCTGCCGGTGCTTGTTTGTGTGGCTGGAGTAGGAAGAGCAGAGATTGAAGGAGCACGACTGCCGTTGGATGGACATCCAACATTCACTGCTTGTGCGTCAACCTTTTTTTAGGAAAGCCTCAAATCCGTGGAAAATAGCATACAGGCCATCTGCCATAATTTCTAATAATTTACAGCCCATTTTCTAATTCTTACAGTTTTTTTGGAGCCCATATTGTTTTTGTTAGCATTACAGCCCATATTGAGGCCATGGTTAAAAAATTATACGAAATTTTGCATATGTCGGTGTGGTCTGAATTGTTTTAATCCTGAAATTTCGAGTCACATTCAGACTGATTTTAAAATAAATGTATATCAATATAAAATCCAATAAATTGTCCACGCATATGCAATTTTGAAATCTCGAAATGAAAGAAAGATATTTGAAACTAATTGCCGGTTTGATGTGTTTAAAAAATGTATAGCCCAATTCTCATTACTGATAGGCCATTTTCTCGGCCAGCCGAATGAAGTTCTCCTCGTCTTGAAAGATTTGTAGCCCAACAGGCCTGACAAAGAAACTTACTTGACAAATCACAAAAAAACAGGGCTAGCCATTTTCAGAAATAAAAAAAACTACTGGGCTGGTCTGTGGTAAACATAAAATAAAAGACTGTCTAGATAGGACAAAGTGTCCCACATAGCCCAGTTGACACCCTGCTTCCGTCTTAAAAAAAATTAGATAAATGCCACTCCAATTATGGCGATTCATAAAAATACCACTGCAATTTCCAAACTTTGAAAAATGCAACTGCAATTTTTGCAAACTTTGAAAACGCCACTACAATTTGCAAACTTTGAAAAACACCACTCCAGACTTCAAAAAATGCCACTAGAAACGGCATAAAATGGCATTTTTCTGTCAGGACCCCGACTCAATGCCACATCGATCTAGCATGTAACACCTCATATCACTTTGCGGCCTCACGCACGGTATCCCCACGGGTGTCGCCTTACCTTTGCCCGGGACCGTTTGCGTCTTTTGGCACACGTATATGATAGTGTCGCTAGCATCCATATGATAAGGAGCCCGGGCTGACATGGCTAGTCGTAAACCCAAAGTGGCCCAAACTTACAGGGACAGGCATCCATGACCCAACATCGAACGTGTCGGTCATCAGCGAGTGAATCCAGGCTGTAGCACCGGGCTAGCAGGACTCCGGTGAACCGGGCTGTAGCGGGCTAACAGGACTCCGGTATTCATCGCGTGACATTTCCCCGAAGGGACAGACACAGGAACGAAGAAGGACAAATGGCGGCTAGCCTAAGTGTTCCGGAGCAGTAGCAAGCTACCATGGCTCAGTGGAAACACTAGGAGACATTTCTTGGTAAGAGAGGCTACTAAGGATAAACAACTAGATAGTCAGATCCCACACATACCAAGCATTTCAATAACATACACACAATATGCTCGATATGTGCAAATACAACATGGCATCACAACATGACTCTACAACTCAAGTATTTATTCAATAGGCTCCAAGGAGCGAGATATTACAAACATGGGTCTCATGACCCAGCATTCAGTGCACACAAGTCAAGCACAAGCGGAAGCTTAACATGTCTGAGTACAGACATCTACAAATGAAAAAGGCTGAGAAGCCTAACTATCTACCAGATCCTGCCGAGGGCACAAGATTGTAGCTAAGGTAACAAGCTAAACGTCGAAGTCCATGCGGTACTACTAGCGAGACTGAAGTCTCTCTGCAAAAACATAAATTAAGCAACGTGAGTACAAATGTACCCAGCAAGACTTACATCAGAACTAACTACATATGCATCATTATCAACAAAGGGGGTGGTGGAGTTTAACTGCAGCAAGCCAGCTTTGACTTGGTGGCTAACCTGAACTACGACTGCAAGTAACTCTTTTGAGGTGGCGCACACGAGTCCACATATTCACCATATCAATACACCACTATGTATATGCTCCCGTCTCCCTACGAGAACGCCATCCATAGCACTCACGCTTATCTTGCGTATTTTAGAGTATCCACTTTCACTTGTCTATGAACTGTACAGGCAACCCAGAAGTCCTTTTCCGCGAACACGGCTATTCGAATAGATCATATTAACCCTGTAGGGGTGTACTTATTCACACACGCTCTCACCACTTACCGCCGTTTACGCGATATGTACTCGGCAACGTTCAAGCGGAAGCCCAGCGAGGGTGTCGGCCACGACCTGACTAACCACACAAGTCTCTCGTCCAGGTTTATCGCCTATTCGGGTTCCATCCGCAAGGAGATCCGGCCGGGGTGTCACTCATGGCCCCAAACGATGTCTGCAGGGTTCCCAAGCCCACCTCGACGGGTGGATCTACGCTTGGTACACCGTGCCACGGTACCTAGTCTGTCCCAAGCCCACTTGTACCGGGTGCCACTTGGTAGACTACTAACACTACCTACAAACACCAGAAACTAGTTGCAACTCCTGGACAGAGATCATGTTGATTAATAAGTCGAGAGGGGTCGAGTTACCGGAACCCAATGTGTGGTAGTAACTGTTCATGGATCACAAACACAGAACTCAGTTCCTGAGGACGGCTGCAATGAGACAACCCACCATGTACACCTACATGGCCTCTCACCGCTACCTTTACCAAATCGTGTTCACACAATTAGCTCACACACAGTAGGACATGTTTACACACCTCCAATTCATCCCCGATGAATCAGACCTGACACAACTCTAAGCAATAGCAGGCATGACAAACAAGCATGAATGAGTAGGCACATCAGGGCTCAAACAACTCCTACTCATGCTAGTGGGTTTCATCTATTTACTGTGGCAATGACAGGTCATGCAGAGGATAAAGGGGTTCAACTGCCGCAGCAGGTAACAGTTGTATCGTTGTTGTCATAATGCAGTAAAATAGAGCAGGAGCGAGAGAGTGGGATTGTATCGGAATGAACAAGGGGGTTTTGCTTGCCTGGCACTTCTGAAGATAGTATAGTTTTTCATCGGTGTCATCGAACTCATCGTCGGAACATCGTCTACTGAGAGGGGACAAATACCGACAAACATGGAAGAAACACAATCAATGCAATGCACAATATGATGCATGATCATGACATGTCAATATGCTGTGGTTTGAGCTAATGCAACTAGCAGCAAGTTAAACAGAGTTGGTTTGAATCCTAGGTTCAAATTCAAACTCCATATGTGATTTCTTAATGCCATTTAATTGAATTGTCCTAAACAGTAGTCATAAGTTGTTCTAACATGCATGAAAATGGTACAGATGGATAGATTGGACTTTTCTGATCATTTTTCATATATAAATTATTTCATTCTGAGTTACGGTTGAATTTATATGATTTTTAGAAGTTTTTAACATTTTCTGGAATTTCCTAGATTATCTTTATTCCAGAAAAAGATTAATTGTGTCAGCAGGACGTAGGTGTGACGTCAGCAGGTCAACTGACCCGGTCCAGGTCAAACCTGACAAGTGGGGTCAACACGTCAGTGACACAATTAACTAACAGGGTTAATTAAATCTAACTAATCCAATTAATAGCCACTGGGCCCGCTGTCAGTGTCAGCAGGGGGTAATTAATCCTAAACTAATCTAGTCAGGGGCGGGGCCCACGTGTGTTGACCCCAGGGAGGTCAAACCCCGGGTTGAATAGGTCAAACTCGCCGGCGACTCGACGCCGGTGAGGCCAGACACGGCGGCGAGGCTCGGATTTGGTCCTCCGTCGACCATATCGACGGCGGAGACGCGCTACGGACTGCTGGTGAACTCGCGCATCGAGTGGTGGTGGCGGTTGGGCCTGGGGAGGACGGAGTTGTCGCCGGCGTCGACCTTGGCGGTCGCCGGAGCTCGGGTGAGCTCGGGGTCGACGCTACGATGGCCGTGGCGATGTGCGATTATCACCTATGGCGTCTAAGTGATGCGGTGAGGACGATGGGCACATGCTTGGGACCAAATGGTCACCGGAATGTGGTCCGCGACGAGCTCGTGGGGCGGCGTGGTTCGGTCTTTAAGGGGGCGACGGCTACAGCAAGAAATCGAGGCGGGGAAGAGGGGAATTCGGTTCATGAGCTCACCGCGGAGACGTTGGGATGGTCGGCATGCTCGGAGGAGGCTTGGAGGTGACGGAATGGCGGTGACGATCTCGGCGGCCCGAGGAAGGGGACGGCGGAGCTGGCGGCATCCAGGGCTTCCGGCGCCTTCCATCTTGGTGAGGAGGAACAGGGGGACGAGGCGGGGCTTCTGAGCGCTTCGGCGAGGCGAGGCGGAGGCGGTAGCCGCGGTGGTGGCGAACGGCAGCGACGAACCCGCTCGGGTGGTGCGAGGGAGAGAGCCAGAGGAGGGGAGGAGCACGGGAGAGTGAAAGAGGGGGCCAGAGGGGGGCTGCGGGATGGCACCGAGGAGAAGACGCGAGGCGTCGCGGTGGCCAGGTGACGCATGCAGACAGCCTGGTGGTGTGGCGCCCGCGCGCGCGCCGGCGCGCTCCTCTCTGCCTGCCTAGCGAGAGGAAGCAGGTGGCTGGCACGGGCCAGCACAGTGCTGGGCCGGCCAGTGGGCTGCCAGGTGGGCTGGCTGGGCTGCCAGGTAAGTCTCTCTCTCTCTTACTTAATTTAGTTTCTGTTTTTCTATTTTTCTGTAAGTTTGTGGATTTATTAAAAATAGTTAGACACCTTCAAAAATAATGAAAATAATCATAGGCTCTGTTTAGATTAATTCCAACAGCACACACTTATTTCCAGAATTATTTGAGCATTTAAAATATTTATTAGCATTTAAATGCCCAAATGCAAGGTACATATGATTTAATTCAGTGACCAAATATGTCATGGAAAAATGTGCAACACCTCTGGTTATGGTTTCTAGCAATATCCAGAAATGATGAACATTTTTGAAAGCCATTCGGATTTACTGAAGTTATTTTAGTTGAACCTAGTGATTTCCTTTGATGCTAGGGTTTGGACAATCCCCATTTCAACTTTAAGAGAAATTTAAACATGATGCAACACAACACTAGCTAACCTAGAGCAGACTAGAACTAGGGATGTGACAACACACCCCCACTAAACAAGAATCTCGTCCCGAGATTCAGGCGTAGGGTAAGATGAAGAGGAAAACGCAACTAACACAATCTTCACGATCCAGGTTGCACTTCATAGGGGCATTGATTCGATCACCATCTTTGACTCGATGTCTTCCTCTGAGAACTCCCACTAACATGACAACAAGAGGAGAAGGAGACTCTAGAAGGATCGATCTTCTCGAAGATCGAACAACTTAGGATCAACTCGCGGAATGAGGCATAGCAACACCACTCGAGCTGAGACACAAAACATACATCTAGAGGGATGGAGTGGAACAAATGACGAGGGTTCACTGGGTAGAGAACAATTCCACACTTGAGGAGATGGTGAATGGTTTCAAGATAGCGATGAAATAATTGCCATGATACCATAACGGGGCACCTTAGGGAAAGGTGGCTCATAGAAATATCCCCTTAAGTGGCAAAAAGAATTACCTTTGATTCAGAGATCATTGATATTCTTTATACCAGCCTAAGGCAATTCTCGAGCGATCATTTGGAGGGGGTCGGTAGAATGGCATGCCTGGATTAGAATGGATGATGTGGATTACCTTGTTGAAAACAACACAAGGGATGATTTTAGTAACTGAGGAGAAGCTCAACAGTAGAGAGTGAGTCCACTGTTTGAGAAGTTATAGCATAACCGAGGAGCTGAGAGCAAGCCCAGTTAGTGCCGATGATAACACCTAGCGCTTGTGTGTGCTCTCAAGAACTTGAGCATCTCCATATCCATTAGGGTTTTACCAATATCCGTGTCAAGGATCCTGGCAACACAACGTACTACCATGATGAATGCTGGTAGAAAATGCATATGCAAAGGAAGATAACACTTTCTCAGATTTCACCTTGGCGGGGCCAAGGGGACAAAATCTGGATGATCGACCGAGAGACATTTAGCACTCCGCTTCTAATGTTCTCCTTGATGTACCAGCTTAACCCAATACCAGTCGGTATCTGGAACATCAAGTAAAGGTCTGGCTTCGGGAGAACAAAGTATCCATAAGGAACAACTTCTAATAAGTCACTCGAGATCCTCATGGAGAAGATGGTCGATTTGCTCAATCAAGATACTACAATAATAGGTCTTCCGGCTGGATGTGTCGGCCACGACATCCACTTTACCAGGTTACATAGAGACCAATATTATAGATCTTGGGAAAACATTCCAACCATCATATCTGCCTGAGATTCAGATCTGGTTGGTGTCAGGGTATTACAGACTCATCGAGTCTAGAAAGAAAGAAGATAGTTTGCAACACAAATCAACGAGATGACGTTGCGAGATTCTCGGGAAATGAACTGCGATAGCAAGCTCCAAAACATGAGTTGGTTCTGCTACAAACATGTGAACACGTTGTCCAAGACAAGCATGACCACGTAGTAGTCTTATAATAAAACACTACCGAGTTCAGGTGGAGAACCATCATCAAGGATTTTGAAGTCTTTACGCGCGGTAGACTTATTTGCCTTGAACAAATCAATGAGTGGCTTAGTGTGCTACGAAGTTCATATGGAACGAAGATGATCAATCTAACAGACCACAGAATACTTGCACGTGCATGACTGACTTGGGATGATTCCGGAGGAGGTAAAACAAGCCTTCTCAAACTCATGGCAGCAACTTGCATCAAATGCACATGAATTAGAGGGACTCACTTCTTTCGTCCAAACATATGCTTCACGAACGGGTCATGAAGATAACACTTATAAAAGTTTCCAATACTAGCTGGATGTTCAACACAGATCATGAAGAAGATAATAATGTTGCTGATGGGCTCAACAACAATTCATCCAGGTTTCCATATAATTGGAGTTCCACAATTGTGTGAACACGGTGATAGCATTGGTCAAACCCAAAAGATATAATGATGTATGCTCGACAACCGCGAGTAAGACAACATTACGAACATCGTTGGTTCTGATTTGATTTGATGATAGCCCACACTCAAATCAAGTTTTGACAAGGCAATAAATCCAACAATTGATCACGAGGACCAATTGGTGAAGATATCATCTTTCTTCAACACACACACAACACAAAGATATCCCTTAACATGAACTATGTCAGACAAGCTTTTATCTTCCAACTCTCCAAGTTGTTGTTTAGCTTAACCAACTAGCTCGGGGTATCCGACACGGATTCTTGGAGAAGGGGTGGTTACAGAAAACCAACTTGCTCACAAACTCAACATAGCGGCCAGGTGACGACCTGGTGATACTTCCAAGAAGATATTCGGAAAATCATGAACCACCGATATGTTACTAAGCTCGAGAACAATCTTGCTTTTTAGGGCAAGACGATATGATCAACAGAGCGAGGGATTGACAAAATCCTAACTCATTGATCGAAGGGTGCACCAGGAGAATGGACTAGGTCGCACGATCAATCTTAGAATGATGATTCAATAACCAACATGCTAAGAATGAAATTATTGTCCTTTAACTACCAAGCAACGAATTTGCAAGGAGTATTGAGTTCACACATCACGATTCACTTGTCGGCACTCCGGCTGCAACAACACAGAACAGAGGAATGATCGATGATGGCGAGAGTATCACTGCATCAAGAAATCATAAGAGAAGGTGCAATTCTCATGACGTTCCTGACATAAAGTGGGTAATACTTCAAGATAGAACATAATCAAAAGCTGGATTGGCATTTGATCTGCAGAACACAACTACTTTGACCCAATCCTGGATATGGATGAGGTACTGGAGTTTGTTTCTCCTAGTCATTCTGAAATAGAATGGCTCGGTGGACCACAAGAATAATAGGCATCGATAACACGAATGCACGACATAAACTTGGCTATCAACTGATAGACAAGGATCGGAATACAACTACAGAGGGACAACTCAAAGGAACATATATCTTTCTGAGTTGTGGATGCATAGGTTAGTATGTCGAACAAGTTCAACATATTTCTTCCGGATAACCCATGCTGAAGAGGAAGGACTGGCATATTCACAATATAGAATGGAGAACTCATCGAGAGCACTTTTGTTGTGATCTTTCGGTTCAAAAGAACTTCTGCCAAGAATGGTTCATGGTATTTGGAAGAAGGAAATACCACGGACCTCGAGGACTATCACAAAGGTTACTAATAACCTAAAGGAACTAGCAAATACTACCAACAAGAAGTAGGTAGGGTGAATCTCGGTTTCAAAAACCCAGGAGTAGAATACCTACAACTAAATGGCATCACGGGATGCTTTCGAGAATAAAGGCCAGAATCATCACACTGGGAACACAAATCATGGCTAGCTTACTAGGTGGTACTCTAAGACACCTAGGGTCATATTAATGATTCCAACAATTATGTCGAGGCAATAGAGTACCTCAACCCACCGATTAGTATGGTTAATCTAACCAAAAGAACATCGAAACGGGAGGAAAGGATTTGCAAATGCTTCAGGCTATTTAGAAACCTGGGATGACTCGGACAGCATAACGGCTGTAAATGCTCGAAAGATTGGAGACATGCTACAAAAATGGTGGCATAGCCACTCAGAAGCACAATATCAAGGTTTCAAGATCAACAGTTAACATACAAAAGATAGTAGGAACTGAACTCAAGCTTAGAACCATCAATCCTATAGGTCTACAGATTAGTAACACGTGATCCTGATAGAAAGAAGAGAAATCCTAATTCCTTAACCCCGTAGGAAAGATAAGATGACTCAGATCAGAAGGGCATAAGGTATAAGGAGTAAAAAGAGCCTTACGTTCCATCCCACAATCAATTCCCTTATATAACTAAAGAATTTCTAGACTCAACTTCGACCAGTTTGGCTTGGTAATCCTACAGGCAGTCAAGCTCTAATACCAAAGCTGTCAGGACCCCGACTCAATGCCACATCGATCTAGCATGTAACACCTCATATCACTTTGCGGCCTCACGCACGGTATCCCCACGGGTGTCGCCTTACCTTTGCCCGGGATCATTTGCATCTTTTGGCACACGTATATAATAGTGTCGCTAGCATCCATATGATAAGGAGCCCGGGCTGACATGGCTAGTCGTAAACCCAAAGTGCCACAAACTTACAGGGACAGGCATCCATGACCCAACATCGAACGTGTCGGTCATCAGCGAGTGAATCCAGGCTGTAGCACTGCGCTGTAGCGGGCTAACAGGACTCCGGTATTCATCGCGTGACATTTCCCCGAAGGGACAGACACAGGAACGAAGAAGGACACATGCCGGCCAGCCTAAGTGTTCCAGAGCAGTAGCAAGCTACCATGGCTCAGTGGAAACACTAGGAGACATTTCCCGGTAAGAGAGGCTACTAAGGATAAACAACTAGATAGTCAGATCCCACACATACCAAGCATTTCAATAACATACACACAATATGCTCGATATGTGCAAGTACAACATGGCATCACAACATGACTCTACAACTCAAGTATTTATTCAATAGGCTCCGAGGAGCGAGATATTACAAACATGGGTCTCATGACCCAGCATTCAGAGCACACAAGTCAAGCACAAGCGGAAGCTTATCATGTCTGAGTACAGACATCTACAAATGAAAAAGGCTGAGAAGCCTGACTATCTACCAGATCCTGCCGAGGGCACAAGATCGTAGCTGAGGTAACAAGCTAAACGTTGAAGTCCATGCGGTACTACTAGCGAGACTGAAGTCTCTCTGCAAAAACATAAATTAAGCAACGTGAGTACAAATGTACCCAGCAAGACTTACATCAAAACTAACTACATATGCATCATTATCAACAAAGGGGGTGGTGGAGTTTAACTACAGCAAGCCAGCTTTGACTCGGTGGCTAACCTGAACTACGACTGCAACTAACTCTTTTGAGGTGGCGCACACGAGTCCACATATTCACCATATCAATACACCACTATGGATCCGCTCCCATCTCCCTACGAGAACGCCATCCATAGCACTCACGCTTATCTTGCGTATTTTAGAGTATCCACTTACACTTGTCTGTGAACTGTACAGGCAACCCAAAAGTCCTTTTCCGCGGACACGGCTATTCGAATAGATCATATTAACCCTGCAGGGGTGTACTTCTTCACACACGCTCTCACCACTTACCGCTGTTTACATGACATGTACTCGACAACCTTCAAGCGGAAGCCCAGCGAGGGTGTCGGCCACGACCTGACTAACCACACAAGTCTCTCGTCCAGGTTTATCGCCTATTCGGGTTCCATCCACAAGGAGATCCGGCCGGGGTGTCGCTCACGACCCCAAACGATGTGTGCAGGGTTCCCAAGCCCACCTCGACGTGTGGATCTACGCTTGGTACACTGTGCCACGGTGCCTAGTCTGTCCCAAGCCGACCTGTACCGGGTGCCACTTGGTAGACTACTAACACTACCTACAAACACTAGAAACTAGTTGCAACTCCTGGACAGAGATCATGTTGATTAATAAGTCGAGAGGGGTCGAGTTACCGGAACCCAATGTGTGGTAGTAACTGTTCATGGATCACAAACACAGAACTCAGATCCTGAGGACGGCTGCAATGAGACAACCCACCATGTACTCCTACATGGCCTCTCACCGCTACCTTTACCAAATCGTGTTCACACACTTAGCTCACACACAGTAGGACATGTTTACACACCTCCAATTCATCCCCGATGAATCAGACCTGACACAATTCTAAGCAATAGCAGGCATGACAAACAAGCATGAATGAGTAGGCACATCAGGGCTGAAACAACTCCAACTCATGCTAGTGGGTTTCATCTATTTACTGTGGCAATGACAGGTCATGCAGAGGATAAAGGGGTTCAACTGCCGCAGCAGGTAACAGTTGTATCATTGTTGTCCTAATGCAGTAAAATAGAGCAGGAGCGAGAGAGTGGGATTGTATCAGAATGAACAAGGGGGTTTTGCTTGCCTGGCACTTCTGAAGATAGTATAGTTTTTCATCGGTGTCATCAAACTCATCGTCGGAACATCGTCTACTGAGAGGGGACAAATACCGACAAACATGGAAGAAACACAATCAATGCAATGCACAATATGATGCATGATCATGACATGTCAATATGCTGTGGTTTGAGCTAATGCAACTAGCAGCAAGTTAAATAGAGTTGGTTTGAATCCTAGGTTCAAATTCAAACTCCATATGTGATTTCTTAATGCCATTTAATTGAATTGTCTTAAACAGTAGTCATAAGTTGTTCTAACATGCATGAAAATGGTACAAATGGATAGATTGGACTTTTCTGATCATTTTGCATATATAAATTATTTCATTCTGAGTTACGGTTGAATTTATATGATTTTTAGAAGTTTATAACATTTTCTGGAATTTCCTGGATTATCTTTATTCCAGAAAAAGATTAATTGCATCAGCATGACGTAGGTGTGACGTCAGCAGGTCAACTGACCCGGTCTAGGTCAAACCTGACCAGTGGGGTCGACACGTCAGTGACACAATTAACTAACAGGGTTAATTAAATCTAACTAATCAAATTAACAACCACTGGGCCCGCTGTCAGTGTCAGCAGGGGGTAATTAGTCCTAAACTAATCTAGTCAGGGGCGGGGCCCACGTGTGTTGACCCCAGGGAGGTCAAACCCCGGGTCGAACAGGTCAAACTCGCCGGCGACTCGACGCCGGCGAGGCCAGACATGGCGGCGAGGCTCGGATTTGGTCCTCCATCGACCAAATCGACGGTGGAGACGCGCTACGGACTGCTGGTGAACTCGCGCATCGAGTGGTGGTGGTGGTTGGGCCTGGGGAGGCCGGAGTTGTCGCCGGCGTCGACCTTGGCGGTTGCCAGAGCTCAGGTGAGCTCGGGGTCGATGCTACGATGGCCGTGGCGATGGGCGATTATCACCTACGGCGTCTACGTGATGCGGTGAGTACGATGGGTGCATGCCTGGGACCAAATGGTCACTGGAATGTGGCCGGCGACGAGCTCATGCGGCGACGCGGTTCGGTCTTCAAGGGGGCGACGGCTACAACAAGAAATCGAGGCGGGGAAGAGGGGAATTTGGTCCGTGAGCTCACCGCAGAGACGTTGGGATGGTCGGCGTGCTCGGAGGAGGCTTGGAGGTGACGGAATGGCGGTGATGATCTCGGTGGCCCGAGGAAGGGGACGGCGGAGCTGGCGGCATCCAGGGCTTCTGGCGCCTTCCATCTTGGTGAGGAGGAAGAGGGGGACGAGGCGGGGCTTCTGAGCGCTTCGGCGAGGCAAGGCGGAGGCGGTGGCCGCAATGGTGGTGAACGACGACGACGAACCCGCTCGGGTGGTGCGAGGGAGAGAGCCAGAGGAGGGGAGGAGCACGGGAGAGTGTGAGAGGGGCCAGAGGGGGGCTGCGGGGTGGCGCCGAGGAGAAGACGCGAGGCGTCGCGGTGGCCAGGCGACGCAGGCAGACAACTTGGTGGCGTGGCGCCCGCGCGCGCGCCGGCACGCTCCTCTCTGCCTGCCTGGCGAGAGGAAGCAGGTGGCTGGCACGGGCCAGCACAGTGCTGGGCCGGCCAGTGGGCTGCCAGGTGGGCTGGCTGGGCTGCCAGGTAAGTCTCTCTCTCTCTTACTTAATTTAGTTTATGTTTTTCTATTTTTCTGTAAGTTTGTGGATTTATTAAAAATAGTTAGACACCTTCAAAAATCCTGAAAATAATCATAGGCTCTGTTTAGATTAATTCCAACAGCACACACTTATTTCTAGAATTATTTGAGCATTTAAAATATTTACTAGCATTTAAATGCCCAAATGCAAGGTACATATGATTTAATTCAGTGACCAAATATGTCATGGAAAGATGTGCAACACCTCTAGTTATGGTTTCTAGCATTATCCAGAAATGATGAACATTTTTGAAAGCCATTTGGATTCACTGAAATTATTTTAGTTGAACCTAGTGATTTCCTTTGATGCTAGGGTTTGGACAATCCCCATTTCAACTTTAAGAGAAATTTAAACATGATGCAACACAACACTAGCTAACCCAGAGCAGACTATAACTAGGGATGTGACATTTTCAAAGTTTGGAAATTGTAGTGGCATTTCTCGGAAACACCAGATTTGGAGTGACATTTATCAAATTAACCCAAAACAAAAATAACTAGGCGAGCTGCTGGGTCCCTGGTGTCAGCCGCTCGTTGTGCAATTCTCTCGTTTATTGACTACGTTGACAACAGCCATCGCGCCAGGTTTTTCCATGGCCTTCTAGATGTGGTGGGGAGGAGATAAGGCTGATTGTGAGATACAAGGAGTTGTTTGTAAATAGGGAACAAGTGCGGGCATCTTTTTGCAAAAATGGAGAAGTTTGGTTTGTATGCGTCAGATCTAGATCTGATGGCTATTGGTGAAAGATGGGAGGCACAACATCATCACCAACTCAGGACCTGTTTTATTCGCAGGATTTTGAAAACGCAGGAATAGGACACGGCAATATTACAAGTTTTAAACTGATATTACAAATGTTAGGAGTAAAGCTGCACCTATGAAGAGGGAATTACTAGGAACTTTACGTAAGAACTTTTGTTACTTTAGGTGGATGCAGCATTATCGTACAAACTGAAATCCACTGCCCTGCAAGTCACTAATGGGCAAATAAGTTTTCGAGTCTCTGGCCACTTGATGTTTCAAAAACAAATTCAGCTTCTGTGGAGACTTTGTCATTTAGGCTTAGACGCTTGCGCTGATCAACACGCCATTCATTGTTGCGCCAAAGAACGCCAAACCTCATTGCCTTGAGCACACTTGCCTCCAGAACAAAGAACCTGGCGAATTTAATCTCAGATGTGCTGCCTCGATAGTCGATCAAATCAATTTCTATAGGATGGAGATCAAGGCATTCGATGAGATTGTTATAGTGCAGCACATTTTTCACTTCTGGGTCATTTTTATCTGCAAAAGAAGAGAACATATTAGAGCAGCTGGCTGTATAAGATTGTCGTGTCATCAAGAGGTACCAATATCATTCGCTCATACGATAGGGTTGGCTGGCTAGTGATATTTTTTCACACACACTCTCTCTCTATTTCCTCTCATTTACCTAGGAGCATGTGAAGAGCTTGGGCATTTGTTCCCTTCCACTATGTGGCCGATGCCATATTTTGCAAAAGTATGCCACATAATACGCATCATTGTCAAATCAAAAGATTTGGCACTACTCTTGCATTGTGAGAGAGTTGGCACCACTGTGCACATAGACCCACATGTATAAACAAATCAATCAAACCTACTACACCAGCCTCTCACTCTCCCAAACAACTATTTTTTATTACCTCAATTCTCTCTCTCTCCCACACAAATATTTTTTCATTACGTGAGTTAATTTGGCACCGGAGCAAAGTAGGTGATCCAGATTGGGGCACCAGGTGAGCAATGGAGGGGCATCGATGCCAAATGCATCACAAGTGAATTTGACACGTGCTTTGGCCTACATAGCCCACTTTTGTACTCCCTCCGTCCCAAAATTCTTGTATTAAATTTGTCTAAATACGGATGTATCTAGTTACATGTTAGTGTTAGATACATCTGTATCTAAACAAATGTAAGACAAGAATTTTGGGATGGAGGGAGTACTACCTCGTATTTAGTATAAAATTTTGACCATAGATTTACCTAAGAAAATGCCAATGCATGTCACTAAAAATTACACTATTTGAAATTATGTTCAAATACGAATCCAATGATATAGTTCTTAGTGACATGCATTAACATTTTGACAGTTAAATCTATGGTCAAATTTTGATACTACAAAATAGGAAGAGTAAACCAGGACGGTGGTACTACTTGCTCTTAGGGTAACCATAGAGTTACTGGAGTAGTCTAAGTTACTTTCCACTATGACTAGCCTAGGCTACTATAGTAGTACATCATAAAAACAATGCAGGTGATCACGTGAGAAAAAATACTAAAAACATTTCTTTTGATGAAGTGCGTAGATGCAGTTTTGAACACTACACTTGTCATTGTAATTTGGGAAAATTACGAAAAAATTGAGCTACATTGTGATTACAGTTTACTAATAGGAAAGAAGTTTCACCTTGATGAGTAGCTTCTCCGTGCACAGAAAGCATGTAAGGAATCCAACAACTTGATGCAGATTGGGGCCAATAGATTTTAGTGCCAAGATCTTCACTGTGCGCATGGACTGGGTCAAGCTTGTGGGAATCATTTTCTAGAAGGCGGTCGTAAATACATCAAGAAGAAATTTAAAAAATGTGAATTTCAAGGAGACAGAGAAGAAGATGAGTGTTGTAACTGAACGATTACGGATCCAATAAAGAGTTCGAAGAATTTGGCAAACAAGTACACCTACACTGTCAATTTTGGCGTGTCAATGACCTTGATTTTTTTGGACCTTCTAGATCCGATACAAGCAATCTCTCAAGGAAAGGCGCATTCTCAATGACCATAACATGGAACAGATGGAGTGATCTCTTCCCAATTGATGTCTTGTTGCGGGGCCTGCAAGACACATAAATCCATCGGAGATTCGCCGAGGCGATGTGGAGGCTAATGAACCCATGGATCTGCTCAAGACGAAGGTACTCGAGCACAGTACAGCTATGGAGCAGGTGCTCCATAGCCTTCTTCGAGATGACAATGTCGAAGAGGTCGAGCTGCTTGAGTTGAGGGAGAAGAAGGGCGGACGCTGCATTAATATGGGGAAGATAGCAGGAGCTGAAGCTGGCGCGGTGCAGCATTGGCGTGAGGCAGAGCGCGAACGGCGGCAGAGAGCGGATGGTGACAGAGAGAGACATCGTCTAGCTTCAAAGCTAAACTCCTCGAGCTGATCTAGGGCGGGGGATAAGAACCACTCATCAAACTTGGACTGGACCTTGCAGTTGGTACTGGACATGCGGGTGTCAAGGTGTTTGGCTGGCCCAGGGTGCGATGAAAGGATCTTGGAGGCTGCGGCCATGCGTTTGCAATCCCTATCGCAGAGGCAGCTATCGACAGTGAGGTTGAGGAGACGAGGCGCCGGAGGGGGCGCCACCGCCGGGAGAGCAGGGCGGTCCGCACGACAGATTTGGTGGGGAGGAGGCCGATGATGACGAGCAGCATGTCGTCGGGGAGGCTGCTGATGAAGTCCAGGCTCGCCAGATGCGGTTTTGGCTCGAGCCGCCTCCGCTTGTTGGCTGCCTTGCCATCCATCTCAACCGGCAACGACGCCGGTCTGCACGTGTGCTGGTGTCTGTTGTGTGCTGGGTGTGCACGAGTGCATCCTTCTGTGCATGCCGCCGCGCAGTGGTGAATTGTGCGTGAGTGCGTCCTTCAGGCGCAAGAAGTGTGTCCTCAATGCGCCCTCAATTTACTAGCGTGCGGGGTGCTACCCCGAGTGGTTTCAACTTTGTTTACTACACCCCGTGTCAGATGGGCCTCTAGTTTACTTATTTTCACCCACCGCCACATGGGCCAGCACACGAAGATACAGAACACGAGCTGACAAGGCAGCATGTGGACTGGTTGACCGGTCAACTAAGCAATATACGGAGCTATACGCTGACACAGTGAGCTTATAATCTGTCGGTATAGAGAGTTCGAGTGTGAGGGGAGGCCCGTGAGAGATAGCACAGAGAGAGAGAGAGAGAAAGAGCTACTCCCTCCATTCTGTAATGTAGTTCCAACTTTTTTTTAAGTCAAACTTTTGAAACTTTGACCAAGTTTATAAAGAAATTACTTTTATCTACAATATCGAAGATAAATGATAGTATTAAGTAAGTACATGTTGTGATGAATCTAATGATTGTTCCAGATGTAAATGTTTTTCTCCACATATAGCTCGTCAAACTTTTCTGAGGTTTGACTTTTCAAAACATCCATATGCTTATGGACGTGACAGAGTCCCTAACTAGAGAGAGAGAGAGAGAGAGAGAGAGAGAAATAGAAAGAGTGAGTGGAAAAAGTGTGTGTGCGTGTGTGAAAGAGACATGGACAACACACAATAAAAGTAGAGAAAAAGCGTGTGTGTCTTATGCAAACATATCACACATGCATCTTCGACAACGGAGGCAAGGTGCGGAGATAGTGTGTGGTTGTTTGGAACCGAGAGAGCAAGACCCCTAGCACGTGGCCAAGAAGGGTCTGACAAACAAGGGAGAGTGGTCGAGAGAGACGTACGTAGAAAATGCAGACATGGGGAGGAGAGAGTGTATGTTTTTCATAGAGAGATCCCCTAGAGATCGTGATGGGACTACATGGGTGGGAGATCGAGTGACAAGGTGTGTGCGTGATAGAAGATGCCCTGAGTGATATCGAGATAGATGTATGGATGGAAGGAGACAATACGTGAGTTCCTGATGGCTAGTGAGAGATAATCATACTTAGGAGGGGGGTGCTAGCGCCTGTGATGGAGTGAGCGATTATGGTACTTAGGAGGGTGCCTGTCACATGGAGAGAGAACAAGGGTGGAGAGTGTTGGATGTGTCTGTATGTATAGCGCGAGCGAGACATGTGTATGTGTGAACCACGGAGATATAAGGTCAGTTTGGTTTGCATCCTGAGCATCTTTTGCCTGGCCTGGGGTTGTGCCTGGATTTCGTGCATGCTTGTTTGGTTGCTACCCTGTGAAAAAGAAAGCCCACCTGGCCTGGTTGCCCTTGCACTTTAATTAGCCTGGCTGGACTCCAGACACTGCAAGTAGCCTGGTCCAGGCGACCGATTTCGAACGCATGGCCGTGCCTGGTCGTGTGGCCCCGAGGCTAACAGCAACCTGTATGGATATTTGCATTAAATAATTGCTGCATGGACTGATTTATGGGACATTGATGCTTTGCCTGGCGGAGGCATGAAGCAAATGCTTCAGCACCACATAAGCCTTGCCAGGCAGAAATATTTTACATCTCACGTCCACACCACGCAGTACTGGCCATCAAGGCATGAGGGTTAGGTCACGAACCAAATTGACCAATAAAGTTTGAGAGAGATTGAGGAGCCCCGATATGGCTGAGTGGTGCGTCAGATAGCTGAGAGGGGGAAAGAGATATTCCATCTGCTCGATAATGCAGTGCATGTAAATTTTCTAGAAGTCAAACTTTGGAAACTTTGATCAGGTTTACGCAAATGTTATTTATATCTATAACACCAAAGATACATCATACAAAACTACATCTCATGGTGAATCTAATGGTATATGTTTGCCGTTCTAGATGTAATTTTTTTTCTCCACGTACATGGTCAAACTTTGTGATGTTTGACTTTTCAATAAATCTATATGCTATGGACCGAGGAGAGTGCCTAAGTCGAGACAGATCATGTGCGTGTGAAGGAGAATGAGTAAGTGTGCAAAAAGAGTATGTGTGTGAAACAGAAAGTGACAACAGACGATAAATTAGAGAGAGTGTGTGTTTTTTTGTTTCTTATGCGAACATATCACGCATGCATCACTGCGATAGAAAAGTGAGGCGAGGAGATACACGAAGGTAGCTAGTGTGTGACTGTTTGCAATAAAGAGAGACAACCCTATAGCACATGTCCAATAGAGGTCTGGCCAACAAGGAACAAAGGTCGAGAGGGACACAAGGAGGACATGGACGCAGGGGGCGGGATAGAGGGTGTGTTTGTGATAGAGATATCCCCTCCAGATCGTGAGGGACTATATGGGTGGGAGATCGAGGGAGGTGCGTGTGGGATAGAAGATGCCCTGAGAGAAATTGAGATAGACCATGCACATGTTTGTGATGGAGACTAAGATTATCTAGTCATATACATATAGAGGGGACTGCGTGTGCCTACAATTGAGTGAGAGACCATCATACTTGGCTAGCTAGGCATGAGATTGTGTGTGAGTGTGTGTGAGATGGAGAGAGAACGAGGGAGAGAGATAGAGTTTTAGATGGGCCTATCGAGTGCGAGTGAGATATGCATGTGTATGTGTGACCCAGGTAGATGGATAGTTTGCAAGAGAGGGGGAAGAGCTCCAAGACGACACAGTGGTGCGTGAGAATGTTACAGGCAACAAGCCAAGGAATTTTTGTGCATACGATGAGTGCACCCAAGATATCTAGCTTGGACTAGCTAGAGTATCATACATAGTGTGCGAGAGAGACCTATAGATGGAGTATATATGCATGCGAACTAGAAAGAGCCCCCCCACACAAAGAGAGAGAGAGAGAGAGAGAGAGAGAGAGAGATGGAGAGAAAGGGAGAGAGACCAACAAGGTTTGTGTGTCGGATGCGTGCGACAGAATTGAAGATTGTCGAAGAGAGAGAGAGAGAGAGAGAGAGAGAGAGAGAGAGAGAGAGAGAGAGCAGGTGTTCGGGAGAGCAGGAGTTCAAGAGAGGGGGAGGTCGCGTTTTATGCATCAAATACTCATATAAACCATGTTTTGATATAAACTTGCATTCAAATATTTAAATTGGAGAACATGTTGTCTACAATCCACACATGAACGGATATATGTGTATATCAAACAAGTTCATTAGATTTGACTTCCAACATGTTCATGGAGTACTATAATACTATACAACATGCTACTCGATTGAGGTGTTCAATTTTGGATTTAGTTCACTATTTTGACCTAGTGAACGAGCTATTTCATTGAATCGAGATATTTCATTTTGGGTTTGATTCGCGTTTTTTAGTGGGTCAACTATTTGTCGTATAGTAAATCGCTAGCAACGAGCATGTAAAAAACACATTACTCCCAAGCATCATCTCTCCATCTAAAAAGAAGTGGCAAGCTAATATTTCAAAATTTGATTTGAATCGACTTGGTAAGGTAGATGTGGATGCTCGTTGTCCCAAATTTTGAACGAACCGTTAAACATCCTCTGCTCGGTGGAATTCGCCCGAGCAAATAAATGGGAGACACGAAATTACCGTCCAATGTGGGACACACATCAATTGGCCCATTGTACATCGAGGGTAGGTTCGTAACTTCATCCAAGCGCGCCTTCTCCTTGGCCGAAATGACATGTGCCGAATAATTCATAAACCATGGTCGGCAAAACACGCTCTCCTCACCCGAAATAGGTCGCGCCCACTATTTCAAAACACGCTCTCCTCGCCCGAATCGCTCGCGCCCACTATATTTCAAAACATGCCCTCCTCGCCCTAAATCTCTCCCGCCCACTATTTGGTTAGAAGCAAATATACTCTAATATCCCCGACCCTTAGTACACAGACCCAAGCCGAGAAGCCAAAAGGCAGGGGTAGAACTGTAACTCCCCCTCACATTTCAGACAAATGCGTCCGTAAGACATGGTTCCACTCCCCTCCTAATACCCCCCACCCCAATTTATACCTCTTGGGCACCAAATCACCTTCTCCCCGGAAGCTCCCTTCTCCCGAGTCGGGAAACCTTAGCCCCTCCTCTATGGCGCCCCCACCGCACCAATTTCACAGCCGCCGTCCTCCCTAATGCCGAAGACATTGTCCATTTGCCATCGTACACTCGGCCGAGTGTCTCTTACTCTGTGCTGCTAGAGCTGCCTCGACGACGGCCACGTGAACTGTACCGGAGCCGATTCGCCCCCACTATTTTTCATGCCGCGGAGTGGCTCCAACTTCAGATCTGTCCAGAGTCCCGGCGCTGCTTCCCCGTAGCCGTCGACCATTGCGACATCCTTGTTTCCCTGCCGACGGTCGCCAGCGCAACCGCGCCGGCCTCACCGACTCAGCAGATGGACCTTCCTACTTCACCATGCCGCGAGATAGGTCGCACCCTCATCTCAAATCACTTTATTTAGGCATCAGTTGTCTGAATTTTTATTCTGGGCCAATCGATTCCCAATGGGAAGCAGCACCCCTCGAGGCGGCGGAGCTCCTAGGCTGTCGGTTGGCTTGTGTCTAACGTAAGGGTGCGGGGCCGCAAGTTCACCGCGGAAGCAGCGCTTAGATGGCTATCTTAGAGTTGCGTGGGTTGAAGGTACTGACACCGCCGGATCTGGATGATGGGGAGTCTTTGTGGATTGGCCCGTGGGTGGCACAACCCCGGCAGTGCGGTGGGGTGGGGAGCGGGTTTTGGCCGGGGCCACGGACGGCGGAGGTAGGCTGCTCTGCCGTTGGTCAATGGCTCTTCGGGGAAGATTTCGAACAATGTCAGCTGGGAGGCACAAGACGGCCATCAAGCCATCCGGCGTAGATCGAACAATACCAAAATAAAATAAAATCGTGTGACTCCAATTTAGTCTTCAGTCAACAGACGTGTGACCACTCTCGTACCTTGTTGTTGATCTCTTAGTGCGTTTCTTCGGATCAAAGAGATATGTCGTTCTTAACATTATGCGTTATCTGCATCTTCAGCCACACCGTCTTCCGACTCACCACAGCTGCTCCAACAAGGGAAGCATACACCAGAAGGGAGTTATAGTCCCCACTCAACAGTTCCCTGCATCGAATGCGTGTGCCCGACATGGACAGCCACAACAACTGCAGGGCCATCGACAAGTCAGCACATGATGCTCACTCATATGGATGGAGGCCAGATAGGTTGTACCCTCATCTTACTTGTGTGCAACATTTATGGCTTTGTTATTCATCTTAGCATGGAAAATAGATTATATCATTTCACTGTATATTCATGCTGATCTCTTACGGGTCTTGTTCAGGAGTTAACGTTGTTCCATAGTTCAGCTAAGATACTTGTTCTTTAGGTAACGCTGTTCCATAGTTATCATCCATCAGCCAATGGTATCCCACAGGCTGGTGATTATAGTATTATACCACTTCTAGTATTACCTATGTTGTTCTTTAATACTTTTGTGTGCCATCCAGTTAATCTCGAGTACAAAAGATACATATTCTGTAGCTTTCATCTGTGTTCTCCCTTTAGTTTTCGAGACCTGTTGCTGCTAGTTAACCCCAGTCCTACTATTTATGTCGTCTCCTACAGTCACTCATTACATAAATCTAACTACTAGTTGTCTTCCATGCATGTCAGATATAATTGCACACACTTATATATCCACAAGAACCTCACGGAGCAATGTAAAGGCCAATAAACTTGATGTCAATGATACCCAATATGATGGAACATGTAAAGGCAGTTCTTCAGAAGACTTTCAGAAAGATGATGAATCCTCTCCACCCCACAAGGTCCTTGCTCTAACTTGGCATGTGATATGGGTACAACATGCATATAATGTCCTAGAGTGTATCTACTCTGTTGCAATGCCATGTGCTTAGCATGTTGATCATGCATGTAAATATGTCATGCCTTCCTGTTTTTCAGTACCTTTTCCATTCATGATAACATGTTTTCAAATTCAAGTATTGTCATTCTACTCTATCGCAATGCCATCTGCTTAATTTGGACATCATGCTTCTGAATATCTTATGCATTGTTATTCATCAGTATGTACTTCATCTGTCTACCATACCATGTTTTTTTACATTGAAGTACTGTTCTAGCGCTCTCTGCACTGCCATCTTAGTTTCCCAATCATACACGTGTATGTTGCCTTAGTTTTTTCTGTATGTATTCTCCTAGCATATAGTTTTACATTCAACTAGTGTTTTTTTTCACTGTGTTGTCCTATCGTATCCCTAGCTCTTACACCATACTCCATCCGTCTGGATTACATGTTGCCGAAATGGAAAAAAAGGATGTATCTAGAACTGAAATATGCCTAGACCCATCCATTTTTTCTGGATGGATGGAATACATGTCAATATGTCATGCCTTTCTGTTCTTCAGTACGTATTCCATCTCTCTGCTGTAGCATGTTTTATAATTAAAGCACCATTCTTCTATGCAAGGCATGCAAGGGGAAGACGACTATGTTAGAATCTGAAGGGTTACAAACAAGGCCTTTGCAAAAGATCCAAACGCCAGGAGATAATAAACCAACTCTAGTTTTTATAGATACTGCTCCATCACAGAGAAACCCAAATCCGTAATGATAATAAGCAGATTCCAGTGGCCAAAGAACTAGTCCGCTCCATTCCAGCAAAAATATGTCAATCCATTCTAAGAAGCGTGTGCGTATCCTTGCATCATGAAATTTTATAGCATGTTGATCGTATTTTCTACATGTTTCTTACCCATCTCTCTTTTTGAAAATACGCTTAGCAGATAGAAGAATTTCTGCACTGGTATCATCTGTGAGGAAAGATTCTTGCAGGAGTTCTCTGCAGATGTAAGTACCTGTTGTATATCACTATATTTTTACATCAGCATGTATATTGTTAATCGGCGTGAATGGAACCTTTATCTGATCTAAATTTAGTTCTAGGAAAATGTATGATTAAAGGCCACAATGTTGATTTTTGTAAGGAAAACTGCCTGGTAGTTCTGCATCCTAAGTTGCATGAGTGTACTATCTCATATCAGTGGGTTTGAATACTTTGGTTCTGCAGTGGGTTTTCAGTGTTTTTACTGTGTTGTCCTGTTGTATCCTTAGCTATTACATCATACTCCCTCCGTCTGGATTACATGTCGCATAAATGGATAAAAGTGGATGTATCTAGAACTCAAATACGCCTAGACCCATCCATTTATTTCCGGATGGAGGGAATACATGTCAATATTTCATGGCTTTCTGTGCTTCAGTACGTATTCCATCTCTATTGTAGCATATTTATAATTGAAGCACCATTCTTCTATATAATGCATGCAAGGGGAAGACGGATATCTTAGAATCTGAAGGGTTACAAACCAGGTCTTTGCAAAAGATCCAAACGCCAGGAGATAATAAACCAACTCCATTTTTCATAGATACTGCTCCACCACAGAGAAACCCAACTCCCACTGATAATAAGCAGATTCCAGTGGCCAAAGAACTAGTCTGCTCCAGTCCAGTAAAAGAAAGTTAACTCCATTCTAAGAAGCGTGTGCGTATCCTCGCATCATGAAATTTTGTAGCATTCTGATCATATTTTCCACATGTTTCTTAGCCATCTCTCTTTTAGAAAATAAGGTTAAACGATAGAAGACTTCCTCCATTGGGATCGTACTCGAGGAAAATATTTTGCGGGAATTCTCTGTGCTCAATGTTGATGTATGTACTTCTTGTATATCACTATATTTTTTACATCAGCATGTATTTTGTTAATCAGCGTGAATCTAACCTTTATCTGATCTAAAATTAGTTGTAGCAAAATGTTAAAGGTGCCAATGTTAATTTTTGTAAGGAAACTGCCTGGTAGTTTTGCATACTGAGCTGCATGAGTGTACTATCTCATATCATGCACATTTTTGAATTGTAGTGCTACTCTGGTTGCCAATTCATTCATTGTGTCAATGTTTCTTTTGTATTACCTTACCTGGCTAATGATAGTTGTGCCATATTGTGTTAATTTCGTGTAGGCTAGTTGCCCAAACATTCGTTGTGTCAATGTTGCTTTCCTATTCTTTGACTTGGCCAATGATAGCAATGCTAGTGTGTTAATTTGGTGCAGGCTGCTGAAGATAAGAAGACAAATTCTGAAAATAGCAAGGCAACCCCATTGTTTCTTTCCAATAAATCTAGGCCAGGTAATATGGCAATAACTCATAATTAATCTGTTTGGTTCCCCTCCTAATTTATGTTATGATGCAGTGGTTGAGACACTCTCCACTATCAATAATGCAAGCCTGCCAAAATCTCCATCTGAATCTGTTTAGTATCCTGTGTCTCTAATGCAATGGAATAAATGTAAGTTTGTGAACCAATTAATGGTTGAAGCAATGATGGAAATGGTGGAGGAATCAGAGGTGCAGAGTCGTGCGACACAACAACTGATCAATGTTTTCAGAGACAGTGTAGCAAAGCAGCAAGAACTTGCCCACATGCTTATGGGCACAATCTGTGCTAAGGTTGCAGATTGTGACATTGTAGATCGTTAGGTTCTGTTCATTTATTTGCACTGGCATCAATCTTTGAATGCCCAGTGGATGTAATTTCCTGTAATATATGCTAGATGTGCAACGTTTTTCCCTTTATGCCGTACCTTTGCTTGATAGGTTTTGGTCCTGTGCATAATTGTTTGTCATAATGGGCTCAAATTATCTAATTTGGCCTAAAGACATGTACGAACTTTAGTGGGCCCATTAAGTTAATGGGCCATTACTAGGCCAAAAGTTAATGGTCGACCCTTTTACCTCCCGGGTCGTTAACAGGCCGACATAGAAGTGGGCAACAGGTGGGCCCAATTGATTTCACGGGCCGTTAACAGGCCGTTACTAAGTTTGGGCTGCATATGGCCCAACTATAGTGTAAGCCTTTAGCAGGCTGAAAGAGACAGCGGGCTTGTACTGGACCATGAAGAGCACGGGCCGCTAAGACGCCGAAAGTCAGTCGTACTGTAAATAGCCCAACTGTGTTGTGGGCCTTTAGCAGGCCGAAAGAGAAACCGGGCTGGTATTCGAGCATGAAGGGCATGGGCCATTAAAAGCCAAAAACTAAGGTCCGACTACAAATGGCCCAACTCATTTATGGTCCATTAATAGGCCGAAAGGCACACAGGGCCGGGAATTGGCCCAACACTTAAATGGGTCGCCAAAAGGACAAAGCTCAGGTCCAACTACAAATGGCCCAACTGATTTGTGGGCCGTCAACAAGCTAAAAGAGACACCGGGCCGGAAATTGGCCCAACACTTAAAGGGGACGCTAAAAGGCCGAAACTCCGGTCCGACTACAAATGGCCCATCTGATTTATGGGCCGTCAACAGGCTGAAAGACGCACCGGGCCAGAAATTAGCCCAACATTTAAATGGGTCGGTAAAAGGCCGAAAGATGTACATCCTAAAAGTTGGCCCATCCATTGAATGGGCCGTTAACAGGACGAAATCTCATCGGGACGATATTGAGCCCAAATATATCGCGGTCAATTAACGGGCTCGAACTGACGATAGGATGCAACGGTGTCAAATCTTTAACAGGTTGTTGACGGGCCAAATTGGCACATCTCGTAGGGGCCGTGGGCTTAAATGGACCTGACACAAGTAGGCCTTATATGGGCTGGCCTGCTAATTTTTACTAGGCCGGCCTTTTCATCGGAATGGGCCACTATTGGGATGTGCCACGTGTCGACCTATCATAGGCGCCTCCTGTCCAATGAGTGGATGACATCTGTCCCAACGGTGAGGCAACACGTGTTTCCTCCGGCCAATGATGATTTTACACGTGGAAAATCCCCATTGGTCTGGGCTGTTAACGGGTTATCGGATCCAAAACTAGACCCGATAGCTTAACGGCAGTCTATTAGGGTGGATGCCATGTGTGTGTCACCCTTGACGAAAGCACTTTTGTGACACGCGATTATCGTCATGGAAGTAGACACTTCCGTGATGATAACTTCGGTAATGTCATGGAACACTTCTACGATAGCACAGGTATGACTATCTTGATTCTGTCATAAAATCTTCATGGATGTACATGCATGACAAAAAATGCGACCTACTATGACAAACACGTATCATCACGGAAGTGTATTTTTTTGTTCTGAAGCTTCGAGCGGGCTACCACACACAGGGCGCGCTGCCCATGCTGTCTAGTTCACGCAAGTGACCCCCCTACCTAGAGCGCCAAAGATGTCGTGGGAAACCACGGCCACCTATGGGACCAAGGGTCCCTGGCTGGTTCGGCAGGGGGGTGTCATGTTGCACAAAGAGCAGCGGAGCATGGGGCAGCATGGTGATACGTCTCCAACGTATCTATAATTTTTTATTGCTCCATGCTACTTTATCTACTGTTTTAGGCAATATTGGGCTTTATTATCCACTTTTATATTATTTTTCGAACTAACCTATTAACCGGAGGCCCAGCCCAGATTTGTTGTTTTATGCCTATTTCAGTGTTTCGAGGAAAAGGAATATCAGACGGAGTCAAAACGGAACGAAATCAACTAGAGAAGTTATTTCCGAAGGAAATAAACCTGATAGACTTGGAGTGCACATCAGGGGAGTCCCGGGCTGCCCACGAGGGTGGGAGGCGCGCCCCCTGCCTCGTGAGCACCCCGGAGGTCCACCGACGTACCCCTTGCACCCATATATACCTCCCTAAAACTTCCAGAACAGAAGATAGATTGGGAGTTCCGTCGCCGCAAGCCTCTGTAGCCACCAAAAACCCCTCAGGAGCCCGTTCCGGTGCCCTGCCAAAGGGGGATCCCATCACCGGTGGCCACCTTCATCATCCCGGCTCTATCCATGACGAGGAGGGAGTAGTTCACCCTCGGGGCTGAGGGTATGTACCAGTAGCTATGTGTTTGATCTCTCTCTCTCTCGTGTTCTCTCTCGTGTTCCCTCTATGGCACGATCTTGATATATCTCGAGCTTTGCTATTGTAGTTGGATCTTATGATGTTTCTCCACCTCTACTCTCTTGTGATGAATTGAGTTTCCCCTTTGAAGTTATCTTATCGGATTGAGTCTTTTATGAGAACACTTGATGTATGTCTTGCCGTGATTATCTGTGGTGACAATGGGATATCATGTGCCACTTGATGTATGTTTTGGTGATCAACTTGCGGGTTTCGTGACATTGGGAACCTATGCATAGGGGTTGGCACATGTTCTTGACTCTCCGGTAGAAACTTTGGGGCACTCTTTGAAGTACTTTGTGTTGGTTGGATGAATCTGAGATTGTGTGATGCATATCGTATAATCATGCCCACGGATACTTGAGGTGACAATGGAGTATCTAGGTGACATTAGGGTTTTGGTTGATTTGCATCTTAAGGTGTTATTCTAGTACAGACTCTTTTATAGATTGATCCGAAAGAATAACTTTGAGGTAGTTTCGTACCCTACCATAATATCTACGTTTGTTCTCCGCTATTAGTGGCTTTAGAGTGACTCTTTGTTGCATGTTGACGGCTTTTATATGATCTATCTATGTTATTATTGTTGAGAGAACTTGCACTAGTGAAAGTATGAACCCTAGGCCTTGTTTCCTATCATTGCAATACCGTTTATGCTCACTTTTATCATTAGTTACCTTGCTGTTTTTATAATTTCAGATTACAAAAACCTATATCTACCATCTATTTTGCACTTGTATCGCCATCTCTTCGCTGAACTAGTGCACCTATACAATTTACCATTGTATTGGGTGTGTTGGGGACACAAGAGACTCTTTGTTATTTGGTTGCAGGGTTGCTTGAGAGAGACCATCTTCATCCTACGTCTCCTATGGATTGATAAACCTTAGGTCATCCACTTGAGGGAAATTTGCTACTGTCCTACAAACCTGTGCACTTGCAGGCCCAACAACGTCTACAAGAAGAAGGTTGTGTAGTAGACATCAAGCTCTTTTCTGGCGCCGTTGCCGGGGAGGCTAGGTAAAGGGCACTGACTCACACCCTGTCAACTAAGCTCTTCTCTGGCGCCGTTGCCGGGGAGGCTAGGTAAGTGAAGGTATATCTTTAGATCTTGCAATCTAATCTTTTTGTTTCTTGTTTTAGCACTAGTCTAGTTTATAAAAGAAAACTTCAAAAAAATGGAATTGAGTTTGTCTCATACGCTTCATCTTTTTAATATCTTTCGTGAGTATGATGGAAAGCAAAATTGTGCTCAAGTGCTAGAAGAAGAGTTACATAAAATGTTTGGCACTAAATCTTTTAATGATGAGCATGATTGCAATGTTGTTAGTACGAATTCCTTGAATATCCATGATGCTAATGATATGCAAAGCCACAAGCTTGGGGAAGCTATGTTTGATGAAGATGATATTTTTTGTCCCCTAGGCTTTGATGAGCAAATTCACTATGATGAAAGCATGCCTCCTATCTATGATGATTATTGTGATGACACGTATGCTCTAAAGAATAATGATAACCATGAAATTTGTCATCTTGATCTTAATTTTCAATCACATGATAGTTATTTTGTTGAGTTTGCTCCCACTACTATTCATGAGAAGAATTTTGCTTATGTGGAGAGTAGTAAATTTTCTATGCTTGTAGGTCATGAAAAGAATGCTTTAGGTGATGGTTATATTGTTGAATTCATTCATGATGCTACTAAAAATTATTATGAGGGAGGAACATATGCTTGTAGGAGTTGCAATAATGTCAAGTTTCCTCTCTATGTGCTTAAAATCTTGAAGTTATGCTTGTTTTACCTTCCTATGCAAGTTGATTATTGTTCCCATAAGTTGTTTGCTCACAAAATCCCTATGCATCGGAAGTGGGTTAGACTTAAATGAGCTAGTCATATGCTTCATGATGCTCCCGTTATGTTTCAATTCTTATCTTTTATGTGAGCATCATTGTCATCATCATGCCTAGCTAGAAAGGCATTAAAGAAAAGCGCTTGTTGGGAGACAACCCAATATTTATCCTTACTGTTTTTGTGTGTTCACATGATTATAGTACTGTAGTAATCATGTTTTATAGCTTTTGTTTCAATAAAGTGCCAAGTAAGACCTTTAGGATGGCTTACGGTGATAGTTGTGTTGATCCTGCTGAAAATCAGAAACTTTTGCACCCAGGAAATTAGTTTGTTTAATTCACAGCAACGTGATTCTGATTTGATTCTTTTTTCTCTGGATTGGTACACGAATTGATTAGGACTTCCTAATTTGGTAGGATTTTTGTAGTTCCAGAAGTATACGTTTGATACATATTACTACAGATTGTTCTGTTTTTGAAAGATTCTGTTTTCCGTGTGTTGTTTGCTTATTTTGATGAATCTATGGCTAGTAAAATAGTTTATAAACCATAGAGAAGTTGGAATACATTAGGTTTAACACCAATATAAATAAATAATGAGTTCAATACAGTACCTTGAAGTAGTCTTTTGTTTTCTTTCTCTAACGGAGCTCACGAGTTTTCTGTTAAGTTTGGTGTTGTGAAGTTTTCAAGTTTTGGGTAAAGATTCGATGGACTACGGAATAAGGAGTAGCAAGAGCCTAAGCTTGGGGATGCCCAATGAACCCCAAGATAATATTGAAGGACAACCAAGAGCCTAAGCTTGGGGATGCCCCGGAAGGCATCCCCTCTTTCGTCTTCGTTCATCGGTAACTTTACTTGGAGCTATATTTTTATTTACCACATGATATGTGTTTTGCATGGAGCGTCATTTCCTTTTGTTAGTTTTTGCTTTCTGTTAGTTAGATTAGTGTTTTGCATCTTTAGTTTCAATAAAAATTCAAGGATGGCCTTTCCCATGCTTATTTTGCTAGTATACATGTTGCTGTTTGAAAAACATAAAGTTTACCGCTGTTGCAAAAATTCCTTAGAAAAGTCAGAGCATGATATAATGTTGAAACTTTTTGCATAATGAGGTCTGATAAATTTACTACAGTGGGAATTTTAGTTCATAATTTTTGGAGTTAGGGAAGTATTGACACTCCTGCATTCTTTACAGACTGTACTGTTTTCACAGATTGCTGTTATGTTTGTGTTGTTTGCATATGTTTGTTTGTTTAATGATTCTATTTGAATATAGGAGTATTAAATATGCAGAGGCATTTAGTATTAAATGTTGAATAATAATTCTAGTGATTTGTTACAGTAGAAAATGATAAGTTTTTGCGTTGGTTTATACTAACCTATCTCACGAGTTCTTGTTGAGTTTGTTGTGAATGAAGCTTTTGATAAAAAGAGAAACCATGATATGAGATGAATTAAGGAGACATAAAAGCTCAAGCTTGGGGATTCCCAAGGCACCCCAATATAATATTCCAAGAGGTCTCAATCATGTAAGCTTGGGGATGGCCTGGTAGGCATCCCACCTTTCTTCTTCAACAACTATCGGTTAGTATCGGTTGAGCCTAAGTTTTAATTTCTTCACATGAGTTGTGCTATCCTTGCAATGTAGTTTTCTTTAGCTTTGCTTGCTGTTTGAATAAAGTACCAAGATCTGAAATTATTAAATGGGAGAGTCTTCACATAGTTGCATAATTATTCGACTACTCATTGATCTTCACTTATATCTTTCGGAGTAGTTGGTCATTTGCTCTAGTACTTCACTTATATCTTTTAGAGCACGGTGGTGGATTTGTTTTAAAGAAACTATTGATCTCGCATGCTTCACTTAGATTATTTTGAGAGTCATTAATAGCATGGTAGTTTGATTAGTGTTAATATACTTAGTGTTCAAGATATGTGAAACTTTCTTTTGAGTGAATTGAATACTAAGATAAGTTTGATGCTTGATAATTGTTTTGAGATATGGAGGTGATAATATCAAAGTCGTGCTAGTCGGGTAATTGTGAATTTGAGAAATGCTTGTGTTGAAGTTTGGAAGTCCCGTAGCATGCACGTATGGTTAAAGTTGTGTAACAAATTTGAAACATGAAGTGTACCTAGCTTGTGCATCCTTATGAGTGGCGGTCGGGGACGAGCGATGGTCTTTTCCTACCAATCTATTCCCCTAGGAGCATGCACGTAGTACTTGATTTTTGATGGCTTCTAAATTTGTGCAATAAGTATATGAGTTCTTTTGACTAATGTTGAGTCCATGGATTATATGCACTTTTACCTTTCCACCATTGCTAGCCTCTTTGGTACCGTGCATTGCCCTTTCTCACCGTGAGAGTTGGTGCAAACTTCGCCGGTGCATCCAAACCCCGTGATATGATACGCTCTATCACACATAAACCTCCTTATATCTTCCTCAAAACAGCCACCATACCTACCTATCATGGTATTTCTATAGCCATTCCGAGATATATTGCCATGCAACTTCCATCATCATCATCATGACATACATTACTTTTGTCATATTGCCATTGCATGATCATGTAGTTGACATCTTATTTGTGGCAAAGCCACCATGCATTATTTTTCATACATGTCACTCTTGATTCATTGCACCATCCCGGTACACCGCCGGAGGCATTTATATAGAGTCATATCTTGTTCTAAGTTTTGAGTTGTAATCCTTATGTTGTAATGAATAGAAGTGTGATGATCATCATTATTAGAGCATTGCCCAAAAAAAAGAAAGGCCCAAAAAAGGACAAAAGAAAAATAAATAAAAAGAAAGGCCCAAAAAATAAAAAAAATAAAAAAGGGCAATGCTACTATCTCTTTTTCCACCACACTTGTGCTTCAGAGTAGCACCTTGTTCTTCATGTAGTGAGTCTCATATCTTGTGCTTCAAAGTAGCACCTTATTCTTCATGTATTGAGTCTCATAAGTTGTCTTTTTATACTAGTGGGAATTTTTCATTATAGAACTTGGCTTGTATATTCCTACGATGGGCTTCCTCAAATGCCCTAGGTCTTCATGAGCAAGCAAGTTGGATGCACACCCACTAGTTTTCTTTTGTTGAGCATTCATAGCTCTAGTGCATCTGTTGCATGTCAATCCCTACTCCTCATGTTGACATCAATTTATGGGCATCTCCATAGCCCGTTGATTATCCTCGTCAATGTGAGACTTTCTCCTTTTTTGTCTTCTCCCCACAATCCCCATCATCACATTCTATTCCACCCATAGTGCTATATCCATGGCTCACGCTCATGTATTGCGTGAAGGTTGAAAAAGTTTGAGATTATTTAAGTATGAAACAATTGCTTGGCTTGTCATCGGGGGTATAGAAGTTGGGAACATCTTTGTGTGATGAAAATGAAGCATAGACTAACTATATGATTTTGTAGGGATGAACTTTCGTTTGCCATGTTATTTTGAGAAGACATGATTCCTTTGATTAGTATGCTTGAAGTATTATTATTTTTGTGTCAATATGAACTTTTGTCTTGAATCTTTTGGATTTGAATATTCATGCCACAATTAAGAAGATTTACATTGAAATTATGCCAAAGTATCACTCCGCATCAAAAATTCTTTTTTATCATTTACTTACTCGAGGACGAGCATGAATTAAGCTTGGGATGCTTGATACGTCTCCAACGTATCTATAATTTTGGTTGCTCCATGCTACTTTATCTACTATTTTAGGCAATATTGGGCTTTATTATCCACTTTTATATTATTTTTGGGACTAACCTATTATCCGGAGGCCCAGCCCAGATTTGTTGTTTTATGCCTATTTCAGTGTTTCGAGGAAAAGGAATATCAGACGGAGTCAAAACGGAACAAAATCAACTGGAGAAGTTATTTTTGGAAGGAAATAAACCTGATAGACTTGGAGTGCACGTCAGGGGAGTCCCGGGCTGCCCACGAGGGTGGGGGGCGCGCCCCCTGCCTCGTGAGCACCCCGGAGGTCCACCGACGTACCCCTTGCACCCATATATACCTACGTACCCTAAAACTTCCAGAACAGAAGATAGATCGGGAGTTCCGCCACCGCAAGCCTATGTAGCCACCAAAAACCTCTCAGGAGCCTATTCTGGCGCCCTACTGGAGGGGGATCCCATCACCGGTGGCGATCTTCATCATCCCGGCACTATCCATGACGAGGAGGGAGTAGTTCACCCTCGGGGCTGAGGGTATGTACTAGTAGCTATGTGTTTGGTCTCTCTCTCTCTCGTGTTCCCTCTATGGCACAATCTTGATGTATCCCGAGCTCAGCTATTGTAGTTGGATCTTATGATGTTTCTCCCCCTCTACTCTCTTGTGATGAACTGCGTTTCCCCTTTGAAGTTATCTTATCGGATTGAGTCTTTTATGAGAACACTTGATGTATGTCTTGCCGTGATTATCTGTGGTGACAATGGGATATCATGTGCCACTTGATGTATGTTTTGGTGATCAACTTGTGGGCTTCGTGACATTGGGAATCTATGCATAGGGGTTGGAACACGTTCTTGACTCTCCGGTAGAAACTTTGGGGCACTCTTTGAAGTACTTTGTGTTGGTTGGATGAATCTGAGATTGTGTGATGCATATCGTATAATCATGCCCACGGATACTTGAGGTGACAATGGAGTATCTAGGTGACATTAGGGTTTTGGTTGATTTTCATCTTAAGGTGTTATTCTAGTACAAACTCTTTTATAGATTGACCCGAAAGAATAACTTTGAGGTGGTTTCGTACCCTACCATAATCTCTACGTTTGTTCTCCGCTATTAGTGGCTTTGGAGTGACTCTTTGTTGCATGTTGAGGGCTTGTTATATGATCTATCTATGTTATTATTGTTGAGAGAACTTGCACTAGTGAAAGTATGAACCCTAGGCCTTGTTTCCTATCATTGAAATACCGTTTACGCTCACTTTTATCATTAGTTACCTTGCTGTTTTTATTATTTAGGATTACAAAAACCTATATCTACCATCTATTTTGCACTTGTATCACCATCTCTTCGCCGAACCAGTGCACCTATACAATTTACCATTGTATTGGGTGTGTTGGGGACACAAGAGACTCTTTGTTATTTGGTTGCAGGGTTGCTTGAGAGAGACCATCTTCATCCTATGCCTCCTATGGATTGATAAACCTTAGGTCATCCACTTGAGGGGAATTTGCTACTGTCCTACAAACCTGTGCACTTGCAGGCCCAACAACGTCTACAAGAAGAAGGTTGTGTAGTAGACATCACACGACAGAGATCACCCGAGCAATTTTACCCAGGTTCGGGCCGTCGCGAGGCGTAAAATCCTTCTCCTTCTTTGGTGGATTGATGGTGGAAGAATGGTGGTGGAGCATCGTACACTTGCTCGGTAGTGGGTTCCATGGGTGTCTAACTTTTCCAACCCTTTCCACGGGTGCCATGGGCCTCCTTTTATAGGTTAAGGGTTCACCACAATGGAAAATCAGTCGTTACACATTGATAAGATAGCGAACAGTGCTATCATACCTAACTCTACAGGCTGACAGAGCACATTAAATGCACCAGTCAATGTCACATCATTGCTCGCCCGGCAAGCCTTGCCGGGCTATTTTGCCAGCTTCATGCCTGCTTGCTTGATTTGTCGCTGGACGGGTGTCGTCTGTAGGCTTTCCTGTAGAAAGAGACCGCCATGTGGCGAATGGCTTCTTCTTAATAACTTTGCGGCTTGACACCACACGGATTGATGACGTGGGTCATGGTGGAGTGGTTGGTGAGGTGTTTCTTGCTTCCACGAGTCCCGGCAGGTCCTACCGGGGCGTCTTGGATATTTTCTTCCGGGGCTGGCTTCGCCCTCGCCAAGCTTGTTTGCCCGGCAAGGGAGGCTTTCCTCCTGGTGGTATCTTGCTTCCCTTGCTTGATTTTGGTCCTCTTGATCTGCATGTTGGTCATTTGAAGATCTTGGTCTCTTGTAGTCTGGCATAGCCTGGTGCCATCCGTGCACGACTGAGGGGAAAATATATAGTCATGTCTGTTTTCCCTGACACTTCGCCTCCTCCAGCAGTCTTCCAGTCGAGCCCCAACGGTCCTCCCTGCCGGTGCCTGTCCTGGGGCTTCTAACAGGCCGTGGAGGTGGTGACCAGGGCACCGCCGAGCTGCTCCACTGCCTTCCCTTCTTCGCAGCCTCGCCACTCCCGATCTTGTCTAGTTGCGCCCGACAAGCCACGACGAGACCGGGGTGGACTCATGCTTGGGCACTTCTCCTATACTCTTCTCTTCCCACCGCAATACCCTGGGTAAGAGGAATAGGGAGAGGAGTTTACGGGGTACTTATCTTTTTATCAATCTTAAACCTGGGGGCATTCACAAAATTTTAGTTCAAATAATGTAATCTCTCGAATCCATGTGTGTGTGTGTGTGTGTGTGTGTGTGTGTGTGTAAGGTCTGTACTTGTTTTATCTGCATACTAATGAAAAATATGAACCTTGTGGGGGACTCATGCATGTGTATGTCCATGCAGAGGTGGGATTCCTCTATATTTTCACATAAACGAGTTTCTCCCGGTAGGCTATCCTGTCGGTACCCTCTATGCTGTTGCCGGGAAGTATGACTACCGGGCACAAATCACATGGTGAGACCAGCCCCCTGTCGACCCTTATCCATCGTAGGTTACTACGACCACCCTGACCGAAGCAGCGTTCAAGTCGAAGGGTGGGAGCACCTAAGTTTCAAAGGGTAGCAGGTTTTTCTTATGCACAAGCCTTTATTTACAAAACATGTATTGATAAGAGGATGAACTTATCTGTTTGGCTTGCTGGAGACAGCAGCGCTGGCTTGTCTTCTAACCTCCTCTTGGGGACTGAGTCCACGGTAGGAGCCTGCAGTTTATGCATATGAAGATGATGCAAGATGCAATGTTATCTACATGAACATGCAATGCTCATGATATGCTTGTACATGCATGCACTTGTCGGGGCCCCACAACGCTTCGTTTATTTCTCTGTTGCTTAGGGTCTGCGCCTGGCTTTATACAAGGGGTTACATGCAACTGAGGCAAGGCCTCTACAAAAGGGTGGCTACCGGGCAAGGCCCGACAGCCGCGCCTTATGGGTAGAACTTGCGGAGATGCTCAATATTCCATGAGTTTTTGCAATTGAATGCCATCTCCAGTCTCAAAGATGGACTGCGTGAGGTCCGGTGACTCGTACTACCCGGTAAGAGCCTTCCCACTTCAATGATAACTTGTTTGCGCCTTTGGCGGACTGAATGCGCCTAAGGACAAGGTCACCTTCCTCAAAACACTAGGCATGAACCATGCGGCTATGATAGCGACGCAGCGCTTGCTACTAGCATGCAACACACGTAGCTGCCCGGACACAATTCTTGCTCTACTTCATCGCAGGCGAGCACTTGAGGTGACCTGTAGATAAGTTCCGTGGGGATAAGTGCTTCTGCCCCATAGGCTAGGGAGAAGGGAGTCTGCCCGGTAGCCCGATTTGGTGTCGTTCTGATGGACAAGAGGACCACCGGCAGCTCATCGATCCATCGCCTGCCACACTTCAGCATCTTATCAAATGTTCTTGTCTTGAGGCCCTGCAGCACTTCAGCATTCTCCCTCTCAACTTCTCCATTGCTTCTGGGATGTGCAATAGAGGCAAATGAGATCTTGCTTCCGAGGGCATGAACATATTACATGAAGGCGCGGCTCGTGAACTGGGTGTTGTTGTCAGTGATGATCCGAGAAGGAACTCCAAAGAGGCACACCAAATCTTTCAAGAACTTGATAGCTGACTAGGAAGCACCTTCCTCATGGCAGCTACTTCCGACCACTTTGTAAACTTATGGATTGCAACGAACAAGAATTCAAAGCCCCCAGCAGCTCGGGGGAAAGGGCTGAGGATATCGAGCCCCCAGACCGAAAACAACCATGACAAAGGGATTGTCTGAAGTGCTTGGGCTGGCAGATGGATGTTCATGGAATGGAACTGAGACGCTTCATACTTCGTGGCTATCTCAACCTCATCTTGGAGGGTTGTGGGCTAATAGAATCCTTGCCGGAATCCTTTCCCAACTAAAGCTCTTGATCCAATGTGGGAGCCGCACATGCCTTTGTGTATTTCTCCCAGCAGTTCCCTTCCTTCTTCTTGGCAAATGCACTTCAATTCACACAGTTGGGCCTCCTTCTATACAAAGTGTCATCGACAAGCTAGTACATACTGGCCCTTCGGGCTACTCTTTCCGCTTCTTCTTTCTCTTCGGGAGTTCTCCGGTTCAAAGGAAATGGACTATGTGCCTTGGCCAAGTGGGAGATTGAGGCTCGGCAATGAGGAATAGCAGTACCTCCTCATTCGTGGGGGCGCATCCCTCGACCGCGAGGACCAGTGGTCCGGCAGGAGGATGCGACCCGGCAATCGAAGGGGAGTTGTTTCCAGCAGGGTACCTGCTAGGAGACGCTTATCGGAGTCCAATTTCCTCCTTTTTCAGGCCATTTCTATTGGGGATACGGAGGGTTGAGTAAGATGGAGAACAAAAGTTCCTGGTTCCACAAGAAGCTTGTGCGCAGCACACTTCGACAGGTGATCAGCTATGCTATTTTTCGCACGGGGTACGTGCTTTTTTGCAACCCATCAAAGTGCTCCTCTAATCTTCTCACTTCCTCGACGTATGCCTCCATCAATGGACTTTGGTAATCCTTGTTGACTTGTCTCACCACAAGCTGTGAGTCTCCTCGGATGATCAGCTTCTTGATTCCCAATTCTGTGGCAATCCTCAGCTCGGTAAGGAGCCGTTCATACTGTGTTGTATTGTTGGTTGCCTCCTCTGGTAAAGTGCATCTGGACAACGTACTTCAAGTGCTCTCTAGTAGGAGCAACGAGAAGCACGCCAGCCCATGCGCCTTGTAAGGAGAAGGCACCATAAAAATACATTATCCATTCTTGGGGTGATTCCTTGCCGGGGATAACTGTTTCTTGCAGGGGTTGGCGTCCATTCTGCGATAAACTCTGCCAATGCCCTGCTCTGAAGTATTGATGTACTTTCAAACTTCAAGGCAAAGCTGGATAACTCAGATGCCCATTCCACAATCCTGCCGTAGTATCCTTTGCAATGGAAAGCGTGTGACAACCGTGATCTCATGGGCTTGGAAGTAGTGGTGCAGTTTCCTTTAGGCCACGATGAGGCCGAAATCAACTTTGGCATGCCAAAATACCTAGATCTAGCCCCCCGTAACAGGGAGCTGAGGAATTATACTGGGCACTGCACCACTTTCTTCCTCGCCGCGTCCTTGGGGTTGTGTCTGCTGCCGTGCTTCTCTTTATCCTGATCCATATCTGACCGTATCGGGCTGTTCTCTTTTTATTCCCTTGGCGAGACTTCTGCTGAGGCTGTTGTCTCCTCTACCTCATGTTGTGTTGCTAATGCTGCACTGACCACTTGATTAGTTACCGCCAGATATAGTAGCAATGGCTCTTGTGGTTTGGGTGAAACCAAAGTAGGCACAGAAGAAAAGTAGGTCTTCAAATCTTGCAATGGTGCATCTGATTCTGGGGTCCACTTCATAGGACCTACCTTCTTCAAATTTTTAATGAATGGCAAGGTGTGCTCAGCAGACTTGGAGATGAATCTGCTAAGCGCGACAACACACCCCATCAAATGCCTCACATCCTTAACTGTCTTGGGTGCTTGGATCTGCTCAATGGACACGATCTTATGTGGGTTGGCTTCGATCCCACGGTGGGACACAGAGAAACCAAGTAGCTTGCCAGAGGGAACACCAAACACACACTTCTCCGGGTTTAGCTTCAAATTGATCTTCCGCAAGTTAGCAAATGTTTCTTCCAAATCCTAGATGAGGGTTGATTTGTCCTTGGTCTTGACCACAATGTCATCCATATAAGCTTCAATGTTCCTGTTCAAGTGTGGCTCGAAAACAATTTGGACTGCCCTTGCAAAAGTGGACCCGACAATCTTCAACCCAAAAGGCATGTGCACAAAGCAGTATGTGCCACTTGGGGTGATGAATGAGGTCTTATCCTCATCTTCCCTGGACATGAGTATCTGATGGTACACAGAATACGCATCCAAAAAGGAGAGCAGATCACACCTGAAAGTGGAATCGACAATCTGATCAATGCGCGGCAAGGGGAACGTGACCTTCGGGCATGCCTTGTTCAAATCTGCAAAGTCAATGCAAAGCCTCCACTTCCCATTAGCCTTGTGCACAACCACTAGGTTTGCTAACCGTGTTGGATGTAGTACTCCTCTAAGAAAACTAGCTGCCTCAAGTTTCTTAATGTCCTCGGCAATAAACTGCTGCCGCTCTAAGGCCTGCTTCCGCACCTTCTGCTTCATGGGTCGGGCATGTGGGCAGACAGCAAGGTGGTGCTCGATTACCTCCCAGGGAACACCGGGGATATGAGATGGTTGCCATGCAAACACATCAATATTCGCCCACAGGAAGGCAACGAGCGCACTTCCCTATTTGTCATCGAGGGTAGCATTGATGGCAAAAGTACCATCAACACCAGCTAGTCCTGCTGGGACCTTTTTTGCATGGGGGGGAGCGGCCTTGGCCCTCTTGCTGTTGGAACTCTCCGGCACATCATCAACGTGTGTCGTACACTTGGTAGGTGCACGCTTCCCAGATTCCTTGCTAGCGTCCTTATTATCCTTCTTCTTTCCTTTGATTTCCTGGTGGGTACTGCAATCTTGGCGGCCTCTGCCACGACAGCATCCCGATACATCTTACCCATGCATATCGTTGCATCCTTCTTATCTGATGGAATGGAAATTACGCCCATTGGGCCTGGCATATTCAAGTTGTTATAGGCATAGTGGGATGCTGCCATGAACTAGGCCAGGGCCGGGTGCCCAAGAATTTCATTGTACGGCAGGGGGAGGTCGACCACATCAAACACAATCTTCTCAGTCTGGTAGTTCAACCCACTTCCGAACGTCACTGGTAACGTGATTTTCCCCTTAGGACGGCTGCTGTCGGGATTAACTCCTTGAAACGTGCAAGTGGCCTTATGCTCTTCCTTTGCTATCTGGAGCCTGCTGAGAACATGTGGGGAAATCGTATTCAACCCAGCCCCGCAATCAACCAACATCTTTGTGAGCTTCAGGTTGTGGATCGCTGGGGAGACCAACAACGGCAAGCACCCTACCGTAGTGGTGCGGTCAGGGTAATCCTCCTCATCAAAGATGATGAGCATGCATGACCATTTGAGCGGTTTCCGTGAACTTACCATTGGATCCATGGCATAGACTTCACGCGCCCATTGACTTTCTGCTTGCCGGTTTCCTCTTCAACCCCTTCATCACATCTAGCATCGCAACCCTCCTTCTCTCTGCCCCTGGCTGGGTTTCCTTGGTTCCGAGGAGCCTTGCCGGGGCGATTTGCTTCACCGCCCCGACCCTTACTGTCGGCGTTCTGGGAATGGGGGTCCCCAGACTTGCCTGCCTGCGGCCTGCGGCGTGGCTCAAGTGGGGGCCCAGTGCAGCCCAGCTTCATCAGCTCAAGCTCAAGAGCCTCGTGAGGGGCCAAGCCTCGCGGGGTGGACGACAGGAAACTTCCTCAGGAGTAGCCTCCTCAGGCAGGCTCGCGAGTAGGCGGAGAAATCAAGGCAGAGTACCTCGCGAGGAGCCCGTGACGCAAGCCATGATGATCGAGACCAGGCGGGTGCCAGGCGGGCGCCGGCCTGCGCAGTGTCCTTGTTTCCCCTTCGGTGCAAGGGGGGCAAGCACAGGCCAAGGCATGAGGCAAAGGTTACCGTTTCGGTGCAACAAGACCAAGACCTGCAGAACGACAGGATGGAGGTTATCGTGGAGCCCAGGACGGCGTCATCTTCAGAGCCTTTGGCAGCCGAAGACCAACTTTAGTTAGGATAAGTGTACCAGATGTTCCCCTTTAAAATGGCCAATTGTTGGCGCCCTTCCCGCTCATTATTTGGTAAGAGGCCCAGGGCCTCCCTCTATAAATAGGACTAGCCACCACACGGACGGAGAGAAGGGATCAAGCATCTATCTCAAGAAGACGCATAGACTAGAGAAAGGCGACTGAACTCACCCAAGAAGTTCATCGCACCAGCTCAAGAACAGCCCCTCGCGAGGCTGTTCTCCCTTTGTATTGTTCATCATTAGCCCCTGAGGCAATCCACCACACCGCACACTGGAGTAGGGTATTACACCACAATGGTGGCCTGAACCAGTATAAATCTCGTGTCCCTTGTGTGTTCATCTTTCTTGCTTAGATCCTTGTGAGACTTCAAGACCTGAGCTGGTAGGGGAAAGATCTTCGTGCGCACCCCAGTGTTCGAACCTCAAGGGTTTGCCGGAACCCGAAATCCGACATTTGGCGTGCCAGGTAGGGGTGCGCCAGAATCTTTCCTCCACTGGTCGCTTCTGATCTTCCGTCGTGTCCATGGCTGACGCTCGCCGAGCCCGTGCCGAGCGTCGGGATGCTCTCGCCACCGGCGTTACCCAGACGGCGCCCATCGGCGGTCGCCCCCGTCGTTCCCCGTCGCCTGCCGCCAACGCTGCCACCGGTCCGGCGGGGAACGAGCAGCAGGCCTTGTCCCTGCATCCTTTGGTGCGGCGGGAGGGCCGCACCGCCACCCCGCTGCTGACCACAGCCGGTTTGTTGTCCCACGCCCGTCGTGCCCCCACGGACGCGCACGCTGCGCTGCTCCTAGCGTGTGAGCTCCTGCACTACCATCCCGTCGACAACCTCTACTAGGACTGGCTCGCCCGCATCACCGAGCTTGTCAGCACCGTAGGGGGCTCCCCCGCGCCATCCCTCTCGCTGCCTCTTCCTCCATCCTGCGCAGGAGGCGAAGATCCGGAGATGCCTCCGCCGCCTCCTCCCCAAGAAGACGCCCTGGCCCCAAGGCGCGTGGCCCCCGGGAAGAGATCCTCAGCGTCCGGCTCCTGCGCAACAAGAAAGGAGCTGCCAGGAGATCCCTCGTCCCCAAGAAGGTGCTCGCGTGCTCCCAACACCGGAGCGCCGTGATCGCATCCCTGCACCGCCACGTCAAGACCCCGTGCTGCTCCAGGCAGCGGTGTGCGGGAATCTCCAAGAGCAAGCCCCACATCAGCAGAGAGTTCCGGCGGTCACCGCAGGCTGCCGCGCTTTCACCGCCGAGCTGCGTAGCGTCGCATGGCCCGGCAAGTTCAAGCCGGACCTGCCTCCTCGCTATGACAGAACTGTCGACCCCGCGGAGTTCATCCAGCGTCAGGATCCGCGCCCGTTCAAGGGGCGCCACCCTCTACTGCATAGGAAGGCGCGCCCGGCGCCCTCCTCGGGCAGGGCTCGGGGGATCTGTCTTGGAGAGCCACTGACTATGCCAAGTCACGAGGGAGGCACTCGGGCACCACTTGGAGGCGTGCTTCAAGGCACGTGTTCATCAGGAAGGCATGAGGCAAGGAGGGCCAAACCCTCAGGAGTTCATCGCGGGGAACATTCAGGAGCTACAGGAGGCAAGAGTCATGCGCGGCAGCCGCCGCCTAGCCGTCGTAGCCCCACATCCTGGCGAGGATGGTGGGCTGCGCGTCTGCATCGACGTACCAGGGCTTAACCGAGCCGCGTCTCAGGAGCGCCTCTGGCCTCCACGCGTGGGGCGTTGTGAGGGTCCACCTCACAGCTATGTTTGCATGCCCTTCGGCCTGCCGAATGCGGCTATTGTCCACCAGCGCCTGATGAGGAGCATCCTGGAAGCTCAGGTGGCCAGGCACCGCGCGTTCCTGGAGGAGATGGAGATGGACCTTGAGGAGCCGCCCGGACCCCTAGAGCCTCCCGAGGCTCAGGGCTCCGAAGGCTCGTGAGGGTTGGATTCTTCACCACGCGTCAACAGCTACTCCGACACTCGCTCTGCAATGGTATCAGGTGACATCTTTCGAAGTTCTATTTTTAGCTGGGAGCGCCCGCAGGGCCGCATCATTCCCAGGTCGCATGGGTCCGTCCCTGCGGCATGTATCCGTTTTGCTTATGCTCTCTACCTACCTTGTTGGGGGCGCCTCTCGGGCTGCATTATCCCCAAGCTGCTCGGGCCTGACCCAGCGGCGTTCGCCTTTTTCTGCATCTATATAAATGGATTAGCTCCTTCATGCTTAACCTGCTTGACTTAATCGCCTGCTCGATTGACACCTACCTTTGGAGCCGCTCGCTCTGGCACGGAACTTGCGCACGGGTCCATCCCTGCAACGCCGAAAAATCTGAGTTGCTGAGCTCTGGCCGCGGCAGCCCCGCAAGGCGCCACCTCACCAGGCCGTCAGTGTCGCACTCACTCCGTTGGAGCGAGCAATGGTTGGCTGGCAACCGTAACGATAGATCTTGTTTCCCTTCATGATTGATATGCAGGACCCGCTCCAGGAGTAACGCTGGTGGCATCGCGAGCCTTCTCTCCTTCTCTCCGGCACGATCCGCTCGCACGTTAAAACGGGGGCGCCTGAGCATCGCGACTCATGGGCTCCTACTGGCTCTCCAGCCCACACCCCCTGGCCTTGACCCACGGCATCGCGACCTGTCATACTAGCGGCAGCTGAGCTCGCTCGAGGGACGGGACCTGAGGACGCAGAGCATTAAGGAAAGTGCGGGGGAGAGGGTAGAAGCTCGCGAGGGCCTAATCCAGCCACACCTCAGCTGCCTCCACGCAGGCCCGGCACTTCCCCAAAGGCCACTCCAAACCCACGAGATAAGTCACGTGAAAACTTATTCGACTCGGCGCTAAACCCTCGCCTAGTGCAGCTCTGTCACGGCAACGTTGCCTACCTTTTTTGCCTAGCGGAGGCTGCTTGAGCGCTAAAGGGGACCTCCTGAGCATCGCGACTCAGGGACTCTTACTGGACCTCGGGCCGCTCACCTCCTGGCCTTGACCATGGCATGGTGACCTGGCATACCAGCGACGGCTGAAGCCTGCCTAGGGATCGGGACCTGTCAGTGTAGAGCACCAGGCCCTCGTGAGGGAAGAAAGGGGGAGCCAATCCGGGACAGGACAAGCATCTCGCATCGATTCATACTAGGGATATAATATTTACAAAAGACATGGCCAGCGCCTTACATACCCCCGCGGGGTGGTACTTCGATTCCTTGCAGGGAACAAAAGGGGCTAATCCTAGGGAACGCTAACTACGCGCACCTCCGCAAGAGACGCCATCATCAATAGTGGGCCACCAGGCACTGGCGCCAACCCCATCCAGATCAGTGGAGTCGGCGGCCTGATGTAGCTACCCTGCTCCGGGAGCGACGCGAGCTCGAGGGCTCGTAGCTATCGTCGCTCGTCTCCGGAGTCATGTAAAGCTCGGCGGAGTCGCTGGACACTCCGGTTCCTCCGCTGCTGCCTAAGGAGCTGCCGGGGAAGCGGTTGGCGGCCCTAGTCCTCGCCACGGCGCTGCCCCGACCGCCTTTCTTGGGGCAGCATTCCAGCCGGCGTCCTTCCGCGTCGAAGACCTTGAAAAACATCAGGGAGGCACCATCATATTCGAGGTGGATTACGAGGGCGCCCACTGTCTGACAGACCCGGGCAATCTCGCCCCAGCCACGGGTCATGTAGACCTTGCCCGGAGCGACAACCACGACCTCCACTCCGGTCGCAGGGGTACTGCAGTCGGCATGCTGTAGCCAGAGCTTGAGAGGCCCCCTTGGCGGGATCTCGAAGGCGAAGGAGGGAGGAAGGTGAATCCAAGATCGGGGAGGCATGGCGACATGGAGCACAAGCTCACGAGAGGAGCCCTCGGCGTGGACTCTAGGAGGAACGACGCATACCGCCGTAACCCGCCGGCGTCGACGGCGGCTCCGACAGTGTCGCTCGACGCCTTCTTCTACAGGACCCTCGATGCGGGCGTACAAGGGCAGCGGGAATCCAGGTGGCGGTCGCTCGTACCAGGGCCTCGATGTCTCCTGCCCGACGCCCTCGTCTCGATGGCAGAGGAGTAGCCGCTTCTTCAACAGAAGTGGGTCGGGACCCTCTCGGGGGGCCTTCCCCTTCTCTTCTGCAGAGAACTGGCGAATTGGTGCCATCGGCGTGATGTGAAGCAAGGGCGGGGAGGAAGAAGAAAGGAGTAGCAGGGAAAGATGAACTGGAATGGTCTGCGCCGTTCTGTACTTATAGCAGGTAATCATGACCCATTTTTGCATGCAGGGACTTGTCAAGTCGTGCGGTTGCCAAGGCGTCGTGGGGAAACGGAGATGCCCATGTCCAATCAATCGGCACGTGACACCGAAGGCCGCAGACTATTGGGGCCCACGGCGCTTCGCACTTGCCCCTTCGCTTCTCTGCTAAGCCAAGTCCGGGCGCACCTTGGGCCCGGGGGCTATTGTCGGTGTTCTGGGAACGGGGGTCCCTAGACTTGCCTGCCTACGGCCTACGGCGTGGCTCAAGTGGGGGTCTAGTGCAGCCCAGCATCATTAGCTCAAGCTCAAGACCCTCGTGAGGGGCCAAGCCTCGCGGGGCAGACGACAGGAAACTTCCTCAGGAGCAGCCTCCTCAGGTGGGCTCGCGAGGAGGCCGAGAGATCAAGGCAGGGTACCTCCCGAGGAGCTCGTGACGCAAGCCATGACGCTCGAGACCAGGCGGGCGCCGGCCTGCGCAGTGTCCTTGTTTCCCGTTCGGTGCAAAGGGGGCAAGCACAGGCCAATGCATGAGGCAAAGGTTACCGTTTCGGTGCAAAAAGACCAAGACCAGCAGAACAGCAGGATGGAGGTCATCGTGGAGGCCAGGACAGTGTCATCGTCAGAGCCTTTGGCAGCCGAAGACCGACTTTTGTCAGGATAAGTGTACCAGATGTTCCCCTTCAAAATGGCCAATTGTTGACGCCCTTCCCGCTCATTATTTGGGAAGAGGCCTAGGGCCTCCCTCTATAAATAGGACTAGCCACCACACGGACGGAGAGAAGGGATCAAGCATCTATGTTAAGAAGACGCATAGACTAGCGAAAGGCGAATGAACTCACCCAAGCAGTTCATTGCACCAGCTCAAGAACAGCCCTCGCGAGGCTGTTCTCCCTTTGTATTGTTCATCATCAGCCCCTAAGGCAATCCACCACACCGCACACTGGAGTAGGGTATTACACCATAATGGTGGCCTGAACCAATATAAATCTCGTGTCCCTTGTGTGTTCATCTTTCTTGCTTAGATCCTTGTGAAACTTCAAGACGTGAGCTGGTAGGGGAAAGATCTTCGTGTGCACCCCAGTATTCGAACCTCAAGGGTCTGCCGGAACCCGAAATCCGACACTTACCGCTAGTACTGTTCTAACCCTTTTCCTTATCTCACTTCTCATACTCAGCCCTCTACTTCTTGACGAGCTTCTCAACTTGATGACACTCCCAGAGATCGTGGCCCTTGGTCCGATAAATCTTGTAGTACCACCCTTCACCTTTCCCAGCTTTCTCGGCAGCCGCAACCTCCCGGAAGTCAGCGCACGCGGCAACTTCCTTGCCGGGGGCTTCAACCTTAGCCTTCTTGCCGGTACTAGGCGTGCCCAATCTCTCAATAGTCATCACTGCCTTATCCTTGCGCTTCTTGTTGCGCTTCTTATTCTTCTTCTTCTGCTAGTGGTCTCATCATCATATTCTGAGTCGATGTCGATGCAATCCTCCTCTCCAGGAAGTTTCCTCCCCTCCTCCGCCTGAGCACACTTGTCCATGAAGGTGTACAACTCCTTTGCGGTCTTGGGTAGCCGAATGTTCATCTTGGAACGTATCCTGCGGTTGCGCACATTGGACTGGAAAGCGGCTGTCATAGCTGTCCGATGGATGCCCGGAATATTCCTGTTGACTATTGAACTTTTGCAGGTACTTCCGCAGAGTTTCTCCTTCTTTCTGCTGGAGGAGCTGGAAATCACTGGGACGCCCTGGTTCTTGATGGCCACACGTGAACGCGCCAATGAACTCATGGCGCATGTCAGCCCAAGACGAAATGGAGTTCTCCGACAGGTGCATGAGCCAAGACCTCCACATTAGACTTAAGTGCCAAAGGGAAATAGTTGGCGAATAACTTCTCATCTCTTCCTCCGGCAGGCTGAACAGCGATGGTGTAGATGCTCAAGAACTCTATCTGATTCAATCTTCCATCATACTACTCAGGTATCTCTAGCTTGAAAGTGCGAGCGGACGGCCAATGGACTTGTCGTAGCTCACGGGTGAAGGCAGGGCACCCGACCTCGAAAGGTAGGTACCTTCCATCTCCGAGCACGGGCTCATTGACGTTGGGGCCGTCACAACCATTGGGTTGGCGGTGGTCGTCATGACGCCGCTCGACGACGGCGCGCGCGCCTTCCCTCCGTCTGTCCTCCGGGGCTCGCCATGGTTCCTTATGTGCTCGAGGGTCAAAGGAGGCCATCGAGACGTCGTCGGCCTCTTGGATACGTGGCTCCGTATAGCTTGCTGAGGTGGGGACTGCATAGTGGGGGCAGCCCCTTTTGTGCGGCCAACCGCATTAGCCATTGCCATCGCTTGGGGAGGCCGTGGCGGGCCAGCCCGCTGTGATCCTCCCGCCTCAGCGAAACCAATCAAGCTTTGGATAGTGGCTCGCCACTCATCCATATGATCAGCCGCTGGTGGGAATCTCAATAGAAACTGGGCCCATGCTATGGCCTCTGAGGCGGTGCTTGGCATGGGTGAAGATGATGAAGACCGCCCCGTCGCTCGGCTCCTGATGGCGCCGGTGGCGACCGCGTCGCACCCTTGCTGCCATGAGCCAGCCGCTTGGATAGCGTGGTCATGAGGCAGAGGTGCTTGAGGGCTGGCGGCTCCGTTGGGCACAGTAGCTGGGCTGGCTTGTTGTGAATGCGGGCCGTGCCTCGCGGTTGCACCCGTGGTGGGGGCGGCCCGAGGGTTGTAGTTTGCCTCAGAAAGAGTGCCACCACTGTGGTTGTGCCCTTCTGCAGGGAGAGAGGGTGCAGGTAAAGTAATCCCCCCACCCGTACCTCGAGGAGCATGGCCATTAGGATGTTGTTGATGATGTCCTTCCTCGGCGCCTCCCGCTTTTGCTTCGGCTGCGGAGATGGTGGTGACAACGTCTCCCGCATTGACCACGCCTCCCACGACGTCCACATCCTTAGGCATCCCATCATTTCCCATGACGTTGGCGATCGCGGGCGGCGGGGCCCTTGAGGTGGACGGGTGATTCGTAGCTCTGAGCTTCTTCTTAGGCGCCAAAGTTGATGACGCCGTCGATGATGAAAATGGCGATGAAGATGACGCGCTACCAACACTCTTGGGTTCGCGAAAGTGATCCCCCTACATGGCGCACCAAAGATGTCGCGGGAAACCACGACCACCTATGGGGCTGCGAGCCCCTTTTGTTCAGTGGGGGGATGGGCACATTGCACAAAGAGCGGAGAAGTGTCATGCAACACACCAGGGATCATACGGGCAATTTTACCCATGTGTCGGTTCGACGTGAGGCGTAAAACCCTACTCCTGCTTTAGTGGATTGATGGTGGAAAAGGTGGTCGTGGGCGCAATGCACTTTGCCCAGTAGAGTTGCCTCAGGCGATGTGGTTACGAGCATACGTGTACGTGAGGGCCCGAGCTTGGCAACCTCACCGACCGAACCCTTTTTATGTTTGCCATGGGCCTCCTTTTATAGATCAAGGGGTTACCACAGTGGCAAATCAGTCATTATGTACTGATTAGATAGCAAACAATGCTATCATACCTAACTCTACAAGCTGACAAGGCGCTTTAAATGCACCATCTAATGTCACATCTCAGCGTGCCCAGTAGCCCTTGCCGGGCTATTTTTCTAGCTTCGCGCCTGCTTTCTTGACACGTCTCAGGACAGGTGTCACATGGAGGTGTTGCTATACAAAGTGATTGTAATGTGGCGAAAAGCAGCCACTCAGTCATCTTGGGTCTTGACACATGTCCGATTCCGGCCTCCGTGGACCCAAGAAAGGTTCGAACTTAGAGGCGTTTGCAAAGAACTCAACCTCTCAAGCCGATCGATCCACTGCTCTCACGGCCTAGCTTGATGAACAAGTAGGAGAAAGACACGGTAGTTTACCAAGGTTCGAGCCACCTTGCGGTGTAGAAACCTACTCTTGTTTTTTGGTGGATTAGCCTCGCCAGGGGCTGAGGATGAACTAGTACAAGTGGAAGAACAGGCTCCGGTGGAGTGTTCTTGTGATGAGCTCTTGGGGATTCGATGAGCTGATCACGCAATGGACCGATCCCCTTCTACGGTGGTGGCTAGGCTATATTTATTGTCAGGACCCCGATCCTAAGTCACACCGATCTAGCATGTAACACATCATATCACTTTGCGGCCTCACGCACGGTATTCCCACGGGTGCCACCTTACCTGGCCCGGGACCGTTTGCGCCTTTTGGCTCACGTATATGATAGTGCCGCTAGCATCCATATGACAAAGAACCCGGGCTGTCATGGCTAGTCGTGAACCCAAAGTGGCACTAACTTACAGGGACAGGCATACATGACCCAGCAACGAACTTGTCGGTCATCAATGAGTGAATTCAAGCTGTAGCAACTAGGCTAGCAGGACTCCGGTAAACCGGGCTGTAGCAGGCTAACAGGAGTCCGGTAGACACCGCGTGACATTTCCCTGAAGGGCAGACACAGGAACGAAGAAGGACACATGCCGGCCAGCCTAAGTGTTCCGGAGCAGTAGCAAGCTACCAAGGCTCAGTGGAAGCACTAGGAGACATTTCCCAGTAAGAGAGGCTACCAAGGATAGACAACTAGGTTGTCAGATCCCACAGATACCAAGCATTTCAATAACATACACACAATATGCTCGATATGTGAAAATACAACATGGTATCACAACATGACTCTACGACTCAAGCATTTATTCAATAGGCTCCGAGGAGCGAGATATTACAAATATGAGTCCCATGACCCAACATTCAGAGCATACAAGTCAAAACACAAGCGGAAGCTTAACATGTCTGAGTATAGACATCTACAAATGAAAAAGGCTATGAAGCCTGACTATCTACTAGATCCTGCCGAGGGCACAAGATCGTAGCTGAGGTAACAAGCTAAACGTCGAAGTCCACGCGGAACTACTAGCGAGACTGAAGTCTCTCTGCAAAAACATAAATTAAGCAACGTGAGTACAAATGTACCCAGCAAGACTTACATCAGATCTAACTACATATGCATCATTATCAACAAAGGGGATGGTGGGGTTTAACTGCAGCAAGCCAGCTTTGACTCAGTGGTTAACCTGAACTACGACTGCAAGTAACTCTTTTGAGGTGGCGCACATGAGTCCACATATTCACCATAGCAATACGCCACTATGGATCCGCTCCCGTCTCCCTACGAGAACGCCATCCATAGCACTCACGCTTATCTTGCGTATTTTAGAGTATCCACTTTCACTTGTCTATGAACTGTACAGGCAACCCAGAAGACCTTTACCGCGGACACGGCTATTCGAATAGATAATGTTAACCCTGCAGGGGTGTACTTCTTCACACACGCTCTCACCACTTACCGCCATTTACACGATATGTACTCGGCAACCTTCAAGCGGAAGCCCAGCGAGGGTGTCGGCCACAACCTGACTAACCACACAAGTCTCTCGTCCAGGTTTATCGCCTATTCGGGTTCCATCCGCAAGGAGATCCGGCCGGGGTGTCGCTCACGACCCCAAACGATGTGAGCAGGGTTCCCAAGCCCACCATCCGGGTGCCACTTGGTACACCGTGCCACTGTGCCTAGTATGTCCCAAGCCCACCTGTACCGGCTGGCACTTGGTAGACTACTAACACTACCTACAAGCACCAGAAACTAGTTGCAACTCCTAGACAGAGATCATGTTGATTAATAAGTCAAGAGGGGTCGAGTTACCGGAACCCAACGTGTGGTAGTAACTGTTCATGGATCACAAACACAGAACTCGGTTCCTGAGGACGGTTTTAATGAGACAACCCACCATGTACTCATACATGGCCTCTAACCGCTACCTTTACCAAATCGTGTTCACACACTTAGCTCACACACAGTAGCACATGTTTACACACCTCCGATTCATTCCCGATGAATCAGACCCGACTCAACTCTAAGCAGTAGCAGGCATGACAAACAAGCATGAATGAGTAGGCACATCAGGGCTCAAACAACTCCTACTCATGCTAGTGGGTTTCATCTATTTACTGTGGCAATGACAGGTCATGCAAAGGATAAAGGGGTTCAGCTACCGCAGCAAGTAACAGATGAATCGGTGTTGTCCTAATGCTGTAAAAGAGAGCAGGGGCGAGAGAGTGGGATTTTATCGGAATGAACAAGGGGGTTTTGCTTGCCTGGCACTTCTGAAGATAGCATTGAGTCTTCATTAGTGTCACCGATCTCATCGTTGGAACCACGTCTACTGAGAGGGAACAATTACCGGCAATAGAGAAGAAACACAATCAATGCAATGCGCATTATGATGCATGATCATGACATGGCAACATGCTAGTGTTTTGAGCTAATGCAGCTAGCAACAAAGTTAAATGAAGTTGGTTTGAACCCTAAGTTCAAATCCAAACTCCATATGTGAAATTCAAATGCCATTTATATGATTTGTCCTAAACAGCAGCCACAAGTTGTTCTAACATGCATGAAAATGATATAGATGGATAGATTGGATTTTTCTGATAATTTTTCATATATAAATTATTTCATTCTGAGTTACGGTTGAATTTATATGAATTTTAGAAGTTTATACTATTTTCTGGTAGTTTCTGAATAAAAATAAATCCAGAAAAGGCATTACTGCCTCAACACCTCGTCACTGTGACGTCAGCAGGGTCAACAGGGCTGGTCCAGGTCAAACCTGACCAGTGGGGTCCACTGGTCAGTGACTCAGGGCTAGTTAGAGTCACTGACATGTGGGCCAGGTCAAAGTCCACGTCAGCTTGGTCAAAGCTGACGCGTGGGCCTACTGTTTTAAATAACTAATCTAATTATTTTTGTTAAGCAGTAAACTAACAAGTGGGTCCCACTGTCAGCGTCTGTTAGACTAACAGGGTTAGCTAGCCCTAATCTATTGACTGCCATGCGAGCTAACCGGCGATTAGCCGCCGGTGCTAAGCAGGATGCGGCGGCGCTCCTCGTCCGACCATCTTCGGCGACAAGAGCTCATGCGGCTGGGCTCTACGGATGCAGCACGTCGAGGCGCATCGGTTAGTGGCCGTGTATGGTGCCGAGGTGGACTACAGCGGCGACGACAAGGACGACAGCGGCGACCGGAGCTCGGCTAAGCGCGGGCGCGGTGCTGCAGCTCGTAGGCGAGTGAACGGAGGTGCTAGGAAGCACCTAAAGGGCAGCAGGAGCACGTCGGAGCTACTACGTGAGGCGGAGGTGCTCGAGGGCACGGAGCTCGCCGTCCAAGGCGGACGGCGGCTTCGGGTGCTTGCGGGGCAGCGGCTACGGGGCACGCGCGAGAGAGAGATGTGAGGGGAAAGGAAGAGGGGCTCACGACGGACTCGCAGAGCAGCTCAAAGGGCTCGGGGAAGCTTTGGTTGCCGCGAAGACGACGACGGCGATCCACGGCGGCCGAGGCCGAAGATGACAATTGTGGCGTCGCTTCAGGCGTCCCGCAGGCGCGAGCTTCGTCTTGGGGCTCCGTGGCGTCGAGGCGGAGCCTTTGGGCATGGCGGAAGGGTGAGGAGGTGGCTCTAGGCACGGTGGCGGAGAACGGCGGCGGCGGTCGCTCTCGGGTGTGTACGAGAGAGAGAACAGAGGAGGGGGAAAGAGCTCCAGGGGAAGAGAGGAAGGGCTAGACGGCTCCGGGCGGCTGCGTGGTGTCGTCTAGGAGCACCGGGGAGGACAGGCAGGCAGGGAGGAGCTGTCATGGCTCGCCTGCGCGCCGGGCACGCAGCTGCTTCTCCTCCTGGCAAGAGGAAGAAGACAGTGCTGCCCCTGGTGGGCCTGGCTGGCTTTGCTTGGCTGGGCTGCTACAGTGGTGGGCTAGCTGGGCTGCCAGGTAAGTCAGGTGAGGTTTCCTTTCTTTCCTAATTTTCTTCTGTTTTCTATTCTGCTAATTTGTTTCTGGATTTAGAAAAATACTAAATCACTTCATAAAATCCTAAAATAAATTTATAGGCACTGTTTAATTATTTCCAACAGCCCCCAAGTACTTCCAGGATTATTTGGACACTTAAAAATATTTATAGGATTTAAATGTCCAAATTCAAATACTTATGAATTAACTCAAAAAACCATAAATGACCTAAAAATATGTGCATCATTTTTGGCAGAGGTTTTCACCTTTACCAGAAATCATGAACATTTTCAGAGGGCATTTTGGGTTCATTGAGAATATTTTTATTTGAACCTAGTTGATTTGATCTGGTGCTAGGGTTTGAGAAATCCCCATTTCAACTTAAATAAAATTTAAACATGATGCGGCGACCAAGCTAGTCCAAGTGCATAGCAAGGCTAGGGATGTGACATTTATAGTGGCCTTGGTCCTCTTCCTCCAAGACTAAGGCAGGAAGGGATCCCACAACAGCCAAATTTGAAGGGGGGCAAGAAGTACATCTGATCCTGATGAAAGGTGGTCTTCACCTGCAAAGCTTCTGACCATGGCATCGTGGTGAGATCATTGATGACATCCATCCTGCCGTTCTGGCAGTCCTTGTCTTGTTGCACGCAAATGACAACCTGTGGCTGATTCCTTGGGACTCCACACCTTCGCTTACCTCCTTAGCGCCAAAGAGGAAACCTACCGCTCTGCGCCCGCTGGCACGTGCCTGGCCTTGGTCGTCATGGCTGATGTGATTTCGGCCTGATGAGGCTGGGTCTTGCATAGAAATATCCGCTCCGTTAGGAGGCCACCTGAGGAGGCCGCTCCCTCAAGAGGTGTTGATTGTACCAGCCTAGATTTCTGCCCTTTTCTTTTTCCCTTGATTTTCTTGGATCTCCTGTATTGTTTTGCTTTTCCGTGGCTCTGTGGTTCTGAAACTTGGGAAGATCATGTCTTCCTAGGTTTAAAGTGGCTTGCCATCCTGATCATCATCCTCAAACCCTGTTAATTTCATCCTTAACCTAACCCAATATTCTTTTTTATTGGGAATATTCCTTTTCTGAGAAAGGAATAACCCTTTAAAACCCTAGGTTGTGAAGCAACCTATATTTCTGTCACTCCAAAAATCCCCAAATAATTCTCATAATTCCTTTGGGTCATATATAGCTCAAATATGCCCAAACCATTCCTTGGCCAGTTCAAAAATAATACCCCAATATTCCTTTTTCTATTCTGCCCTGAATGGCACTTTGTGAAGGAAGTGTCATTTATATTTTTCCTAGTGACTCCCAACCTTTTTGGTCATATATATATGACCAAATAAGTGCCTCATGCACAAGTTCAACTTTATTTGCCGAGCCATTCTTCCTCATTGAATTTTCAAAGTTTCTGGCCGACAGAAGGCTTTGTAAAGGAAGTGCTAGCTAGGAGTATCCAAATGAATTGAACTTTTGCACACTCCTTAATGTGCTCATATTAATCCCCTCCACCCATTTGTAGCCCCATCCAATCATCTATGTGAGCACATGAGCAAATCTTTGTTTCTGGCAATATTTTCAGGTTGTGAAGCAAGTGTATTTTATATTGCTTCAAAAATGCCGATAAATTACAAGATCCTTCTTATACCCTAAAACATCTCTCCACCCAATAGGGCATCATTTCATTGATCCATTTGATCACCATAATTATTTCAAGTTCCTGGACATAAATGATGTTTGTGAAGCAAGTGCCATTTTGGCTTGTCCATTTGGCATGAGCTTTTTACAGCATCTTTATATGTCCATATCATGAGGATTTGCCAAGTTGCATCCCATTACATAACTCCATGTGAGAGCATCAACATGATCTTCATTTCTGGACCAAAAATGCAGTTGTGAAGCAACTGCAGTAAATATTGATCCTTTTTCCCTCAAAACCTCCAGGATGAAAGTCCCTCGGTAGATAAACCTCCCAGACAAGTTATTTACTAGGTTACCTAGCTGGTGTCCCCACTGCACAACACAAACACTTGGCTGCTGGTTTACTTTGGAGCTAAGTGCAATTCTCTTCTTTGCCCCTGGAACGATTTGTTTCCTTATTTATACTCAGGACACTAGGGTCATTCCACTGGACATGGTCGGCCCGGCCAGAACACGCCATTTGCACCAGAGCCCGTGATGATCACGATGGCGTCACACACATTTCGCGCTCTGGCTTCTTCTTGCCCCTACTCTCGTCGGCTCCCTCCTCGTCTCGACCTCCATCCATATCTAGTAGCTGCCCCGTGATTGCCTGCATCGCCCTCCATCAAAATGGCTCGTCGTAGTTCGCCATTAATGCGTCCCTAGGTCCATGCCCGTGCCGTGCCCCACCTCTGTCCGCCATTAAAGCTTGGTCGGGAGCTCGCCCGTGAGCTCCGTAAGCCTCCCCTCGGCCTATATAAGGACCCCCGAGCTCCTCCGCAGCTCCCAAGCCCCTCCTCGTCCCTCCTAGTCCACCGGAGCAGCTCTCCCTCGCTGTTTCCTCCTCGGATCACCGTGACTTCGTCGGAGTTGGTCTCGGTTCCGACCACCACAACGCTCCCCTCCTCCTCCCGAGCCGTCAACCAGAGCCCCCTCATTACCGCGGTCCTCCCCACCCCAATCGTTCGACCCCGGAGTACCTCTGGCCGCATCTCCCCGCGCACGGCCGCCGCCTCCACCGTTCGGCCACCCGCCCGTCCGGTCGTCTGGTGCTCCTCTCTCCCTCCCGTCGCCACCAAAGCCTCCCCCTCGTCCCTGCAAGTCGCCCCACCCCACTCTCCCTAGCCTCCTCGTCGCCGGAGTGCTCCCCCTCCAAGAAAAAGGGCCGCTGGAGTCTGCTCCCGTTCCTCCCTCACCACGGTCGTTCCGCTCCTCCCCGGCGCCCCCTCTGCCTAGGGATGGGTGCGGCGCGGTCCCTGGATCTCGCCAGTGGTGGCAGCTCGACCTAAGGTAGCCTAAGCTGGCCGCCATGTCGCCGGCAGGACGACCCCTCCCATGCATCTTCTGTCCTGCACAGGGGAGCAGCGGGAGGAAGAAGATGAGCGTGGCTCGGCCCCTCCCAGGAGCTGGCCCCATGTTGACTTGTCCATGCTGATGTGGCAAGTGGAAGCATATTTTGGTGAGTGCATTTTCACTGATCGAAAACGTATTTCTGAAAACCCGTTTCCGCCTTATCCACTCAGGGACTTGGTTGTGATGTAATTTTTGCAGAAAAGTCCCTGGACTTCAACCCTCTATAACTTTTCAGCCGTAACCCCGTTTAAGGTGAAACCAACGCTCACTTCCTCGTCTCGTCGAGATCTTTCTGTTAGTAGCATTTTCATTATGGTTTGATGTACTGGAAATGTCCTTTTGTCCTTGCACGTGAACAGCTCCTCCAAGGGAGAACTGTTTCTGGCAACTCCTTCCGCAGCTTCACCGCACTTCTCCCCAGTGCCTTCTTCACCCCCAGGCAAGCCACAATACCCACTTGCATGATAGTCATGCAGTAGCCATGGTTTTCAAATTGAATCTTCATTGAATGTTTGCTTGTTCAAAAGATGGTCATCGTTGTTGTCGGATTTCAGATTCCGGCAAACCCTTGAGGTTTGAACACTGGGGTGCACGCGGAAATCACACCCTCAACCTACCCGTGTTTCACCGCCTCGCTAGGATCTAAACTACACGAAGAACAACACAAGGGACACAAGATTTATACTGGTTCAGGCCACCATTGTGGTGTTATACCCTACTCCAGTTTGTGATGTGTGGATTGCCTCTGGGGCTGATGAGGAACAGTACACGGGAAGAACAGCCTCGCGAGGGTCTTTTCTTGGTTCGGGCGATGAACTGCTAGGGGAGTTCAGTCACCTCTCTCTCTCTCTCTCTCTCTCTCTCTCTCTGGTTGATCTCTCGATGTGATTTGATCCCCATACCCTACCCTGTGGGTGGCTAGTCCTATTTATAGGTGAAGGCCCCGGGCCTCTTCCCAAATATTGAGTGGGAAGGGCGCTAACAATTGGCCATTTTGAAGGGGAACATCTAGTACACTTATCCTGACTAAAGTTGGTCCTCGCCTGCCAAAAGACCCTAATGATGACGCTTGCTTGGGCTCCATGATCACCTCCGTTCTGCCGACCCGCTGGTCTGGGTCTTGTTGCACCAAAATGGTTGCCTTTGCTTGATACCCTTGCCTGCGCTTGCCCCCTTTGCACCAAAGGGGAAACAAGGACTCTGCGCAGGCCGGCACCCGCCTGCGCCTTGGTCGTCATGGCTTGCGTCATGGGCACCTCATGAGGTAACCCGCCTTGATCTCTCCGCCTCCTCGTGAGCTAGCCTGACGGGGCCGTGCCTGAGGAAGCCTCCTGTCGCCCGTCCCGCGAGGATTGGCCCCTCGCGAGGGTCTTGAGCATGTTTTGATGAAGATGGGCCGTACTGGGCACTCCTTGAGCCACGCCGCAGGCCGTAGCCAGGCAAGTCTGGGTACCCCCGTTCCTAGAATGCCGACAGTAGCCCCCGGGCCCAAGGCGCGCTTGGACTTGGCTTAGCAGAGAAGCGAAGATGCAAGTGCGAAGCGCCGCGGGCCCCAATAGCCTGCGGCCTTGGGCGCCGCGTGGCGGTTGATTGGATGTGGGCTCCCTAGCTCCCCCACGACGCCTCGGCAACTACATGATTTGACATGTCCCTGCATGCAAAATGGGTCATGATTGCTTGTGATCCTGGAGGCCGATGGTTGGCCTTCCTCGGCTATATGTACGGAACGGCGTGAGCCCTTCCGATCCATCTCTTCCCGCTACTCTTTGTCTTCCTCTTCATCCTTGCTCCTCCCTTCGCCAATGGCACCGATCCGTCGGTTTTCTGCCAAAGAGAAGGGGAAGGCCCCCCGAGAGAGTCCTGTCCCGCTCCCTCCAAAGAAACGGCTCGTCTCTTGCCACGGGGAAGGAGGTGCTTTGCAGGAGGTGTCGAGGCCATGGTTCGAGCTGCTTCCGCCAGGATTCCCACTACCCTTGTACACCCGGATCGAGGGCCCTGAAGGCACTAGCGCCGAGCAGCATCGCCAGAGGCACCGTCGCTGCCGGCGTTTCATGGCGGTGCGTGTCGTTCCTCCTGGAGTTCACGCCATGGGCTCCGCTCGCGGGCTCGTACTTCACGCCGCCACGCCTCCTCGGTCCTGGATTCGCCTTCCTCCTTCCTTCGCCTTCGAGATCCCGTCGAGGGGGCCTATCGAGCTTTGGCTGCAGCACGCTGGCTGCAGTGCCCCTACGACCGAAGCGGAGGTTGAGGTCGTCGCTCCGGGCAGGGTCTACCTGACCCGAGGCTGGGGCGAGATCGCCCGGGTCGGCAGGACGGGTGGCGCCCTCGCAATCCACCTCGAATACAATGGCGCCTCCCTGATGTTCTTCAAGGTCTTCGACACGGAGGGACGCCGGCTGGAGTGTTGCCCTGACAAAGGTGGCCCGGATCCTGCTGCGGCGAAGACTAGGCTCGCCTACTGCTTCCCCAATATCTCCTCAGGTAGCGGAGGTGTCGAAGGATCCAGCGACTCCGCCGAGCTCCTCACGACCCCAGAGACGAGCGACGAAAGCTACGAGCCCCCGAGCTTGCGTCGCTCCTAGAGCAGGGCGGGCTCGTCGGGCCACTATCGCCGCTGATCTGTATGGGGTTGGCGCCGGTGGCCGACGGCCCACTGTTGATGATGGCGTCTCTTGCGGAGGCGCGCGCAGTTAGCACTCTTTAGGATTTGCCCCTTTTGTTTCCTGCGAGGAATCGAAGAACACACCCCGCAGGGGTTTGTAAGATGCCAGTAGATCCATTTGTTAATATGATCCTTATCACGAAGTGGTGAGGGGTGCTCGTCCCGTCTTAGCTTAGTTCCTCCTTTCGAACCTCGCGAGGGCTTGACGCTCTGCGCTGACAGGTCCCGGTCCCAAGGCAGGCTTCAGCCGTTGCTGGTATGCCAGGTCATGATGCCGTGGTCAAGGCCAGGCGGTGAGCGGCCCGGGGTCCAGTAAGAGTCCCTGAGTCGCGATGCTCAGGAGGTCCCCTTTAGCGCTCAAGCAGCCATCGCTTGGTGAGAAAGGAGTGCGACGTCGCCAAAAATGGAACTGCATTAAGTGTGAGTTCGGCGCTGTGACAACTAGCGATTCCGGAGGGTGACTTGTCTCTGGGTCGGAAACCGTCCCTTGGCGCGGCGCCGGGCCCACGTGTTGCCAGCCGAGGAGTTGCTTGGCGAGGTCCCCTACGTGCCTCTTCCCTCTTGTCTTTTCTCCCCTTCGTGCTCTACATCCTCAGGTCCCGGCCCTCGAGCGGGGCTCAGCCGTCGCTGGTATGCCAGGTCACTATGCTGTGGGCAAGGCCAGAGGGTGAGGGCTGGCGAGCCGGTAAGAGCCCATGAGTCGCGATGCTCAGGTACCCCCCCCCCTTTAACGTGCAAGCGGTTCGTGTGGACAAGGTCGAAAGAGACGCCGTGGAGGCCGCGCCGGACGCTGCTCCTTAGAATGATCTTGCGAGTTCACCATGAGAAAAAACGAGGGTTTGCCGTTACAATTGCCGGCCAGCTGTTGGTTGCTCTAGGAGGGTGGCGAGGCACTGAAGGCTTGGTGAGGTGGCGCCATGCGGGGTTGCCGCGGCCAGAGCTCAGCCGTCCAGGTTTGTCGACGTTGCAGGGACGGACCCATGCGCAAGCATCGTGCCGTGAGGGAGCAGCTCCATCAGTTGGTGTCAATCGAGCGGGCAATTAGGTCGTGCACGTTAGTCATGAAGGAGCAAATTCATTTAGATAGGCGCAGAAAGAAATGGTCACCGTTGGGTCGGGCCCGAGCGACTTTGGGGATAATGCAGCCCGAGGGGCCCACCCGATAAAGTAAGCTGAAAACATGAACTAAAGGCGATACATGCCGTAGGGACGGACCCACGCGGCCTGGGAATGATGCAGCCCTGGGGGGGGGGGGCGCTCCCAGCTGAAGATGAAACTCGAAGGATGTCACCTGATGATGTTGAAGATGGAGGGATGCTGGAGTAGCGGACGGTGTGCGCTGCGGGAGACGATCTTCACGAGCCCCCAGGCCCAGGGGCCTCGGGAGGCTCCGGAGGCGCTGGCGGCTCCTTGCAAACCATTTCCATCTCCGCCAGGACTGCAAAGTGCCTGACCGCCTGAGCCTCCAAGATGCTCCTCATGAGGCGCTGATGCACCGCAGCCGCGTTCGGCAGTCCGTGAGGCATGCGAACATAGCTGTGAGGTGGGCCTTCGTAGTGCCCCACCTGTGAGAGCCAGAGGCGCTCCTGGGAGGCGGCTCGGTTGAGTCCTGGTATGTCAATGCAGACGCGCAGCCCACCATCATCGCCTCGATGGGGAGCTACGACGGGCAAGCGGTGGCTGCCACTCATGACTCTTGACTCCTGTAACTCTTGAATGATCTCGCTGATAAATTCCTGAGGGTTTGGTCCTCATTGCCTTGCTTCCTCCTGAGGGAAACGTGCGTTGAAGCACGCCTCCAAGTGGTGCCCGAGCGCCTCCCTTGTAATCTTAGCAAAGTCGATGGCCCTCCAGGAGAGAGCCCCCGAGCCTCGCTCGAGGAGGGCGCCGGGCGCGCCTCCCTATGCGACAGATGGAGGTCCCCCCTAAACGGGCGCTGACCCTAAGGGGCTAGCCTCCCGAGGGGTCAGGCCAGGCAATGTCTTCTTCTTCTTAGGAGCAGCCTCGGGAGGCCTCCTGTTCCGGTGATCTGGGTCTTCAATTGATGCGGCTTGGAAGGCACGTTCCAGGGAACACACAACGTCTCTTTCTTCACAAGGCACAGTGATGACTCCGCCGCTTCCTGGCATCTTGAGGACATTGTAGCCGTGATGGGTCACGGTCATGAACTTGGCCAGGGTTGGGTACCCGAGGATGGCGTTGTACGGCAGGCGGATGTGAGCGACGTCAAAGTCAATGAGCTCAGTGTGGTAGGTAACAGGAAGGCGGACCTGCCCTATCGGAACCGTGGAACCATCGGTGACTCCTGAGAAAGGCTTGGTTGGCTGCAGCTGATTGTATGGCACTTGGAGATTGTTGAACGTTTCGACGGATAGGACATTGAGCCCTGCTCCGCCATCGATGAGGGTCCTGGTGACTTGCATGTTGCTGATGATTGGGGAACAAAGCATCGGGAGGACTCCTACTATGGCCGCGCACTTGAGCTGATCCGCTGAGCTGAACGTGATAGCGCACGATGACCACCTGAGAGGGCGTGTGGCCTCAAGCTTGGGGAGGACTGCATTCACTTCGCGGGCAAACTGCTTGAAGATGCGTTGAGAGGCTGGGGCTTGTGCGCCGCCCAAGATGCAAGCGATTGCGCGCGGCTCCTGGAAGCCCCCAGCCCCTTCGTCCTGGTGATGGTCTTCATTCCTCCTTGGCTGTGGTGGCAGAGGGAGGCCCGCATTGCCTTGTGGGCGATCCTCGCGAGGCTGATCAATCCAACCCCCCTCGCGAGGTGGGTCCCTCCAACCTCCCTCACGAGGCTGGTCCTGCCAGCGGTCCTCGCGAGGTTGGTCACGCCACCCTTGGTGAGGGCCACGGTCTTCCCATCGTCCTCCACCTCTTCCTCCTCCTCGGCCATAGCCCCTGTCGCTGCGCTCGGGGCGTCGGCCGGCACGCACATCTCGCACGGCTCTGAGCTCTTGGCATTCGTTGGTGTTGTGGGTGTGGAGGTCGTGGTACACGCAGTACCGGCTGTCCTTGGATGACTCAGGCTGATCCCTGCCTCGCTTGGTGTCTGGCTCTGCTGCAAGCACGGCAGCCCCCTTGCGCTTCACGTCCTTGGTCTTGGGCTTCTTCTCTTTTAGGTCAGCAGCTGGCAGCTCGAGGAGGGACAGGCGCCCTTCCTCAGCCCTTGCGCACTTGGTCGCCAGATTGAACAGCTCCAGGGAGGTGCACAAGTCTTCATGGATCGCGAGCTCCTCCTTCATCTTGACGTCACGCACGCCGTCGGAGAAGGCTGAGATGATGGCCTCCTTAGACACCTTGGGGATCTTAAGGCGAGCGTTGTTGAAGCGCTGGATGAACTTCTGCAGGGTCTCCCCTGGCTGCTACTTGATGCGGCGCAAGTCGCTCATGGCCGGGGGCCGGTCGCGGGTGCCTTGGAAGTTGGCGATGAATCGTGTGCGCATCTCGTCCCAGGAGGATATGGTGCCAGGAGCCAGGTTCAGGAGCCAGGTGCGGGCGTCGTCCTTGAGCGCCATGGGGAACTAGTTCGCCATGACCTTCTCGTCTCCGTTGGCGGCCTCGATGCCCAGCTCGTAGAGCTGGAGGAACTCAGCAGGGTCAGCCGTGCCGTCGTAGCGCGGGGCAGGTCTGGCTTGAACTTGCCCGGCTAGGCCACGCTGCGCAGCTCGGCGGAGAATGCACGGCAGCCCGAAGTGGCCGCGGGGCCCATTGGTGACGGAGAGCTTGATCTTGCGGGTCTCTGTACGCTGCGGCGAGGTGCAGCACAGGGTCTTGACGCGCCGGAGCAGGTGTGTGCTCGTGCTGAGCCGGTGCGGGGAGCACACGGGCGGCTTCCTGAGGACGAAGGATCTCTTGGCAGCTCTTCTCTTGCCGTGCTGGCGCCCGACGGAGCGGGTTCCGCCCAGGGGCCATGCACCTTGGAGCCAGGGCGCATTTTGGGGGCAGCCGAGGCGCCCCCTGAGCTTCGTCGCCCGCGCAGGGCGGTGCACAGTGCAACGAGAGGAACGGTGCAGGGGAGCCTCCAGCAGCGCTGATGAGCTCGGTGATGCGGGCGAGCCACTCGTCGTAGAGGTCATCGACGGGACGGTAGTGCAGGAGCTCCCGCGCCAGGAGCAGCGCGGCGTGCGCGTCCGCAAGGGCGCGACGGGCGTGGGACGAGGAGCTGGCCGGAGTCAGCGACGGAGTGGCGGTGCGGCCTTCTCGCCGCACTGATGGATGCAGGGACGACGCCTGATGCTCATTCCCCGCCGGGCCGGTGGCGGCATTGACAGCAGGCGACGGGGAATGACGGGGACGCCCGCCGACGGGGGTCGTCTGGGTGACGCAAGTGGCGAGAGCGGCCCGGCGCTCGGCGCGGGCACGACCTGCGTCCGACATGGATGGGATGAGCGGTGAAAACACGAGGCGACGGAAGGCAGATCTCGGCACACCCCTACCTGGCGCGCCAAATGTCGGATTTCAGGTTCCGGCAGACCCTTGAGGTTCGAACACTGGGGTGCGCACGGAAATCACACCCTCAGCCTACCCGTGTTTCATCGCCTCGCTAGGATCTAAACTACACGAAGAACAACACAAGGGACACAAGATTTATACTGGTTCAGGCCACCATTGTGGTGTAATACCCTACTCCAGTTTGTGGTGTGTGGATTGCCTCTGGGGCTGATGAGGAACAGTACACGGGAAGAACAGCCTCGCGAGGGTCTGTTCTTGGTTGGGGCGATGAACTGCTAGGGGAGTTTAGTCAACTCTCTCTCTCTCTCTCTGGTTGATCTCTCGATGTGATCTGATCCCCATGCCCTACCCTGTGGGTGGCTAGTCCTATTTATAGGCGAAGGCCCCAGGCCTCTTCCCAAATATTGAGCGGGAAGGGTGCCAACAATTGGCCATTTTGAAGGGGAACATCTAGTACACTTATCCTGACTAAAGTTGGTCCTCGCCTGCCAAAAGACCCTGACGATGACGCTTGCTTGGGCTCCACGATGACCTCCGTTCTGCCGTCCCGCTGGTCTTGGTCTTGTTGCACCAAAATGGTTGCCTTTGCTTGATACCCTTGCCTGCGCTTGCCCCTTTGCACCAAAGGGGAAACAAGGACTCTGCGCAGGACGGCGCCCGCCTGGCGCCCGCCTGTGCCTTGGTTGTCATGGCTTGCATCACGGGCACCTCGTGAGGTACCCCGCCTTGATCTCTCTGCCTCCTCGTGAGCCAGCCTGACGAGGCCGTGCCTGAGGAAGCCTCCTGTCGCTCCCCCGTGAGGCTTGGCCCCTCGCGAGGGTCTTGAGCATGTGATGATGAAGATGGGCCGTACTGGGACACTCCTTGAGTCACGCCGCAGGCCGTAGGCAGGCAAGTCTGGGTACCCCCGTTCCTAGAACGTCGACAGTTGTTCCGCTGATGTTTAGCTTTGCATGTTCACTTTTGTGTTATGTTGTCTTGTACTTTGTTATCATGTTCTACCTGCTAGTATTTCCTTTCATATGCTTATGCTTGCTAGTAGTACATGTTGATGTTGGTGATGGTCATGCTAGTCAGTATGCCATGCACAGTGGATATGATTTATTGTTGATATGGTGGATAGTTATGTGATACCGTCATGATTATGTGGATATCATGTTCATGCATTTTATCATGGCTCGGCATATTTGCATTCAAGTTTAACCGGATTAAATTGAACTTGAACAACTGTTGGCTGAGTCATGGTGCCGCTGAATCGATGCTGACAAGTGCAACCACGCTTATCGGTATGGGACGGTCCTAACTGGGTCTATTGTCGTGCCTCTCGTCGGTGGCTCCAATGAGGGAAGGTTATGGGCGTGCTGTACCCCGGCCTGGTAAGCAGGCATAACCTTGTGTGCCCGTTGTTGAGTTAGTTTTTGGATCCGATTCCTAGAGTGGGACGGGCCACGATGGTGGTCGTTGTGTCTGGAGGTAGGCACGGGGCCACCCATGACTTAGCTCAGTGAGGAGTGAGTCAAAGTGGCCGGGAGAGTGTCATGGCAATAGATCGGTTTTGTCGGAACGCCGTTGGTACACCAAAATGGGAGTGCGAGGCCATGGGTTCCGTAGTGTGGGTATAGTGTACTAACCTCTACAGAGTGTATATTAAATCTATCGATAGCCGCGCCCGCGGATAAGGGCCCAGTAGAAAGTAGGTCAGACCATGAGTCAATTGTAATAAGAATAATGTGCTTAATAACAATGAGATAAGTTGGTTGTGATCGCCGTAAGCATCACGGGCCATTTAGTGGTCGGGTTGTGATCTCCGTAAGGATCACGAGCGATGTATTGGTCGGGTTGTGATCGCCATAAGGATCATGGATTGAGGCCAACTGTTGGTCGGTTGGTGATCACCGTAAGGTTCACGATGGTATCGAGGATACCGAGTTATTGTGTATTCGTGATGTTGTACGAGAATCATGGGTAAAGGTCAAGCTCCTTGTGGTCATTTAGTGATTGCTACGGTATTGTTTATACCAAGCTTGATTTGATCCTAAGATGATCATGTGATGTCCGAGGTTGGTAAGTGATGCATGTGTTGGTTACAAGGTAACCCGAGCAGAATAAGTGGTGCATATAGTGTCATTATGTTGCATGCTAGTGTTGTTGGATTAATATGTTCATGTTTTGTTAGCTGTATCACGTTGGTCATGCCATGTTATTCTGATAATCTCATGTTAATTACTGTTTAACCTGTAATTGCCATGCTGTTGTTTGTCTTGAATGCTTCTGGTTTTTGTGAGCTTGCAAGTACATTCAATGTACTGACCTGGCGTGTCATGCTAGTTTGCAGGTCATTCCGGATTTGATTTCTTGGTTGCCGTGGAGTCCTTGTTTTTGAGCTAGGATAAGTGTTCCAGCTAGAATCCCTTCGGAGTGGAGTTCACCACCGTCGTCGTTGTTCCGCTGCTAAAGTTCTCCCGCTGCATCATGTTGTTCTACTGCTTGCATAGAGCAACTGAGGATGGCGTAGTGTCGCCGTGCCGACGTAACCATTGTACCGCCATACCGATGTTATTCATTGTAATATCGGAGACCTTGTATTCTTATTCCTGTAATAATAGAAAGGTGGTTTTTTCTATGCTAAGCAATACCGTATTCCAGAAGACTCTTCCTCGATCTCTGGGATGGAATATGAGGCGTTCCGGTTTTCTCTGAGCCGGGGTGCCACAGGCTTGGTATCAGAGCAGGTCTAGCTATAGAGTGTCCTAGCCCGCTGGAACGTTAGAAAACGGTAGTATAGGATCTGGTTGTTACCTTTGTTTGTTGCATTTTGGTGTTGCATTTTTTTGTTGCATATAGTCTTATTTCGGTTACCATTAACTCATGTTTCATGCGTAGATGGCGATCAATTTCCAGGAGTTCAGTGCCCTCCCTAGAGCTCCCGGTACTGCTCCCATTGAGTTCAGTCCCACTCCTGCACCTCTCAGCTTTGCCGCCCTCCTTAGCGATATGTGGCGTAACATTTATCCTCTCGGAGATCCACCTCATTATCGAGTATTCCAGTCTCCTGCCGGAGGGAGAATCCTGGAGTATGTTGCTCATGTCCATTTGTCAGCCCCGATTCCTGTTGGAAAGCGCACCTACAGTTTCCACAGAGGTTATGGTGCTACTCCCGAGCGTGCCGTCTAGTTTGCTGCCATGGCAGCAATCACCGGTCATCGTCAAGAAAGCATGTTGCAAGAGAACTGTGCTTATCGATATTATCCCACCGTCGTCGAGAATCCTAGGCGGATCCAGTTTCCGTCTGTCGACCCTCAAGATGACCCAACTATCCTCGCCATGTCCTGTCTCATGACGGTTGAGTGTCTTCTCATTTCCGAGTTAGTCCGAGACGCCATTCAAGCCAGGAGATTACTGGGTGTTGCGCTACCTCAGTCTTCTCGAGTTTCTCCAACCCCTCCGCCTCGTCCATCCAGAGTTTCGGAGTCAGCCGCTCCACTCGCTACTCCCTTAGCTTCCTCCTCAGTTTACGAGCGTTTGCTCAAGCGTAGAATGTAATCCTTCGTGTAGTGCTTGTGCATCTACTGTAGTATCATGCTTGTGTGTGTGCCTGTTGGAAACAACTTTGTAGTTTGGTTGCTGTGTGCTTTGTTCCAATAAATCATTTTCTCGTGCTTTGCTGTTTTGAATCCTCGGTGTTACCCCCATATGGATATTTCTCCTTGACCGATGCCGAATCAGAAGGAGCCGTGAGCCGTACAGATACACTCCAAGGAATTAAAAGCAATGGGGTTCTCAGCTGACAGCATTGTGTTGCAAACATCCGCCTGGATGCAAATTTTATTCTGATCCGACTTTCAGTAACAAGTACCCGTCAGAGATACACCTTTACCGCAGCAATGATTAAATCAGTAGGAGAACGAAATTGGATCCAAGTGCATCATGCATTCACAGTCAAAGGTATGGTCTCTACACGATGATTAAATCTACCATAAAGTCAAAATTACAACATGACGGTACCCAGAGGTCAGTCCAAGTACGCAATGAATTCAACAATGATAGTCAGACAATTCTTGTCATATAAATAATCAGCGGCCGGACTGACCAGAATGTATATATGCCATTCCATTCACCAAGAAAATCAGTCTCGTCCTTCTTCACAATTTATTGGCAAAATGTACAAAGACAAGGTTCCTAGTCTGCCTCAGTAGAGTAGGAATGGATTGCCATGTAAGATAGTCAGCCTTATCCAATAAAATCCTGCAAAAGCTTCTGGCATAAGGTACCATGTCTTCCCTAGCAATTCTTTAAGGGGGGAAGCTTATGAGGTACGGTACCCAGTCTTCCTCAGTAAGATATCCACCAAAGGTGTCGAGCACAAGCCATCCAGTTTTCCTTAGCACGATAGCCCGATGGTCTTCAAATGCAAGCTGCCCAATATTGCTCATAACAACACTAGCACAAGACATTAAAATTATGGATTGTTAGCATATGGCAGTGTTTTCCAATTGATAGATTTGCAACAGCTTGGTCTGAAACAAAAGTCAATCACAGTCTTGACAGTAAGTATCAAGATCAGCCCCACAAGGTGATATTATTAATCCGGTCCCTGTCTGGCATAATCAACAATAGTGTTGAGATTGATATAACCACGCGTGAATAGGATAAATACACCAAGATTTAAGACATGAAACAGACCAAGGTATGATTGCAAAATATTGTATGACAGTATTCAGGGCCACGAAAATAATGAAGGATATGTATAAGGTCCCGCTCTTTCAGTTAAGAATCTCGATAAAGAAAGTAGTAATGAAAGAACAAGACCAACAATACAAATATGCCGGTTATTCTGTGAGCAATGTGGTATGTATCCCCCAGACAGACCTGTTCCATATAGAACCCCGTGAAGCTATGCCTAAAGGTCTACTTCATTCTAGTAAGGACCTCAGGGAAAGGCAATCAGCTTGATCCACAATATGCTCAGAACTATCAGCATTAAATGCCCGAGTCTGTCAAGTCTGAACCCAGAACAGCTAAATATATTGACCTCAACACCCGTGATGGAGCATCGCACAGACTGTTATCCCGAGAGAGACACTGGCAAAAATAAAGAATCATCTTGAGAACGCATACTTTGAGGAGTGTTATCTTTTGCGTATGGGAGACAATTAAAGAATAGCCTGTGAAAGGGATTCTTTGCCAAGATCACCGTCAGTCATGTCTGTATCAGGAGAGGGTGCATTTTTACCAGTCACGGCAAGCGACAGTCAAACCTTTGGTACAACTTGGGTACTCAGACTGTGAAACCAGTCAAGATAGGTCAGAAACTCCCGCAAGATACCAGAATCAATTAACCAAAGAGGAACGATCCTCCTCACTGTTCTGAGCCCAGAAAGGCATGCATATAATCAAGGAACCCGCTGTCTGGAAAGAATAAATTTTTCGTTCCACGAGAAGATGTGTTCCCCAACTTCGTGGAATATTCTCAATACTCGATAAAAGAATAACATCTCCAGCGAGGATCAAAATCGAGAAGGAAACGAATGTCAGAAGATTTTTTTTTTCGGACCCTAGCTCAGCCAACGAATAGGGAGGAAAGAGTTGATGTCAAGATGAATAATAATGTATGAGGCAAGTCATGTCCATAGGTCAGACACGATGAAGCAAACCACCCCAAATCAAGGCAGCCAGTCAGATCCAATTCAGTGGAAATATTATATGAACACCAATAAAAGAAACCCGAGTTGGAAATGGTTTCCCTGGGCAACCCAAATCTCGAAGACGAGATTTCATTAAGGGGGGAAGGTTTGTAACAGCCTGGATTTCTGCCCTTTTATTTTTCCCTTGATTTTCTTGGATCTCCTATATTATTTTGCTTTTGTGTGGCTATGTGGTTCTGAAACTTGGGAAGATCACGTCTTCCTAGGTTTAAAGTGGCTTGCCATCCTGATCATCATCCTGAAACCCTGTTATTTTCATCCTTAACCTAACCCAATATTCTTTTTTATTGGGAATATTCCTTTTCTGATAAAGGAATAACCCTTTAAAACCCTAGGTTGTGAAGCAACCTATATTTCTGTCACTCCAAAAATCCCCAAATGATTCTTATAATTCCTTTGGGTCATATATAGCTCAAATATGCCCAAACCTTTCCTTGGCCAGTTCAAAAATAATACCCCAATATTCCTTTTCCTATTCTGCCCTGAATGGCACTTTGTGAAGGAAGTGTCATTTATATTTTTCCTAGTGACTCCCAACCTTTTTGGTCATATATATATGACCAAATAAGTGCCTCATGCACAAGTTCAACTTTATTTGCCGAGCCATTCTTCCTCATTGAATTTTCAAAGTTTCTGGCCGACAGAAGGCTTTGTAAAGGAAGTGCTTGCTAGGAGTATCCAAATGAATTGAACTTTTGCACACTCCTTAATGTGCTCATATTAATCCCCTCCACCCATTTGTAGCCCCATCCAATCATCTATGTGAGCACATGAGCAAATCTTTGTTTCTGGCAATATTTTCAGGTTGTGAAGCAAGTGTATTTTATATTGCTTCAAAAATGCCGATAAATTACAAGATCCTTCTTATACCCTAAAACATCTCTCCACCCAATAGGGCATCATTTCATTGATCCATTTGATCACCATAATTATTTCAAGTTCCTGGACATAAATGATGTTTGTGAAGCAAGTGCCATTTTGGCTTGTCCATTTGGCATGAGCTTTTTACAGCATCTTTATATGTCCATATCATGAGGATTTGCCAAGTTGCATCCCATTACATAACTCCATGTGAGAGCATCAACATGATCTTCATTTCTGGACCAAAAATGCAGTTGTGAAGCAACTGCAGTAAATATTGATCCTTTTTCCCTCAAAACCTCCAGGATGAAAGTCCCTCGGTAGATAAACCTCCCAGACAAGTTATTTACTAGGTTACCTAGCTGGTGTCCCCACTGCACAACACAAACACTTGGCTGCTGGTTTACTTTGGAGCTAAGTGCAATTCTCTTCTTTGCCCCTGGAACGATTTGTTTCCTTATTTATACTCAGGACACTAGGGTCATTCCACTGGACATGGTCGGCCCGGCCAGAACACGCCATTTGCACCAGAGCCCGCGGTGATCACGATGGCGTCACGCACATTTCATGCTCTGGCTTCTTCTTGCCCCTGCTCTCGTCGGCTCCCTCCTCGTCTCGACCTCCATCCATGTCTAGTAGCTGCCCTGCAATGCCCTACATCGCCCTGCATCAATGGTTTGTCGTGGTTCGCCATTAATGCGTCGCTAGGTCCATGCCCGTGCCGTGCCCCGCCTCTGCCTCACCCGTGAGCTCCAGAAGCCTCCCCTCGGCCTATATAAGTACCCCTGAGCTCCTCCGCAGCTCCCAAGCCCCTCCTCGTCCCTCCTAGTCCACCGGAACAACTCTCCCTCGTTGTTTCCTCCTCGGATCACCGTGACTTCATCGGAGTTGTTCTCGGTTCTGACCACCACAGCGCTCCCCTCCTCCTCCCGAGCCGTCCACCCGAGCCCCCTCATTCCCGCGGTCCTCCCCACCCCACTCGTTCGACCCCAGAGTACCTCTGGCCGCGCCTCCCCGCGCACGACCGCCGCCTCCACCGTTCGGCCACCCGCCCGTCCGGCCGTTTGGTGCTCCTCTCTCCCTCCCGTCGCCACCAGAGCCTCCCCCTCGTCCCCGCAAGTCGCCCCACCCACTCTCCCTAGCCTCGTCGTTGGAGTGCTGCCCCTCCAAGAAAAAGGGCCGCTGGATTCCACTCCCGTTCCTCCCTCACCACGGTCGTTCCGCTCCTCCCCAGCGCCCCCTCTGCCTGGGGATGAGTGCGGCGCGGTTCTACGATCTCGCCAGTGGACGCAGCTCGACCTGAGGTGGCCTGAGCCGGTCGCCACATCGCCGGCAAGGCGGCCCCTCCCCTGCATCTTCTGTCCTGCACGGGGGAGCAGCGGGAGGAAGAAGACGAGCGTGGCTCGGCCCCTCCCCTGCGCGGGGGACCTGCCGGTCAGCGTTCCAGGAGCCGGCCCCACGTTGACTTGTCCATGCTGACGTGGCAAGTGGAAACGTATTTTGGTGAGTGCATTTTCACTGATCGAAAACGTATTTCTGAAAACCCGTTTCCGCCTTATCCACTCAGGGACTTGGTTGTGATGTAATTTTTGCAGAAAAGTCCCTGGACTTCAACCCTCTATAACTTTTCAACTGTAACTCCATTTAAGGTGAAACCAATGCTCACTTCTTCGTCTCGTCGAGATCCTTCTGTTAGTAGCATTTTCATTATGGTTTGACATACTGGAAATGTCCTTTTGTCCTTGCACATAAACAGCCCCTCCGAGAGAGAACTATTTCCGGCAACTTCTTCCGCAGCTTCACCGCACTTCTCCCCGGTGCCTTCTTCACCCCCAGGCAAGCCACAATACCCACTTGCATGATAGTCATGCAGTAGCCATGGTTTTCAACTTGAATCTTTATTAAATGTTTGCTTGTTGAAAAGACGGTCATCATTGTTCCAGTGATGTTTAGCTTTGCATGTTCACTTTTGTGCTATGTTGTCTTGTACTCTGTTATCCTGTTCTACCTGCTACTATTTCCTTTCATATGTTTATGCTTGCTAGTAGTACATGTTGATATTGGTGATGGTCATGCTAGTCAGTATGCCATGCATAGTGGATATGATTTATTGTTATATGGTGGATAGTTATGTGATACCGTCATGATTATGTGGATATCATGTTCAAGCATTTTATCATGGCTCAACATATTTGCATTCAATTTTAACCGGATTAAATTGAACTTGAACAACTGTTGCCTGAGTCATGGTGCCGCTGTATCGATGCTGACCAGTGCAACCACGCTTACCGGTATGGGACGGTCCTAACTGGGTCTATTGTCGTGCCTCTCGCCGGTGCCTCCAACGAGGGATGGTTATGGGCATGTTGTACCCCGGCCCGGTAAGCAGGCATAACCTTGTGTGCCCGTTGTTGAGTTAGTTTTTGGATCTGGGTCCCAGAGTGGGACGGGCCACAACGGTGGTCATTGTGTCTGGAGGTAGGCACGGGGACACCCATGACTTAGCTCAGTGAGGAGTGAGTCGAAATGGCCGGGAGAGTGTCATGGCAGTAGATCGGTTTTATTGGAACGCCGTTGGTCCACCTGAATGGGAGTTTAAGGCCATGGGTACCATAGTGTGGGTACAGTGTACTAACCACTGCAGAGTGTATATTAAATCTATCGATAGCAGCGCCTGCGGATAAGGGCCCAGTCGAAAGTAGGTCACACCATGAGTCAACAGTAATAAGAATAATGTGCTTAATAATAATGAGAGAAGTTGGTTGTGATCGCCGTAAGGATCACGGGCCATTTAGTGGTCGGGTTGTGATCGCCATCAGGATCACGGGCCATGTGTTGGTCGGGTTGTGATCGCTGTAAGGATCATGGTTTGAGGCCAAGTGTTGGTTGGGTGGTGATCGCCGTTAGGATCATGATGGTATCGAGGATACCGAGTTGTTGTGTATTCGTGATGTTATACGAGAATCGTGGGTAAAGGTCAAGCTCCTTGTGGTCATTTACTGATTGCTACGGTATTGTTTGTACCAAGCTTGATTCGATCCTGAGATGATCGTGTGATGTCCGAGGTTGGTAAGTGATGCATGTGTTGGTTACAAGGTAACCAGAGCAGAATAAGTGGTGCATATAGTGTCATTATGTTGCATGCTAGTGCTGTTGGATTAATATGTTCATGTTGTGTTAGCTGTATCACGTTGGTCATGCCATGTTATTCTGATAATCTCATGTTAATTACTGTTTAACCTATAATTGCCGTGATGTTATTTGTCTTGAATGCTTCTGGTTTTTGTGAGCTTGCAAGTACATTCAATGTACTGACCTGGCGTGTCATGCCAGTTTGCAGGTCATTCCGGATTTGATTTCTTGGTTGCCGTGGAGTCCTTGTTTGCGGGCTAGGATAAGCATTCCAGCTAGAGTCCCTGCAGAGTGGAGTTCACCACCATCGTCGTTGTTCCGCTGCTAAAGTTCTTCCGCTGCATCATGTTGTTCTGCTGCTTGCATAGAGCAACTGAGGATGACATAGTGTCGCCGTGCCGACGTAACCATTGTACCACCATACCGATGTTATTCATTGTAATATCGAAGACCTTATATTCTTATACGTGTAATAATAGAAAGCTAGTTTGTTCTATGCTAAGCAATGCCGTATTCCAGAAGACTTCTCCTCAATCTCTGGGCTGGAATACGGGGAGTTCCAGTTTTCTCTGGGCCGGGGTGCCACATAGACGTCGCCCGCCTCGCGAGTCTTGGCCCCTCGCGAAGGTCTTGTCTTGTCGTGGTTGAAGATGGGTCGTACCAGGTCATCGATGGAGCCACACCATGGGCCGCAGGCAGGCAGGTCTAGGTACCCTGGTTCCAGAACGCCGGCAAAAGCCACCGGGCCCAAGTCTCGCTCCCAGTTGGCTTCGACACGGAGCCAAAGGGCAAGTGCGGAACGCCGCGGGCCCCAATCGCCCGCAGACTGAATCGACGTGTGGCATTTGATGAGACATGGTCGTCTCCGCTTCCCCATGTCGCCCCGGCAACCGTTCGACTTGACAACTGCCTGCTGCATGCAGAGAAAATCATCATTACTTGAGATCGTGGGATGCCGATGATTTACCTTCTCCTGGCTATATATGGGGTGAGTAGGCGGAGCCCCTTCCCAGCTTTGCCTGCTTGTTCCTCGTTCCTTCTTCTCCTTGCTTCACCATCTTGCAAAATTATTCATGGCACTGACGAGAAGGTTCTCAGCCGCGAAGAAAGGAAAGGCCCCCAAGGAGGGGCCAGACTAGCCTCCGCCCAAGAGGAGCCGCGGTGGCCCTCGTGAGTATGCTGCGACACCGGCAACGGCTCCCTGCGGGTGTGGGCGCCTGCTCTCCAAGGCTGGCGCTACCTCTGGCGGCCTTGTGGGTGTGTCTTCTTATGGTCGGTGCCGCCACGGCTAGGGGAGCCGATTTGAGGAGGTGAGGCTCGCGGTAGCCATCTGGCCACCACGACCACGATCCCACTCAGCCGAGTCTTCCTGGAGTTCGTGGTGTGGGCGGAGAAGCCTGCAGGCACCTGGCTCTAGCTCCCTCACTTCTTCACGGGCGTGCTGCCGGCTGGGGGACCTGGTGGCTTCTAACTTCAGGTCGGCGGCTGCTGCAGCAATTCCTCGTGGGTGGAGGCCGAGCTCACGGCCTCCAACAATGTGTTCCTGAACCGCTCGTGGGAGCCATTTGCCCGCCGTCGGGACCTGCGCAGGAGGTGCACCCTCCATTTCAGGTATGATGGCATCACGACCATCTACGTGAGGATCTTCGGGGAGGATGGCCCGTGCGTAGGGTGCTGTCTGGAAAGAGACAGCGACAACGATGGTGATGATAACGGCAGAGGCAGGAGCGGCATCGTCGCTGGTGATGACCTCACCCTTGGCAACAGCCACGCCGCCTCCAGCAGAGTTCGCTTCTCCTATGCGGAAAGCTCCAGCGATGATGACTCTGATGATCCACCGCATCGCCGAGCGTAGATCGGGAGGGGAGGTGGGCCGCGTCGCCGCCATGTCTCGGTGAAGCGGGAGGAGGGCTTTGAGTGAGCCCGGGTGCTGCTGGAGCCGGACCTCAGGAGCTGTCATCGACGTGCACCTGCCTTTGTTTTGTTTTTGTTCTTTTGCTGCAAAAAAGAAGAACTAGGAGGCCCTATTGGGGCATGTAATGGACTATGGCGCTTGCGCCATTTTGTTATTATTTCTATGCTTCATCCTGATGCTGTTGTTGCTATTGGGTGTGGTTGGGGTAATTTATCTTAGAGTTCTTGTGATGAACTTCGACACTGCGGGAGGGCTCCTTGTCAAGGTATGCCCCTGTGGTCACCAGGCTTCAGGAGGGGGCTCCGATAGCTATAGAATTGGGAGGCCCCAGAGGCGCATTGCTCGTGAGCTCGCTCGAGAGCGTCACGCAAGGACAGATACGCCACAGGGCTAGGGACTAAGGCTTTGGCGAGGTGCGCTCGTGGGCCAGCCCAAAGCACACACACCTGCCCTGCCCCTGTGTGCGGGACGCGCGAGGAGGAGCGACGGGCAACTACCACTCCTCCTGATGCAAAGTCTGAGAGAAACGAACTAGGCAAGAAGAGAGATTCCTAACCCTAAGGAAGAGACGCTGAAACTCCAAATTCTATTCAAGAAGTCACAAATCAGATACAGAATGCAAGCAAAAGAACAGCCGCATCCGACACCTATACTAGTGTTCTCACTAGCCTGGAGCTAAGTGCTGCCACTCGGACGTGGGAGGGAGCCCTCGTGAGGCCCACGAGCGACGTTCAGGATACTCTGGGGCGTGTACAACCCTAACTTATTATTACGTGAGAGTGTCACAAGCGGAGACTTTCACTGGGGCGGAGCCTTCTTTACGGGTAGAACTTCCGGAGATGTTGGATGTTCTAGGCATTATGGATGGGGACCCCGTCCTGCGTCTACTGGCGCACGATGTAAGGACTGGAGACATGGGAGATCCTGAACGGTCCCTCCCACATGGAGGAGAGCTTGTGAATCCCTTCCCAAGAGAGAACCCGCCTCAGGACAAGGTGACCCACCTCGAGGGTCTTGGAATGGATGTTGCGGCAGTGGTACCGCCGCAGCGCCTGCTGGTACCCCGTAGCATGGAGCGAGGCCTAGTGATGATGTTCGTCCCTCAACACGAGGTCCATCTCTCGCGCGGAGCGATGCCTGATGTCATGAGGGAGGACCGCCTCGGCTCCGTAGACGAGGAAGAACGGGGTCTCACCTATAGGCTTGGTCACGATGGTGCGGTGGACCACAACACGAACAGAAGCTTGTCCAGCCAGCCTCTGCCGCAAGCCTCGATCTTTTTCTTGAAGCTCCTTGCCTTGAGGCCCCTCAAGTCCTCTGTGTTGGCGCGCTCAGCCTGGCCATTGCTCTGCGGGTTCGCCACCGAAGCGTAGCATATCTGCATTCCAAGGTTAGCACATTATGTTTTAAAGAGGTTGCTCGTGAACTGGGAGCCGTGGTCGGTGATGATACGATTGGGCACCCTGAAGAGGCTTACGAGGCCCTTATTGAAATTGACCACACAGCTGGCCGGGATGATGTGGACAGCTTCCACCTCCGCCCACTAGGCGAACCTGTCGATGGCGACATAGAGGTAGCGGTAGCCCCGGGTGCTCGAGGAAATGAGCCCAAGATGTCCAACCACCATACCACGAACGGCCACGAGAGAAGGATGGTCTGGAGGCCCTGAGTGGGATGTTGGATCTTCTTAGCATGGAATTGAAAGGCCTCACAAGATCTTATCAATTCAGCAGCGTCATTGAGCGCCGTGAGCCAGTAGAACCCACTGCGAAATGCCTTGCCCACGATGGTGCATGACGAAGAGTGATGCCCACAATCCCCACCGTGAACGTCGTCCAATAGCTCGCACCCCTACCCCTTAGAGATGCACCCTAGATGCAGTATGTGGTGCCCTAGCTGGCCACCCGCTCTGCATTCTCTTCCTTCTACGGCAAGGTGCCCTGTAGCAGGTACGTCTTGAATTCCTCAGTCCAGCACCCCTCCTGAGGCTTGAGCGCGAGGAGCAGGCAGATCCCTGAAGCCGGGCCATAGGGCGGGCGCTCATGGGGGGTGCCGTGGGCAGGTCCTCCCGAGGCGGTGTCGGCTCGACAACGGGGGGAACTGTCGATTGCCTGAAGAGATACTCCTCGAAGATGCATGGCTCCTGGGGGAGGCGCCAGGATGCCCTCTTGGCGATGTTGTTTGCCTCCTTGTTCATGCCGCACGGCACGTGCTGCAGTTCCAAACCTAAGAATTTCTTCTCAATTTTGCGTACCTCCTCGAGGTATTCCTCCATGTGCTCATCCTTCGGCATGCACTCTTTGTTCGGGAAGTTCATGAGGAGCTGGGAGTCGCCCCTAATAGTGAGGTGCCTGAACCCCAGGGCAATCGCAGCCTGAGTTTGCTGATCAGGCCCTTGAATTCCGCAATGTTGTTGGAGACCTTTGATACGTCTACAATGTATCTATAATTTATGAAGCATTCATGCTATTATATTATCTGTTTTGGATGTTTATGGGCTTTACTAAGCAATTTTATATTATATTTTGGACTAACCTATCAACCTGAGGCCCAGCCCATATTGTTGTTTTCTTGCCTATTTCAGTGTTTCGAAGAAAAGGAATATCAAACGGAGTCCAAAAGGAATGAAACCTTCGGGAAAGTTACTTTTGGAACGGAAGAAATCCAGGGGACTTGGAGTGCACATAAGGGAAGCTTCGAGGTGGCCACGAGGCAGGGAGGCGCGCCCACCTCCCCTGGGCGCGCCCCCACCCTCGTGGCTCCCCTGACCGACTTCTTTCGCCTATATATCTCCATATACCCTAAAAACATCGGGGAACATAATAGATCAGGAGTTCCGCTGCCGCAAGCCTCTGTAGCCACCAAAAACCAATTGGGACCCTGTTCCGGCACCCTGTCGGAGGGGGGATCCCTCACCGGTGGCCATCTTCATCATCCCGACGCTCTCCATGACGAGGAGGGAGTAGTTCACCCTCGGGGCTGAGGGTATGTACCAGTAGCTATGTGTTTGATCTCTCTCTCTCGTGTTCTTGAGGTGATACGGTCTTGATGTATCGTGAGATTTGCTATTATAGTTGGATCTTAGGATGTTTCTCCCTCCCTACTCTCTTGTGATGAATTGAGTTTTCCTCTTGAAGTTATCTTATCGGATTGAGTCTTTAAGGATTTGAACACTTGATGTATGTCTTGTCGTGCTTATCTGTGGTGACAATGGGATATTCACGTGATCTACTTGATGTATGTTTTGGTGATCAACTTGCGGGTTCTGTGACCTTGGGAATCTATGCATAGGGGTTGGCACACGTTTTCATCTTGACTCTCCGGTAGAAACTTTGGGGCACTCTTTGAAGTACTTTGTGTTGGTTGAATAGATGAATTTGAGATTGTGTGATGCATATCATATAATCATGCCCACGGATACTTGAGGTGACATTGGAGTATCTAGGTGACATTAGGGTTTTGGTTGATTTGTGCCTTAAGGTGTTATTCTAGTACGAACTCTATGATAGATCGAACAGAAAGTATAGCTTCATGTTATTTTACTACGGACTATTGAATAGATCGTTCAGAAAGGATAACTTTGAGGTGGTTTCGTACCCTACAATAATCTCCTCATTTGTTCTCCTCTATTAGTGACTTTGGAGTGACTATTTGTTCCATGTTGAGGGATAGTTATATGATCCAAGTATGTTATTATTGTTGAGAGTACTTGCACTAGTGAAAGTATGAACCCTAGGCCTTGTTTCCTAGCATTGCAATACCGTTTACGCTCACTTTTACCACTTGCTACCTTGCTGTTTTTATATTTTCAGATTACAAAAACCTGTATCTACCATCGATATTGCACTTGTATCACCATCTCTTCGACGAAGTAGTGCACCTATACAATTTACCATTGTATGGGGTCTGTTGGGGACACAAGAGACTCTTTGTTATTTGGTTGCAGGGTCGCTTGAGAGAGACCACCTTCATCCTACGCCTCCCACAGATTGATAAACCTTAGGTCATCCACTTGAGGGGAATTTGCTACTGTCCTACAAACCTCTGCACTTGGAGGCCCAACAACGTCTACAAGAAGAAGGTTGCATAGTAGACATCAAGCTCTTTTCTGGCGCCGTTGCCGGGGAGGTGATTGCTTGAAGGTATATCTTTAGATCTTGCAATCGAATCTTTTTGTTTCTTGTTTTATCGTTAGTTTGGTCTATAAAATAAAACTACAAAAAAATGGAATTGAGTTTGCCTCATACGCTTCATCTTTTTAATATCTTTCATGAGAATGATGGAAAGGAAAATTGTGCTCAATTTCTAGAAGAAGAATGCAATGTTTGGTACTAGATCTTTGTATGATGAGCATGATTGCAATGTTGTTAGTATGAATTCCTTGAATATCCATGATGCTAATTATATGAAAAGCCCAAGCTTGGGGAAGCTATGTTTGATGGGGATGACATACTTGAGAATATACTTGCTGCAATTAATGTTTGTCCCAAGCTTGGGGATGCTACGTTTAATGAAGATGATATTTTTAGCATCCCAAGTTTTGATATGCAAAGTTGTTATGATGATAGCATGCCTCCTATTTATGATGGTTATATTGATGAAAGTGGGTTTGGAAGAGTGTCAACTTTAGGAAGTAATGATCCCACTATTTTTGAGGATGTTGAATCTTATTGTGATGAAAGTGGATTTGGAGAGGTCATGACTTTATTTAGTGGTGATTCCACTATCTTGGAAGAGGTTTCAATCGATTATGATGAGAACAAAGTTTCTACTTATGATGATTATTGTGATTAAACTTATGCTATAAAAAGTAGTGATGATTATATTTATAAAACTTGTCATGATTACCCTTTTTCTGAATATTACTCTTTTAATGTGGAAACAGTTTATTGTATTCAAGTCTCTTATGATACTCCCATTATTCCGAATAAGAAGAATTTTGCTTATGTGGAGAGTAGTAAATTTTCTATGCTTGTAGATCATGAAAAGAATGCTTTAGGTGCTGGTTATATTGTTGAATTCATTCATGATGATACTGAAAATTATTATGAGGGAGGAACATATGCTTGTAGGAATTGCAATAATATCAAGTTTCCCCTCTATGTGCTTAAAATCTTGAAGTTATGCTTGTTTTGCCTTCCTATGCTAGTTGATTATTGTTCCCACAAGTTGTTAGGTCACAAAATCCCTATTCATAGGAAGTGGGTTAGGCTTAAATGTGATAGTCATATGCTTCATGATGCTCCCGTTATGTTTCAATTCTTATCTTCTATGTGAGCATCATTGTCATCATCATGCCTAGCTAGAAAGGCATTAAAGAAAAGCGCTTGTTGGGAGACAACCCAATATTTACCCTTACTGTTTTTGTGTGTCCACATGATTTTTCTACTGTCGTAATCATGTTTTATAGCTTTTGTTTCAATAAAGTGCCAAGTAAGACCTTTAGGATAGCTTACGGTAATAGTTGTGTTGATCCTGCTGAAAATAAGAAACTTTTGCACCCATTAAATTAGTTTTGATAATTCACAGAAATGTGATTTTGATCTGATTCTTATTGATCTGGATTTATACACAAATTTCTTAGGACTTCCTAATTTGGTAGAATTTTTGGAGTTCCATAAGTATACTTTTGACACAGATTACTACAGACTGTTCTTTTTTTAACAGATTTTGTTTTCTATGTGTTGTTTGCTTATTTTGATGAATCTATGAATAGTATCGAAGGGTATGAACCATAGAGAAGTTGGAATACAGTGGATATTACACCAATATGAATTTAGAATCAGTTCACTACAGTACCTAAGTGGTGGTTTTATTTTCTTATACTAACGGAGCTGACAAGTTTTCTATTGAGTTTTGTGTTGTGAAGTTTTCAAGTTTTGGGTAAATATTCGATGGACTATGGAATAAGGAGTGGCAAGAGCCTAAGCTTGGGGATTCCCAAGGCACCCCAAGGAAATATTCAAGGACAACCAACAGCCTAAGCTTGGGGATGCTCCGGAAGGCATCCTCTCTTTCGTCTTCATCTATCGGTAACTTTACTTGGAACTATATTTTTATTCACCACATGATATGTGTTTTTCTTGGAGCGTCATGTTGTTTTATTATGTTTTGCTTGATGTTTGAATAAAATACCAAGATCTGAAATTCTTAAATGAGAGAGAGCCTTCACATAGTTACATAATTATTTAACTACTCATTGATCTTCACTTATATCTTTTTGGAGTAGTTTGTCATTTACTCGTGTGCTTCACTTATATCCTATGAGTAAATGGTTGAATGAGTTGAATGTCATAAATTTGAAATTATATATGTTTCATATGCTTACCTCGTTGGGAGTAATGACTTCACATATAAGAAGTAGAGGTGGTAAATTTATTGAAGGTTAGCAAGCATTGCATTGGTCACTTGAACAATTCATGAAAGAATATTTAAGGAAGAGAAATTTCACATATAAATATACTATCTTAGACATCTTCTATGATTGTGAGCCCCATTAATTATTTTCAAACCTGAGAAAATTAGTTGAAGTTGGACAAGGAAGACAACGTAATGAGTTGTGCTTGGGTGTATTTGTATAGAAGTTATATTGTTATAGATCCTCCCACATGTGGTGCTTGCTTTTTAGAATCCTTCGCTAGCCAAAATATCTGTACTAAGTGGGAATACTGCTTGTGCATCCAAATTCCTTGAACCAAGTTTCTTCCATGAGTGTCCACCATACCTACCTATATGCGGTATTTACCTGCCGTTCCAAGTAAATTTGCATGTGCCAAACTCTAAACCTTCAATTTATAATCTGTTTTTATGCCCGAATCACTCATGTAGCGACTAGGGGCTGTCAGTATCTTCCATGCTAGGTGGGTTATTCTCACGATGAGTGGACTCCACTCATCATTCACGAGAAAAATGGCTGGTAACTAGGATGCCCAGTCCATGATCAAAAGATCAAAATCAAATCAAAAATAATTGCAAATAAAACTCCCCCCAGGATTGATGTTAGTTGGAGGCACCCGTTGTTTCGGGCAAGCCATGAATTGATGATTGTTGGTGGAGGGGGAGTAAAAACTTTACCATTCTGTTTGGGAACCACCTATAATGTATGTATTATGGAAGATATTGGGAACTCTTGGTTGTTATGTTGACAATGAAAGCATACCTCTCAAAATTATTTTCATCTCTATTTCAACATCGAGCACTGGCACCTCTGCAAATCCCTGCTTCCCTCTACGAAGGGCCTATCTTTTACTTTTATGCAAGAGTCAATAGTATTCCTTCTCATTCCTACCTACTCTTTAGTTGGCAAACATCATGTGTTTGGGAAATATCTAAGCATATATGTCCATGAAAATATATTTGATCATGAATTATTATTGTTGACAATTATCTATATGATAAGTGAGTTGGGAGGCGAAACACTAAGCCCCTATCTTTCTCTGTGTTCGATGGATGCTATTTGTTCTAAGAATATGCTTTGAGTGGTAGCAATCATGGAAGATTATATGATAGTTGAGTATGTGGGATTTGCTAAATCAAAGCTCTGACATAGACCCTTCCTGAAAATAAGATGAATTGCAATTGTTTGATGACTAAGAATGAAGTTTGCTAGTTTTCAAGAAAGTTTATGGCCTATGCTTCACCATGTGATTGGCTTGTTACTTGTTCATGAAAAGTTTTATGAGATGAACTACTGTTATGACATATAATGATGCTAGAAAAGGTGACTGAAATTACCATTGATCAAACTTGTGCACCTGCTAGCATTCACACTTCATAAATTCTTTCTTTTATCATTTACCTACTCGAGGAAGAGCAGGAATTAAGCTTGGGGATGCAGATACGTCTCCAACGTATCTATAATTTATGAAGCATTCATGCTATTATATTATCTATTTTGGATGTTTATGGGCTTTACTAAGCACTTTTATATTATTTTTTGGAATAACCTATTAACCGGAGGCCCAGCCCGTATTACTGTTTCTTGCCTATTTCAGTGTTTCGAAGAAAAGGAATATCTAACGGAGTCCAAATGGAATGAAACCTTCGGGAAATTTATTTTTGGAACGGAAGAAATCCAAGGGACTTGGAGTGCACATAAGGGAAGCTTCGAGGTGGCCACGAGGCAGGGAGGCGCGCCCACCTCCCCTGGGCGCGCCCCACACCCTCATGGCTCCCCAGACCAAGTTCTTTCGCCTATATATCTCCATATACCCTAAAAACATCAGGGAACACAATAGATCGGGAGTTCCGCCGCCGCAAGCCTTTGTAGACACCAAAAACCAATTGGGACCATGTTCCGGCACCCTGCCGAAGGGGGGATCCCTCACCGGTGGCCATCTTCATCATCTCGGCCCTCTCCATGACGATGAGGGAGTAGTTCACCCTCGGGGCTGAGGGTATGTACCATTAGCTATGTGTTTGATCTCTCTCTCTCTCTCTCTCTCTCTCGTGTTCTTGAGGTGATACGATCTTGATGTATCACGAGCTTTGTTATTATAGTTGAATCTTATGATGTTTCTTCCCCTCTACTCTCTTGTGATGAATTGAGTTTTCCTCTTGAAGTTATCTTATTGGATTGAGTCTTTAAGGATTTGAGAACACTTGATGTATGTCTTGCTGTGCTTATCTGTGGTGACAATGGGATATTCATGTGATCTACTTGATGTATGTTTTGGTGATCAACTTGCAGGTTCCGTGACCTTGGGAATCTATGCATAGCGGTTGGCACACCTTTTTGTCTTGACTCTCCGGTAGAAACTTTGGGGCACTCTTTGAAGTACTTTGTGTTGGTTGAATAGATGAATTTGAGATTGTGTGATGCATATCGTATAATCATGCCCACGGATACTAGAGGTGAAATTGGAGTATCTAGGTGACATTAGGGTTTTGGCTGATTTGTGTCTTAAGGTGTTATTCTAGTACGAACTCTATGATAGATCGAAGGGAAAGAATAGCTTCATGTTATTTTACTATAGACTCTTGACTAGATCGATCAGAAAGGAAAACTTTTAGGTGGTTTCGTACCCTACAATAATCTCTTCGTTTGTTCTCCGCTATTAGTGACTTTGGAGTGACTCTTTGTTGCATGTTGAGGGATAGTTATATGATCCATGTATGTTATTATTGTTGAGAGAACTTGCACTACTAAAAGTAAGAACCCTAAGACTTGTTTCCCAGCATTGCAATACCGTTTACACTCACTTTTACCACTTGCTAGGTTGCTTTTTTATATTTTCATATTACAAAAACCTATATCTACCATCCATATTGCACTTGTATCACCATCTCTTTGCCGAACCAGTGCACCTATACAATTTACCATTGTATTGGGTGTGTTGGGGACACAAGGGACTATTTGTTATTTGGTTGCAGGGTTGCTTGAGAAAGACCATCTTCATCCTACGCCTCCCATAGATGGATAAACCTTAGGTCATCCACTTGAGGGGAATTTGCTACTGTCCTACAAACCTCTGCACTTGGAGGCCCAACAACGTCTACAAGAAGAAGGTTGCGTAGTAGACATCAAGCTCTTTTCTGGCGCCGTTGCCGGGGAGGTGATTGCTTGAAGGTATATCTTTAGATCTTGCAATCGAATCTTTTTGTTTCTTGTTTTATCGTTAGTTTGGTCTATAAAATAAAACTACAAAAAAATGGAATTGAGTTTGCCTCATACGCTTCATCTTTTTAATATCTTTCATGAGAATGATGGAAAGGAAAATTGTGCTCAATTTCTAGAAGAAGAATGCAATGTTTGGTACTAGATCTTTGTATGATGAGCATGATTGCAATGTTGTTAGTATGAATTCCTTGAATATCCATGATGCTAATTATATGAAAAGCCCAAGCTTGGGGAAGCTATGTTTGATGGGGATGACATACTTGAGAATATACTTGCTGCAATTAATGTTTGTCCCAAGCTTGGGGATGCTACGTTTAATGAAGATGATATTTTTAGCATCCCAAGTTTTGATATGCAAAGTTGTTATGATGATAGCATGCCTCCTATTTATGATGGTTATATTGATGAAAGTGGGTTTGGAAGAGTGTCAACTTTAGGAAGTAATGATCCCACTATTTTTGAGGATGTTGAATCTTATTGTGATGAAAGTGGATTTGGAGAGGTCATGACTTTATTTAGTGGTGATTCCACTATCTTGGAAGAGGTTTCAATCGATTATGATGAGAACAAAGTTTCTACTTATGATGATTATTGTGATTAAACTTATGCTATAAAAAGTAGTGATGATTATATTTATAAAACTTGTCATGATTACCCTTTTTCTGAATATTACTCTTTTAATGTGGAAACAGTTTATTGTATTCAAGTCTCTTATGATACTCCCATTATTCCGAATAAGAAGAATTTTGCTTATGTGGAGAGTAGTAAATTTTCTATGCTTGTAGATCATGAAAAGAATGCTTTAGGTGCTGGTTATATTGTTGAATTCATTCATGATGATACTGAAAATTATTATGAGGGAGGAACATATGCTTGTAGGAATTGCAATAATATCAAGTTTCCCCTCTATGTGCTTAAAATCTTGAAGTTATGCTTGTTTTGCCTTCCTATGCTAGTTGATTATTGTTCCCACAAGTTGTTAGGTCACAAAATCCCTATTCATAGGAAGTGGGTTAGGCTTAAATGTGATAGTCATATGCTTCATGATGCTCCCGTTATGTTTCAATTCTTATCTTCTATGTGAGCATCATTGTCATCATCATGCCTAGCTAGAAAGGCATTAAAGAAAAGCGCTTGTTGGGAGACAACCCAATATTTACCCTTACTGTTTTTGTGTGTCCACATGATTTTTCTACTGTCGTAATCATGTTTTATAGCTTTTGTTTCAATAAAGTGCCAAGTAAGACCTTTAGGATAGCTTACGGTAATAGTTGTGTTGATCCTGCTGAAAATAAGAAACTTTTGCACCCATTAAATTAGTTTTGATAATTCACAGAAATGTGATTTTGATCTGATTCTTATTGATCTGGATTTATACACAAATTTCTTAGGACTTCCTAATTTGGTAGAATTTTTGGAGTTCCATAAGTATACTTTTGACACAGATTACTACAGACTGTTCTTTTTTTAACAGATTTTGTTTTCTATGTGTTGTTTGCTTATTTTGATGAATCTATGAATAGTATCGAAGGGTATGAACCATAGAGAAGTTGGAATACAGTGGATATTACACCAATATGAATTTAGAATCAGTTCACTACAGTACCTAAGTGGTGGTTTTATTTTCTTATACTAACGGAGCTGACAAGTTTTCTATTGAGTTTTGTGTTGTGAAGTTTTCAAGTTTTGGGTAAATATTCGATGGACTATGGAATAAGGAGTGGCAAGAGCCTAAGCTTGGGGATTCCCAAGGCACCCCAAGGAAATATTCAAGGACAACCAACAGCCTAAGCTTGGGGATGCTCCGGAAGGCATCCTCTCTTTCGTCTTCATCTATCGGTAACTTTACTTGGAACTATATTTTTATTCACCACATGATATGTGTTTTTCTTGGAGCGTCATGTTGTTTTATTATGTTTTGCTTGATGTTTGAATAAAATACCAAGATCTGAAATTCTTAAATGAGAGAGAGCCTTCACATAGTTACATAATTATTTAACTACTCATTGATCTTCACTTATATCTTTTTGGAGTAGTTTGTCATTTACTCGTGTGCTTCACTTATATCCTATGAGTAAATGGTTGAATGAGTTGAATGTCATAAATTTGAAATTATATATGTTTCATATGCTTACCTCGTTGGGAGTAATGACTTCACATATAAGAAGTAGAGGTGGTAAATTTATTGAAGGTTAGCAAGCATTGCATTGGTCACTTGAACAATTCATGAAAGAATATTTAAGGAAGAGAAATTTCACATATAAATATACTATCTTAGACATCTTCTATGATTGTGAGCCCCATTAATTATTTTCAAACCTGAGAAAATTAGTTGAAGTTGGACAAGGAAGACAACGTAATGAGTTGTGCTTGGGTGTATTTGTATAGAAGTTATATTGTTATAGATCCTCCCACATGTGGTGCTTGCTTTTTAGAATCCTTCGCTAGCCAAAATATCTGTACTAAGTGGGAATACTGCTTGTGCATCCAAATTCCTTGAACCAAGTTTCTTCCATGAGTGTCCACCATACCTACCTATATGCGGTATTTACCTGCCGTTCCAAGTAAATTTGCATGTGCCAAACTCTAAACCTTCAATTTATAATCTGTTTTTATGCCCGAATCACTCATGTAGCGACTAGGGGCTGTCAGTATCTTCCATGCTAGGTGGGTTATTCTCACGATGAGTGGACTCCACTCATCATTCACGAGAAAAATGGCTGGTAACTAGGATGCCCAGTCCATGATCAAAAGATCAAAATCAAATAAAAAATAATTGCAAATAAAACTCCCCCCAGGATTGATGTTAGTTGGAGGCACCCGTTGTTTCGGGCAAGCCATGAATTGATGATTGTTGGTGGAGGGGGAGTAAAAACTTTACCATTCTGTTTGGGAACCACCTATAATGTATGTATTATGGAAGATATTGGGAACTCTTGGTTGTTATGTTGACAATGAAAGCATACCTCTCAAAATTATTTTCATCTCTATTTCAACATCGAGCACTGGCACCTCTGCAAATCCCTGCTTCCCTCTACGAAGGGCCTATCTTTTACTTTTATGCAAGAGTCAATAGTATTCCTTCTCATTCCTACCTACTCTTTAGTTGGCAAACATCATGTGTTTGGGAAATATCTAAGCATATATGTCCATGAAAATATATTTGATCATGAATTATTATTGTTGACAATTATCTATATGATAAGTGAGTTGGGAGGCGAAACACTAAGCCCCTATCTTTCTCTGTGTTCGATGGATGCTATTTGTTCTAAGAATATGCTTTGAGTGGTAGCAATCATGGAAGATTATATGATAGTTGAGTATGTGGGATTTGCTAAATCAAAGCTCTGACATAGACCCTTCCTGAAAATAAGATGAATTGCAATTGTTTGATGACTGAGAATGAAGTTTGCTAGTTTTCAAGAAAGTTTATGGCCTATGCTTCACCATGTGATTGGCTTGTTACTTGTTCATGAAAAGTTTTATGAGATGAACTACTGTTATGACATATAATGATGCTAGAAAAGGTGACTGAAATTACCATTGATCAAACTTGTGCACCTGCTAGCATTCACACTTCATAAATTCTTTCTTTTATCATTTACCTACTCGAGGAAGAGCAGGAATTAAGCTTGGGGATGCAGATACGTCTCCAACGTATCTATAATTTATGAAGCATTCATGCTATTATATTATCTATTTTGGATGATTATGGGCTTTACTAAGCACTTTTATATTATTTTTTGGAATAACCTATTAACCGGAGGCCCAGCCCGTATTACTGTTTCTTGCCTATTTCAGTGTTTCGAAGAAAAGGAATATCTAACGGAGTCCAAATGGAATGAAACCTTCGGGAAATTTATTTTTGGAACGGAAGAAATCCAAGGGACTTGGAGTGCACATAAGGGAAGCTTCGAGGTGGCCACGAGGCAGGGAGGCGCGCCCACCTCCCCTGGGCGCGCCCCACACCCTCATGGCTCCCCAGACCAAGTTCTTTCGCCTATATATCTCCATATACCCTAAAAACATCAGGGAACACAATAGATCGGGAGTTCCGCCGCCGCAAGCCTTTGTAGCCACCAAAAACCAATTGGGACCATGTTCCGGCACCCTGCCGAAGGGGGGATCCCTCACCGGTGGCCATCTTCATCATCTCGGCCCTCTCCATGACGATGAGGGAGTAGTTCACCCTCGGGGCTGAGGGTATGTACCATTAGCTATGTGTTTGATCTCTCTCTCTCTCTCTCTCGTGTTCTTGAGGTGATACGATCTTGATGTATCACGAGCTTTGTTATTATAGTTGAATCTTATGATGTTTCTTCCCCTCTACTCTCTTGTGATGAATTGAGTTTTCCTCTTGAAGTTATCTTATTGGATTGAGTCTTTAAGGATTTGAGAACACTTGATGTATGTCTTGCTGTGCTTATCTGTGGTGACAATGGGATATTCATGTGATCTACTTGATGTATGTTTTGGTGATCAACTTGCAGGTTCCGTGACCTTGGGAATCTATGCATAGCGGTTGGCACACCTTTTTGTCTTGACTCTCCGGTAGAAACTTTGGGGAACTCTTTGAAGTACTTTGTGTTGGTTGAATAGATGAATTTGAGATTGTGTGATGCATATCGTATAATCATGCCCACGGATACTAGAGGTGAAATTGGAGTATCTAGGTGACATTAGGGTTTTGGCTGATTTGTGTCTTAAGGTGTTATTCTAGTACGAACTCTATGATAGATCGAAGGGAAAGAATAGCTTCATGTTATTTTACTATAGACTCTTGACTAGATCGATCAGAAAGGAAAACTTTTAGGTGGTTTCGTACCCTACAATAATCTCTTCGTTTGTTCTCCGCTATTAGTGACTTTGGAGTGACTCTTTGTTGCATGTTGAGGGATAGTTATATGATCCATGTATGTTATTATTGTTGAGAGAACTTGCACTACTAAAAGTAAGAACCCTAAGACTTGTTTCCCAGCATTGCAATACCGTTTACACTCACTTTTACCACTTGCTAGGTTGCTTTTTTATATTTTCATATTACAAAAACCTATATCTACCATCCATATTGCACTTGTATCACCATCTCTTCGCCGAACCAGTGCACCTATACAATTTACCATTGTATTGGGTGTGTTGGGGACACAAGGGACTATTTGTTATTTGGTTGCAGGGTTGCTTGAGAAAGACCATCTTCATCCTACGCCTCCCATAGATGGATAAACCTTAGGTCATCCACTTGAGGGGAATTTGCTACTGTCCTACAAACCTCTGCACTTGGAGGCCCAACAACGTCTACAAGAAGAAGGTTGCGTAGTAGACATCAACCTTCTTCCTGTGCTGGAAGCAGAGCTGAGCGACATAGTAGGGCTTATCTTGGGTAGGTGAGATGAGCACGGCTCCAGCCCCCGTGCCCTGACGTGCGAACACACCATCGAAGTACATGACCCAACCCTCAGGTGCTTCGGGGCGAGGGAGCGGTCCTCGCCCACTTCTTCACTTGGTTCGTCAGTCCATTCAGTCACGAAGTCAGCGAGGGTTGCGCCCTAGATGACTCGGGTGGTGCTGAACTCCAGGTGAAACACCTGCAATTCGATGTTTCATTCAGCAACCCTTCCTGTGGTGTTGCGGCTTCGGAGCACCCTCTCCATAGGGTAGGCTGGGACGACCATGATAGGGTGGCCTTGGAAGTACTGGCGTAGCTTCCTGGAAGTGATGAGGAGTGCAAGGAGGAGCTTCTGTGGCATGGTGAAACATGATACGTCTCTGTCGTATCTATAATTTTTGATTGTTCCATGCCAATATTCTACAACTTTTACATATTTTTGGCAAATTTTTATACTATTTTGGGACTATCATATTGATCCAGTGCCCAGTGCCAGTTCATGTTTGTTGCATATTTTTGGTTTCGGGGAATATCCATATGAAACGGAGTCCAAACAAGATAAAAACGGACGAAGAATATTTTTGGAATATTTATGATTTTTGGGAAGAAGAATCAACGTGAGACGATGCTTGGGAGGCCCATGAGGTAGGGGGGCGCGCCCCAGGGGGTCGGCGCGCCCCTGACCCTCGTGGGCACCCTGTAAGGCGGTTGCTGCTCTTCTTTTGCCGCAACAAAGCTAATTTCCGGAAAAAATATATCGTGTTGAAGGTCTCAATCCAATCGGAGTTACGGATCTCCGGATATATAATAAACAGTGAAAAGGCAGAATCAAGGAACGCAGAAACAGAAAGAGACAGAGAGACAGATCCAATCTCGGAGGGGCTCTCGCCCCTCCCACGCCATGGAGACCCTGGACAAGAGGGGAAACCCTTATACCATCTAGGGAGAAGGTCAAGGAAGAAGAAGAAGAAGGGGCGCTCTCTCCCCCTCTCTCCCGGTGGCGCCGGAACGCCGTCAGGGCCATCATCATCACCGCGATCTACACCAACACCTCCGTCATCTTCCCCAACATCGTCATCACCTTCCCCCATCTATATTCAACGGTTCACTCTGTCGCAACCCGCTGTACCCTCTACTTGAACATGGTGCTTTATGCTTCATATTATTATCCAATGATGTGTTGTCATTCTCTGATGTCTGAGTAGATTTTCCTTGTCCTTTGGGTAATTGGTGAATTGCTATGATTGGTTTAATTTGCTTGTGGTTATGTTGCTATCCTTTGGTTCCCGTCATCTAAGCGCGCGCGTGGATCACACCATAGGGTTAGTTGTATGTCGATAGGACTATGTATTGGAGGGCAAGAGTGACAGAAGCTTCAACCTAGCATAGAAATTGATGCATAGGTGTAGCGACCTGACTCAGATGGTCAAGTCTCTGTGCTTAAGTGTCATCCCTGGATCGGTATGCTGACACACACAGTACTCGAGGATTTATAACAGAGGTAAATCACATGTAAAAAATAACGTAAATAGCGGAAGTAACAACAAGGTTGTGCATTCCCAACAACACCAACGGCAGATTTGAGTGTAGAAATCGTAACCGTAACGTATCACTTACTCATCCTAAGATTCCTGCAACATGAGACGTTGCATCCACAGAGGGTCAGTACATTGAATGTACTAGCAAATTCACACCATAGGATAAAAGATGAAACAATAGCTATCACTACATGCATATATGGCTGGTGGAAAAGCTCTATGGTTATAATGTTTTGCAAAAAGCCAATTTTTTCCTACATCAAAGGAATAAATTTTATTTAACTATCATGGTGGTTGATAAACATTGAGAAGGTAGACACCCTCTCAATCCCAATTAAACATCATCATTAAACCCAACAAATTAAATTAAAGTAACATGATGAGATTCACATGATAATCCAAGTACTAGATACTCAAGATGTCCATAACCGGGGACACGGCTAATCGTGATTAGTTTGTACACTCTGCATAGGTTTGTGCACTTTTACCCACAAGACTCGATCTCCTCCGTTGGATTTCTTGCACTACATGGTGTTTGAGAAACGGATGACCGAGACATAGTCTTTCAGAAGCACTAGCACCTTACGATCGGGTAGACAGTTACACCTACTTTCCCCTACATCTGCTAGTCTACTGTAAGAGTTCGTGCAACTTAATAAACTATGCTAGAGCCCATAGTAGCTTGTGGCTGCACACGGAAGTTTCTAGCATGAATAATCTTAGGATCTCTTTGAGCCTGGGTGGCGGTCCATAAACAAACAGGCAATCGCTGGAATACCCAGGTGCCTCAGTCCACCAAGATGTGTGTTAAAGTTGCCACCTTAAATAAACCATTAAATAACAATCTCATATCTGTCATGGATACACTCACCCAATCCACGTCTACTAGCATAGCATGGCAATATAAGCATAACGTTGAAGTAACTCCCAAGTGTTTGGTAATAAACAGGGCAATAGGTACTACCTCTTCAACTACTTCCCAATACCCACATGTTATCAATACTACTCATGCAATGATTGAGGGTTGAAACTAATGCATAAAAACTGGGTATGAAAGGGATATGATCAAACTGTGAACTTGCCTCGTATTGTTGATGAAGATGATTCACACTCAATACTCCTCATGGTTCTATTCGTCACACTCCGGTCAATCTATCGCGAGCAAGCAATTGCATACATAAGCAGTCATGCAAAAGAATCGAAGAGAAGATCTTGGAAATCTACGAAAACAAACAATGTACTCTCGGAGCATAAAACAATTTCTAACAATACCAAAATTAAGTGAATTTGGCCTTATCAGAAAGTTTAGGTCAAGAGCTTCGATTTGCAAAAAGAATCAACTCAAACAGAGTTATAAAACTCGAGTTACGAACAAAAGAAGTTTGATTACAAAACTGTTTGGAATTCAAATATTAAACTTTCAAAAACATGTTTAAGTTGTTTTACTTGATAGAGGGGGTCATAAAGAAGAACTGGGCGTTGGTTTCGTTGGATTTGGACAAACGAGTAAAAAGTAACGAAGGTTTGAAGATTAGGGACTAATCTATAAATAAAATATTCACTCATGGGTCCCTGGCCGAAATTAAATATAAAAAAAATCTATCTAACGAACGCTCACTGTAGAAACTTATAAGACAAAAACCGTTCGCTTCAAACACTAAAACAACGAACGTTTAGTACTTAAAGAAAACGGCTGAAACTAAAAAAACGAACAGATCTAATCCTAACCGTAAATCTTGGATCGGATGGACGAGGGCGGCCGGTGGCTTACCGCGGCGACGGTGGCTACCGGCGGCGGCTCGGATGTAGACGGGGCGGCGGCTCCGGTGGGTCTCTGGTGGCGGCGAAGGCGTCAGGGGCTCGGCGCGGTGCGGCGGTGAGGATGGAGGGGGCGGCGTCGGTCGGGAGGTGCGAGGCGACGGCGAGGAAGCTCGGCGGCGGCGGCAACTCCGGTGAGGCGGCGGCGAGATGCGGGAGGGGGCGGCATGGCACGGCAGAGAGCAAAAAGGTGGCGGCGGCGCGGGCTTATATAGAGGGGGGCGAGGGGTTGCGTGGAGGAGGGGGCAAGGCGACGCGGAGATGGCCGGGTCGGTCACGGCGGCGGCGGACGGTGTGCTGGCGGCGGAGTCTCCAAGCAGAGCTCGGGGACGAGCAGAATGGCCGTTGGGCCGTGGCCTGGTTCGGGCGCTGGCTGGGCAGCTTGCTGGGCCGGCTGGCCTGAAGCGGCGCGAAAGAATTTGTTTTTTTAAACAAACTCACAGACAAAAAATAAATCAAAATAAATACAAAATATACAATAGGCATATAATATATCAAAATTTTCAGAAAAAGATTTCCTACAAGATGAACATTATTCTAGCTTAAACTACAATCCACAAAAATTCAAATAAAGCAAAGAGTGCTACTGCTCTAATAAAATCCAACAAAAATCATTTTAAAAATACCAAAATTAATTGAAATTTATTTCTCTCCAATTTTCTGATGTAGGGAATCATTTTACCCTAATTTCCATATATTATATTTTTGGAGAAAAATAATTTGAATAAAACCAAAATAACTCCCAATTGAAAATAATTTCAAAAGGACTTTAAATTGGATTTCTTTTAAACTCCCAACTCATATTTCATATGTTTGAAGAAGTCATTTTATCTTCCCTCGTGAAAATCATTGAGTTGCTTGAAGTTTCTGGATTTGAAATATTTCCAAGTGAAATTCAAATATTTCCAAAAACCCTTTTCATTTATTAAAATGGAAGAAGTCATGTCATCTCCTCTGTAGGGTTTTGTATTTGAAAATAATTTGAATTCACGGAGATCATAAAAGCAAGGTGAAAGTTTGGGAAAGTCCTTTTATAACCTCTCATTTAACTTTCGAAAACTTTCGAATGTCACTCAACTTCACACAATCCATCAAACAATCAATCATAACTATCTATTTAATACAACATTCCAAAATTTAGCATTTTGGGGTGTTACAAACCTACCGCCCTTAAAATGAATCTCGTCCTCGAGATTCGGAGAGGCTAGCAAGAAATAGGTTAGGTTCGGGGTCATCTCAAAATCCATCGATCATCACGTGGGGTCTGGGGTGCTACCACCCTTAGAAGCATGGTTACGGTTCCATCAAAACTCATATGCTCCATCCTTATTCTTGAAAGTGTCGATCTTCTCAGATTCTCTAGAAAATTTCCTTTTTTGGGCTCTTCCGGTAGTGGCATAACTTTTTCTTCAATACTCCTGTCCTTTCATCCGGGTACGATTTTGTTGTGACGTGGTCTTCTTAGCTGACGGGTCTGGCGCCAATACTAAACAGCTATCGATATCTCATGGTGGTCATCAATTTATGGTTGCTCCTGCAGGAAATGGGTCTGGGCTTCATTCTCACCGTATGTCCTACGATTGGCAACAACTACCTTGTACAAGGAAAAGTACTTTTACCATTCTAAGGTTTAAACAAGGTTTTGATCGTCATCTCTCTACTATGGGTAAGTCACTCAGATTACCATCCCACATAGCAAAGCGAATAATAAGAGTAAGTCGGTATGGTGATCAATCCATCCCGCACCCAAATCATTACCTTGTATACAGTTTAGCGAATCTCGCATTCTAACACTCGGCCATCCTCTCAAGCATTGTAGAATTTCTCTTGTCAACGAACTAAGTTCAGATATATCCATTGATTCTGCAAGCCAAACAAACATCTATCATTCCTTCAAAACTCTCAGGTTTTGCGTTACTCCTATAATATCGTTGGTGGGTAAGGTCGAAATCTCTTGTAGGGTTTTTCCTTTAGCAAGATTGTGTTTTCTTCTTGGCAGGTCCTGGGGCCTGTGGGTTATGGCCCATCTCATCACTTGCAAACCTTGAGATCATCCTCGGGACAACTGATCATTATTCCAACATCCAACTTCCTAGCATTTCCTTAAATCCATCCAACTGTACCGTCTCCCTTCCTTCTACTGGTACCAAACTAAGAAGTGATTACTCAAACCCATCATGGATTTAGAATTGCTGCATATTACCAACCTTATATCTCCTTTATATCCCATAATACTTCAACCCTTCATATTCTTGGGGTATCCCACATATCGAGACAAAACTCATTCTTATTTTGTCCGAAGTCCACTCCGTGGAATATCATAATCCACTCCAGAGGTCAAATCTCCTCACAGGGTACTACCACCCTTAAAATGCTCCAATCTTCCATAGACCATATTTCTCATATCCTCGAAAATGGTCAAAATCTTTCTTCATACTGTCACTGCTCATAAAATTCAAATCTTTACCAATGATGCTAACTTCATTGATTTTCAAAGTATTACAATCTCCTGCACTTCCATTACATGCCTCAACTCAACACCACAATAAAAAAATGTTCTCATTACTTCTACTATACTTCTCACAGACTCAACTATTAGCACAAGTCTCTTTCTCCTTGGGACAATCTCTTGTAAAGTGCCCTGCTTCATTACAGAAGAAACATATTACTTCTGTCAAGTCTCGAGGTTTCCTTGTGATTACATAGCCTCCTTGGATCCTCGGCTTCCTTTTTGGGAAACTGTTGAAGTAGTGCCCTGACTCCTTGCATCTGAAACAGCTGATATGGCTCAGGTCCTTCCTGGGATACAATCTTCTTCTCTTCCTGGACTTTTCCGTTTCAATCAAGGCTTCTATTTCCTGTGGGTCATACTTTACTTCGTCTATCGGGAATTCTACTAGATCTCCATTCAGACAACCTTGGGAGATGCGTCCTTCTTCTCCACATGAATAGCATGACTTGGTGCAGGCTTTAATTTTGTTTCCTTTGTGTGTGTCCTCCACCTCTTCCTTCATCACAGGTTCTTCTAAAATTTCCATGAGGGCTCCTTTCATTGCTTCTTTCTTCTGCTGGATGGTTCTTTGGACCATGGGGTAAATGTGACACTGGGCAGGGTAGTGGGTAGTTCCTTCACACAAGAAACAAGTAATCTGCCTAGTTGGGCATTCTTCAGCTGGGTGACTTCCTTCACAATTAGGGCATTCATCCTTGTGTTCTTTATGGTTGTGTCCTATTTATTCACAAAACTTGCATGGATAGGGTTTTTGCATATCCTTTCCATAAGGCTTCAACTTCCGGGACACAAGCCGAGACTTTAGCAGAGTCAACTTAAATTCTTCCTGAGTGGTTATTCTCCGCCATCCATTGATGGTTTGGTACATCCTCCACCAAGTAGCAGCACCTCTTTCAAAGCATTGAAGAGCATGCTGGGCCATATCCTTTCTGGCTATTGGGTTATTCTTCATGTGATCCTCCATGTTCTGAATCCATCGGCCCATTTCCAATTGACTCATCGGTCCAGATAATATGAGTTAATCTCCATTCATCCTCTATTGGGTCCAGGGGTTTTGGGGTGAGATAAGAGAGATAGGGAGGGGTACACACAATACAACAATAGTTTTGAAAGGACAAATTTTATCTTGTGGTTGTCGGAAAACAACAAACAAACGACAGCTCACAAACGTCGCATCTAACGTAGGTATAACGGGGTTTGGTCTTCTAAAGGTCAATAAATCTTCAAGGTCGTCAAACTCTTCAAGTCTTGGTCATGTCTTCGATGGCTTCTTCCGATCGTGCTTGTCCTTATCAAGTTTTTTTTGCCGGATCATCTCTGTTGATGCGAAGTTTCTCCCGACGTCCTTTAATATTCTGGAGTTGCGTTCCAAACTTCTAGGTTTGAGCCTCCTTAACATGAACCATGTCCTTCTATCCTTCAGCTCCTGACGAATCTCCGGTATCCTGAGCTTTTGCTCCTCCAGCTTAGCTACTTTCAGCTTCTGGGTCCTGAGTTCTTCACCTAACACTTCTTTGTTAAATACAGCTTCCTGAAGGTCCATCTTAAACTTCTTGATGTAATACTCCATATCCTAGTGATACACCAGCAAAGGTTAAAACTTGATCTCTTGCTGGTAGGTGCTCCATTAGCCCTTTTGTCATCCAATTCTTCCAACGTAATGCATGCTTAACTCAGCACGGTGACAATAGCATCAGCAGGCGATGACATCACGGATAACCGTGTTTCTGCCCTTGTCATTGCCATGAGCTATCATTCATAATTGATATCTCCTGTCTTAGGGTTTTCCTTGACGAAAACTTCGAGTTCTAATGCTCCATATTCTGGTCTTTCTCCGATACACCTTGATCTTGGGTATTGACAACTTCCTTAGTCTGCCAAGTATAAGGGGTAGCCTTCCTAGGTCATACAAATTTAGAAAATCTTCAAAGCCTTCAAATTCTCCTAGTCTTCAGAGTCTTCAACCGTTTTAGTTTCCATCATTGTAATGCACGGTAAAAATCCTCTTTATTCCAAAGTGGTCTTAGTTATCCAATATCTTGTACTTCTTGGAGTGGTCTCATTAGTTGTATCTTCATGTGGTCAAAAGGGAAAAGGGTATAGTCTAACTAAAAGGGAATATTTGAATAAGCTCAGAAGAGAAGAGAGGTAAGAGATCTTTTTGAAAATAAAGTAGTAGAGAAAATCTTTCCTATGGGCTTGCCAGTTTCTAGGGTCACGTCCTACAGTCAACATGTCCTCTGATACCATGTTGTAGCGACCCGACCTCAGACGGTCGAGTCTCTGTGCTTAAGTGCCATCCCTGGATCGGTATGCTGACACACACAGTACTCGAGGATTTATAGCAGAGGTAAATCACATGTATAAAATAACGTAAATATGATTACCTCAATCCAAATAACGGAAGTAACAACAAGGTTGTGGATTCCCATCAACACCAACGGCAAAGTTGAGTGTAGAAATCATAACCCTAATGTATCACTTACTCGTCGTAAGATTCCTGCAACATGAGACGTTGCAGCCACAGAGGGTCAGTACATTGAATGTACTGGCAAATTCACACCACAGGATAAAAGATGAAACAATAGCTATCACTACATGCATATATGGCTGGTGGAAAAGCTCTATGGTTATAATGTTTTGCGAAAAGCCAATTTTTCCCTACATCAAAGGAATAAATTTTATTTAACTATCATGGTGGTTGATAAACATTGAGAAGGTAGACACCCTCTCAATCCCAATTAAACATCATCATTAAACCCAACAAATTAAATTAAAGTAACATGATGAGATTCACATGATAATCCAAGTACTAGATACTCAAGATGTCCATAACCGGGGACACGGCTAATCATGATTAGTTTGTACACTCTGTAGAGGTTTGCGCACTTTTCCCCACAAGACTCGATCTCCTCCGTTGGATTTCTCGCACTACATGGTGTTTGAGAAACGGATGACCGAGACATAGTCTTTCAGAAGCACTAGCACCTTACGATCGGGTAGACAGTTACACCTACTTTCCCCTACATCTGCTAGTCTACTACTGTAAGAGTTCGCACGACTTAATCAACTATGCTAGAGCCCATAGTAGCTTGTGGCTGCACACGGAAGTTTCTAGCATGAATAATATTATGATCTCTTTGAGCCTGGGTGGCGGTCCATAAAAAAACAGGCAATCGCTGGAATACCGAGTTGCCTCAGTCCACCCAGATGTGTGTTAAAGTTGCCACCTTAAATAAACCATTGAATAACAATCTCACATCTGTCATGGATACACTCACCCAGTCCACGTCTACTAGCATAGCATGGCAATATAAGCATAACACTGAAGTAACTCCCAAGGGTTTGGTAATAAACAGGGCAATAGGTACTACCTCTTCAACTACTTCCCAATACCCACATGTTATCAATCCTACTCATGCAATGTTTGAGGGTAGAAACTAATGCATAAAAACTGGGTATGAAAGGGATATGATCAAAGTGTGAACTTGCCTCGTACTGTTGATGAAGATGATTCACACTCAATACTCCTCATGGTTCTATTCGTCACACTCCGGTCAATCTATCGCGAGCAAGCAATTGCATACATAAGCAGTCATGCAAAAGAATCGAAGAGAAGATCTCGGAAAACTTCGAAAACAAACAATTTACTCTTGGAGCATAAAACAATTTCTAACAGTACCAAAATTAAGTGAATTTGGCCTTATCAGAAAGTTTAGGTCAAGATCTTCGATTTGCAAAAAGATCAACTCAAACGGAGTTATAAAACTCGAGTTACGAACAAAAGAAGTTTGATTACAAAACTGTTTGGAATTCAAATATTAAACTTTCAAAAACATGTTTAAGTTGTTTTATTGGATAGAGGGGATCATAATGAAGAAGTGGGCGTTGGTTTCGTTGGATTTGGACAAACGAGTAAAAAGTAACGAAGGTTTGAAGATCAGGGACTAATCTATAAATAAAATATTCACTGATGGGTCCCTAGCCGAAATTAAACAGAAAAAGAAAAATCTATCTAACGAACGCTCGCTGTAGAAACTTATAAGACAAAAATCATTCACTGCAAACACTAAAACAACGAACGTTTACTACTTAAAGAAAACGATTGAAACTAAAAAAACGAACAGATCTAATCCTAACCGTAGATCTTGGATCGGACGGACGAGGGCGGCCAGTGGCTTACCGCAGCGATGGTGGCTGCCGGTGGCGGCTTGGATGTAGACGGGGCGGCGGCTCCAGTGGGTCTCCGGTGGCGGCGAAGGCATCAGGGGCTCGGTGCAGTGTGGCGGTGAGGATGGAGGGGGCGGCTTCGGTCGGGAGGTGTGGGGCGACGGCGGCAACTCCGGCGAGGCAGCGGCGAGATGCAGGAGGGGGCGGCATGGCGCGGCAGAGAGGAAAAAGGCGGCGGCAGCGCGGGCTTATATAGAGGGGGGCGAGGGGTTGCATGGAGGAGGGGGCAAGGCGGCGCGGAGGTGGCCGGGTCGGTCACGGCGGCGGCGGACGGCGTGCTGGCGGCGGAGTCTCCGAGCGGAGCTCGGGGACGAGCAGAATGGCCGTTGGGCCATGGCCTGGTTCGGGCGCTGGCTGGGCCCCTTCCTGGGCCGGCTGGCCTGGCGCGGCGCGAAATAATTTGTTTTTTTAAACAAACTCAGAGACAAAAAATTAATCAAAATAAATACAAAATATACTATAGGCATATAATATATCAAAATTTTCAGAAAAATATTTCCTACAAGATGAACATTATTCTAGCTTCAACTAAAATCCACAAAAATTCAAATAAAGCAAAGAGTGCTACTGCTCTAATAAAATCCAACAAAAATCATTTTGAAAATACCAAAATTAATTCAAATTTATTTCTCTCCAATTTTCTGATGTAGGGAATCATTTTACCCTAATTTCCATACATTATATTTTTGGAGAAAAATAATTTGAATAAAACCCAAATAACTCCCAATTGAAAATAATTTCAAAAGGACTTTAAATTGGATTTCTTTTAAACTCCCAACTCATATTTCATATGTTTGAAGAAGTCATTTTATCTTCCCTCATGAAAATCATTGAGTTGCTTGAAGTTTCTGAATTTGAAATATTTCCAAGTGAAATTCAAATATTTTCAAAAACCCTTTTCATTTATTAAAATGGAAGAAGTCATGTCATCTCCTCTATAGGGTTTTGTATTTGAAAAGAATTTTAGTTCACGGAGATCATAAAAGCAAAGTGAAAGTTTGGGAAAGTCCTTTTATTCCCTCTCATTTAACTTTAGAAAAGTTTCGAATGTCACTCAACTATACACAATCCATCAAACAATCAATCATAACTATTTGTTTAATATAACATTCCAAAATTTAGAATTTTGGGATGTTACAAAACGAGATTGAAGGGGGACCAATATATCTTAATGCTATGGTTGGGTTTTACCTTGATGAACGTTAGTAGTTGCGGATGCTTGCTAATAGTTCCAATCATAAGTGCATAGAATTCCAAGTCAGGGATGACATGCTAGCAGTGGCCTCTCCCACATAAAACTTGCTATCGGTCTAGTAAAGTAGTCAATTGCTTAGGGACAACTCCGCAACTCCTACCACCACTTTTCCACACTCTCTATACTAACTTTATTTCTTCTCTATCTAAACAGCCCCTAGTTTATATTTACGTGTTCTTTATATTCTTGCAGACCTATCCAACAACACCTAGAAAGCACTTCTAGTTTCATACTTGTTCTAGGTAAAGCGAACGTCAAGCGTGCGTAGTGTGGTATCAGTGGTCGATAGAACTTGAGGGAATATTTGTTCTACCTTTAGCTCCTCATTGGGTTCGACACTCTTACTTATCAAAAGAGGCTGCAATTGATCCCCTATACTTGTGGGTTATCAAGACCTTTTTTGGTGCCATTACCGGGGAGTTATAGCATGGGGTGAATATTCTCGTGTGTGCTTGTTTGCTTTATCACTAAGTAATTTTTATTTGATGTTCTTATTTGTTCTCTATCTTTAGTTATGGATATGGAACATGAAATACGAAAAAAATTAGGTGTACTTGCTTCTCATGGAGATGGGGAACCTCCTAAAACCCTCGATGCTCATTATGTAAAAGATATTATGTACTACTTTGATAATCCTGAGAAAACACCATTCAACTTTATAACGGGAGTAACGTTGGATCAACGTGAATACTTTAGGAATTATCGCTTGACTCAAAAAGGGAAACTATTATGGGATCAAATTCATATGTTGCATTGGTATGCTCGGGAACTGTGCTTGAGATATGATTATACTTGTTGCTCTAGGATGAAGGCTCCACACCTTCCCTTTTCATGCGAATTTAATGATAATAAAACCTTAGCTTCTTATGCTAATGGTATATATGATTACTATGATGTGGAACAAATAGAATAATTCGTTGCTTTTATGGGTGCTTATGAAATTGAAACTTTGTTTAAAGTATGTGAAAATCTTGATGATGCTGGTTACAGACCTGAAAATAAATACAATTATGATATTGATGAATTTATTGCGAAAGTCTCCGCTGTCCAAGAAGAGACTAATATTTTGCAGGAATATATGGAAGAAGAAATTGATGAAACTGTGAGTTCATTGGATGAAAAAGATGAGGAGGAGAGTGAAGAACAAAAGGAGGAAGAGCGGATTGATCACCCATGCCCACCTTCTAATGAGATTAGCTCTTCAACTCATACATTTTTTAATTTCCCTTCGTGCTTACCAAAGGATGATTGCTATAATGATTGTTATGATCCCGTTGATTCTCTTGAAATACCCCTTTCTGATGATGCTTGCTATGCTTGTGGCCATGATGCCAATATGAATGATGCTTATGGAGATGAACTTGCTATAGTTCCTTATGTTAAACATGAAGTTGTTGCTATTGCACCCACACATAATAGTCCTATTATCTCTTTGAATTCTCCAAACTAGACTATATCGGAGAAGTTTGCTCTTATTAACACTACAAAAAAAATACACTTCCATGATGATACGTGTTTGTCATAGTAGGTCGCGTTTTTTGTCATGGATGTACATCCATGACGATTTTATGACAGAATCAAGATAGTCATACCTGTGCTATCGTAGAAGTGTTCCATGACATTACCAAAATTATCATCACGGAAGTGTCCACTTCCATGACGATAAATCACGCGTCACAGAAGTGCTTTCGTCAAGGGTGACCGACACATGGCATCCATTGTAACGGAACGCCGCTAAGCTATCGGGTCAGGTTTTGGATCCGATAACCCGTTAACAGCCTCGACCAATGGGGATTTTCCACGTGTAAAATCATCATTGGCTGGAAGAAACACGTGTCGGCTCATCGTTGGGACGGATGTCATCCACTCATTGGACAGAAGGCGCCTATGATACATCGACACGTGGCACGGCCCAATAGAGGCCCATTCCTGCGAAAAGGCCGACCCGTTTGACTTGGTCTAAAGGTGGCGGGCCAGCCCATGGAAAGCCTGTTAATGGCCTGTTCGCATATAGCCCATTTACAGCCCGCTAACCCAAGGCCCGTTACGCCCTATGCGAATTAGGCCCAGTAGCGTCATTTGGGCCATCCAATATGATTCCAGCCCGTTTTCACTTCTGGCCCATGTATGGCCCATGACGTCTTTCGGTCCATATGAGGCCCTTTGTAACTCTTGACCCATTAACGGCCCATGGTGAAACTGGCCCGCAGTGAACAGTGTATCACTTTATACCCATTAACGGCCCATGGTGAAACTGGCCTGTAATGAACAGTGTATCACTTTATACCCATTAACGGCCTGTTATTCCGTTGGGCCGTTTCCAACCCATGTTATCTTTCGGCCTTCTCAAAGCCCATTTACTCTTGGGCTCATTTCCAGCATTCGTTTACTTATGGCTCGTTGCTGTCATTTTCTGCTTGTGGGCTACATTCAGCCTGAGGTTACAGTCGGCCCGTTTTGTGGCCCGTTAATATGTTGGGCCATTTTCATAGCATCATCAAATATGCCCTATTAACAACGAACCGTTATGGTCGGCCCATGAACAGACGATTCCAACTCTAGCCCGTCTACGGCCATAATGTGGTCTATTATTGGCCCATGTTTGGCCAACCGATCATATGGCCCGTACAAGGCCCATTGATGATACGGCCTGTAGAAGGCCCATTGTGTCTATGACACGTAGAAGGCCCATTGTTTCTACGGCCCTTAGGTGGGAAATGGTAACTACAGTAAATATGTAGCCCATGGTTATTGTGGCCTAGTTTTAAAAAATAGGTTATTGCGGCCACTAGCAAACCGCGGAAAAAGAACTACACTGACTACAAGAAAAGAAGTAAAAAAGACAATAAGGAAATAAATAAGCAAGCAACTTACGCTAGGCTATCACGACTATTACACATATTACATCCACTGGGCATCAAAGTTCGCCACCAGTGGAAATATAGGGAACACAGCAGCATATAAACGCCGCAGCAAAACAAGTCCAGAACTGAAACCACTTCAGAAGAGCTCAAGAAACAATATCCTGGGTACCCATAATGCTGGCAAGATGCTTAGCAAGCTTATTAAATTTCTCTTGTATGGTGCTTAAGTCCTCTAGCTTGTTGTTGCACGAGAAAGTATGCATCTGAATTCTGCAGTGACTTCCTCAGTCCTTCGGCTTCCTGTCGCATAACATCTGATCGATGTCTTTCAACTTGAAGTTGAGACTCAAGAAGCCGAACTGATTCAGGAAACGAGTTCGAAGAGCTGGTGCCAGCAGTAGTACCCAGTAACTCGAACATTACATCAAGACAGGACTTTGGGATTGTCTCAGTGTCTTCAGTATAGTTTTTATCAGCTTTCTTGGAGACCAACAGGGATGTGTCACTATCTTGAACCTTATCTGCATTATTTCCTTTACCATTGCATAGCGGGGTACTCATCTCCAATATTTTATCCTCTTTCTAAAAGAGAAACAAATAAACACATCGCAGGTTTACAATGTAGTATATGAAACTCATTTTGGTAAACCAGTTCAGTAGTAAGGTGGACATGATAACAGCATGAAACAAACATATATCTATGTAGTATGGTCACTGTATGGTCTATATCATTCTAGATTATGTTTCCAAATCAAGATAGATACAGTTCGAATCATATCTATTTAAGACAAAGCAGCATAGACATAATATAAGTGTGGGAAACTACACAGCAATAACAACACTTGTAATGTGCATTGCATGAGAACATAACTGTTTATTCAATTGAAACTGAAATCAACATAGAGCAAGTTACAACAGCAAACAGCCAAACACGTTGAAGAAACAGGTTTAAAATATACCTGTTGCACCATTGGAGTTTCAATTGCATCCTTCAAATTTGAAATTAGTTGGTATGAGCAAATATAGTGATGCAAGAGCAAAGTAGTATGAACCATAGCTATGGAACCTGACCTGAGAACAATTCTTCTTCTGCTTTAAGCGTTGACTTGGGGTTCGGAGTGGTGGTCCTCGTGCTTTGGGCACGGCAGTTGCCTTACTAACTGCTCGTGTTTGGGTGCTCCGTGGTGGAGCCGGTGCTGTGTCAACGGGAACTGGGTGTCTATCTGCTTGGGTTGGGGTTAGAAGGGGTGTAGCTAGTTCTCTGTCCAACTGGGTAGGGGTAAAATCTGCAAGAGTGTGGGTTATGTGTCGTGGGGCTGGTTCTTGGGCAAGTACAACCGTGGTTCTATCTGCATCGACAGGTAGCACAATCTTTTCTGAAGACCGTGTTTTTACTCCCACAGATACTGCCATCACTCCCTCCAATTGAAATGGCTGACAAACAAGAAAAGTAATTGAATGTACAGACATTGTAAGATAGACAGGTGTAATGGATAGTAGGGAAGAAAACAGGGCATGAAATAATTCACATTTATGTTGTCTAACCAAACAGAATAGCAGGACATAATTTCACATATATGATGGCTAATTAAACAGGATAGCATGACAGAATTTCGCATGTATGATGGCTAACTAAACAGGATAGAATGACATACTTCAAAATATGATGACTATGTAAACAGGATGACATGATATAACTATACGATGTGTCTATTAAAGTGGTTCGCATGCCATAAATGACAAACATGCCGTCGATGGAAACATGATGGCATGATATAATTCACGGATAGAATGACATAATTTAAAGTATGATGACTATGTAAACAGGATGAGATGATATAACTATATTATGTCTTTAGAAAATGGGTTGGCATGCCATAATTTAGATTCATGCTGTCTATGTAAACATCATGACATGACATAATTCAAATATATGATTTATATACTAAGGAAGTGAGCAGAGGGAAATCACATATATGATGTGTCAACTAAGGAGATGGCATTCAATATTGTGTGTATGATGTAAAAACTAAGCATTGCAATACAACATATGCATGATATGAGTAATATAACCCTGCCAAGTTTGAGCATACACCTCAGGGGGATAATAGGGCTGGTCATCTGCCTCTGAATCCTCCTCTGAAGAGCTATCTGTAACCAGCAAGATACCTGCTTCAGCAGGTAGCATTGTCTGCTCTAAAGACCCTGTTTTTACTATAGATTTCTCCATCACCAATTCAAATGGTTGATGCACAGGAAGAGCAGTTGAATATACAAACATTGTCGACAAAAGCAATGAGAAATACAAAAAAAAGGACGGCATGATATAATTCACATATATGACGCTTGCCTAAATAGCATGGCATTGCATAATTCACATACATAATGCTTTACAACAAGATAACATTGCATAATTCACATATATAATGTCTTGCAACAAGATGGCATTGCATAATTCACATATATGGTAAGTAGACACTAAATAGGTGGCATTCACACAAAGCATGTCTAAACTAAGCAAATGACATAGCAATGCAATATACCATACGCACGATATGAGCAACATAACACTGCCAAGTTAGAGCATGCACCTCGGGGGGGGGGGGACATATGACTGGTCATCTGTCTCTGAATCCTCCTCTGAGGAGCTATCGGTATCCAGCAAGACATGCGCTTTGTCAGATAGCATTGTCTGCTCTGAAGACCTTGTTTCCACTCCAGATTTTTCCATGACCATGCTGAATGGCTGATGCACAGGAAGAGTAATTGAATGGACTAAAATTGTTAACAAATTTAACACGTAATAAAAAATGATGGCATGGTATAATTCACTTATAAGATGACTGGCTCACCAGGATGGCATTGCAAAATTCACATATATGATGCTCGGCTAAACAAGATGGATTGCATGATTCACATATACGATAAAGAAACTAAACAGATGGCATTGACACAAAGCATGTCTAAACTAAGCACATGACATCTTTAATGTATACAGTAGGCAATGCAAGGCACCATATGCATGATATTACCAACATCAGCATGCCAAGTTAGAGCGAAGACCTCATGGGGTAAATAGGAGTGGTCTTCTCCTGTTGAATCCCCCTCGGAATAGTTATCTTCCTCTTGATTACGATCCGAAATTGGTGGAGGGGGGCTGCCTTTGTGCCCACCATGGAACAACGTCTGCATAAAATTTTATTGCCACGCAAGGCTCATCTCTTTTGCTCTACATGATCAGTTCCATTGTGTACAATAACTGGCATTCATAGGAATAAAATATAGTGAGATTATGTAAGGAGTGCATGCACAAATCCTGAGTGATGGTAGCAAACTATGGATAGACCCAAAACCAGTGATAGCAGACAGATAATAGCTTTAGTTAAAAAATACAGATAATGGCTCCTTTAATGTTTGTTTGCACCCAACATGAAACTCATAGTAGACACCGGAGATTAACCAGATAGTAGACAGATAGTACTGATTGATGCCCCAATATGTACCCCACAACCATTTAAAAACTCAAGTTTCAGCATTAGTTTGGACCTGACTTAGAGTCTAATAGGTGAACATGACGATAATGTAGCATCTCATCATATTAAGCAATGCATAACGTAAGAAGACACGTAAGAGTGCGACCTATCTTGCGGACCCATGTAGTCCTCAAGGTCATCTGCTCAGTTGATGATGGTAATGCAGTTGTCGTGGCTGCCGGCGAAGGGGAAGAAGATCTGAGGCGGCGAAAGACAGTTTGGAGAGTGGATCCCTGCTGTGGTGAACCCTTCCGTCGTTCGAGCAGCTGAGCTGGGGTGGAACACATCGCCGCAGGAGCAGGACAAACCACACAAGGTTTTCTTTCACACATATCTGTAACAGAAGTAATTGAGTAAGGGCTTGTTCGAATTTGAGGATTCTAACAATGCAGGGATAGAAAATAGACAGGAATAGGATAGGAATGCACGTGCAAAACAGAGAATTTAAAAACACAGGATTTCTGCCAATCTGGGTGTTTGATTCACAACAATTGGAAGATCATAGGATGCAAAAAAGCATGGTGAGAGTAAGTCAAACCACAAGAAAATGTACGGTTATAATGCTATTATGCTACTATCTCTTAGTCTTGTGCTTGATGAATAGGAATATGAAAAGAAGGACAAGTGAAAATTAGAATTCCTACGGTTTTTCTTTCAAGGAGACACTAAAGGAACAAATCCTACAGTTTTCCTTTGCTCCATTCCTTTGCACCAAATTCATGAAAAGTAGTACCATAGGAAACTTTCCAATTCCTATGGTTTTCATTCACTTTTCCTTTCAAGCACTGGCGATTCTAGTAAGCGGGTTTGAGCAAGGAAAATCCTACACTAAAAAAATATTTTTGTGCTACTTCTATTACTTTGGGACCATGCCACTGCCATACTAGCTCAACTCCCAGGCCCATCGACAAATGCATAGCTCAAATGCGCAGAGATAAATAATGATGGCGTTCAAGAGAGTCCATCACAGATAGCTAAGTTGCCTGGTACCTCACTGCTTGTCATATAGTAGGATAAAATAATCGTATTTCCCGTTACTACGAGTGCTTAGTGGACAATATATATAACATGTCGATCTCAGCGTGATTGGGTTGGCTGGTGAGGTTGCTCCGGCTGACTTGGCTGTCAGAGGAGGGGAAGAAGATCTTAGGCGTCTAGAGATGGAGCCCGAGGTACTGCTCCGTTGTGATGGAGGGTTTCGTCGTTGGAGCAGCTCCGGTGAGTTGTACGACGCCGAGGCTGAAGTAGGACAAGAGAGACAACGTTAACCTTAGTGGAATTCTAATAGCATCTCCAATACATGACGTAAAATACATAACCATAAAGTGCTAGATGTAAAATACATCAGCCACTCATCTCTGAACTTAACTGTCGAAACTGAATTTAACTGTCGAAACTAAACTTAACTGTCTAAACTGAACCGAACTGTCGAAACTGAACGCACTAGCAAGGTGAGGCTATACGTTGGTCGACTGACTTTTTCATCTCTGGTCAGCTGATTTTGAAGCTGTTGGATACGAAATCAAGGGCCTGCGGTTTATCTTCAACCTCCACCCCCTTGACCCGCCAGCCACCACCGGCCAAACAGCAGGCCCCCGCTTCCTGCGGCCGGCGGTGCCCCGCCTCGCCCGCCCCGAAAACACTCCCCATCGCCGGTCCGCCGCCATCTTGGCCATCCCTCTAGGCCCCCCCGTGCCGAGCTTTTTCTCCGGTGATCCCCACACCACTGCCCCGCCAACACCCCGCCACCACCGGCGACCACCGCCCCCACCATGAAACCTAAGATAGATAGTGGGGTACCTTTCCGGTGAGCCACCCTCCCCGATGCAGTTGGTTCTTCCTTCACTCCGGCGAGCCCCCCACCACCTGAAAATCGACTGACCCAAAATTCGATTCAATCGACTGATGTGTAGCTAAATCGGAGCAACATCACAAGCAAGAGAAAGAGCGAGAGCAGCACCGCGAGCAAGAGCAATAGAAGAGCAGACCAGGCAGGGGACCGAGAGCAAGAGCAGAGCAGCAGCACGAGCGAGAGCTAAAGCAGCAGCAGCTCCTACTGATATGGACGTCACCGCCGAGGGAGCAACGCCATGGAGGAAGTGGCCGGCGATGCCGCCGTGGATGGAGTCGCGCCGTGTCGGCTCGGGACCGAGCGCCGGCAGCACTGTGAGATCGAATCAAGAAAAAATGTGGCGATTAGTGTACAACCTCTTTGGTGGCGCTGATTAGGCCGCAGCTTCATCTGAGGAAACGGTGATGATGATGCTCTTCCGGTGGTGCAGGTGAAGACGGTGGTGTGGGAATAGAGGTGGCGCGAAAGACGAGGGAACGCCGGGGTAGCTCCTTGGAGGTGCGGGAGGGGGTGGCTGAACCTGCGGGACGACGAGATCGACGATAGATCCTCATTCGATATGGTGGATGAGGGACATCGAGGTGTTGCTATGGACGACGTCGTCGGGGAAGAGGCTCCGGCTGGGTGGCGGATGGAGCAGGGTGTGGGGTTTCGTCGCGGGTTTTCGCGGTCTTGGTGTACTAATGGGTGGGCGGATGGGATGGCAATGCGGAACCATGGCTTAGGGACGCGCTTTTCCGAAATGTGGGGTAAGTTACGAAAGTACCCCCACCGATTTGAGGCGGTTCTTTCGGTTCAGGGGTACCACGGGCATTTCGTGTGTCGGGATTTCACAGGAGGTGGGAGTTTTTGCGTGCATTGTAATTTCGGAATAGCCTGGCACGGGTTGAGATGGAGTTGTTGGAGCACAACAATAAAGATATATCTTAAATATTTCGGGCTAACAAGGCGCGGGTTGAAGAGGCAGGAGTTTCGCAACACGATAGACAGAGACGCTAGCTTGAATTTTCAGCACAACAAGGCGCGGCTTGAAATTTCGAAAGAACAAGCTTAACGTGTACCCAAAAAAATACAATTTGCACCTCAACACGCACCACACACACAAACACCATTTAGACTAGAGTAAGGTACACGTGCATTGCAGCATGAGATTTGGCAACCAAATTATGAATAAATACCACATTATAGCATGTAATCTTTGAGTCATATATGCATGATGTAGGTGTTCGTTTAATTCTTATAGTTCCTTTCATTCAAAATCATCTAGTTTTCATAAGAAAGCTAATCTATTTTAAGATTCATGGAATTGCGCGTTGTAAGACATAAAGTAAAAACAAATAATGGAAAATCATGTAGAAAAACATTTGGGCAATTCTGATACGGAAGATTCTAGAACAAAGAAGAAGTGCTTGTGTTTTGATGTTTGCGCATTATGCTTAAGTTCAACCATGGAGTCTTCTAGATTATACATGTGCCTAAATCTGGTGGAATCTAGATGATATCCAACGGCCAGTAGTGCTCAAATTTGCCATCTTTGGACCATCGGATTCGCCTCATCCAACGATCATCTTTCAAAGTTAAAGTTACCCGCACACAATATAAAAAATATAAAATGTAATATATATAGGGGTATAGATATAGATATGTGATGCAAAAGCCACCCATTATCTCTAATTAGAATAGTGTGTCCATGCACGGATGCGACGTGGCCAAATGATGTCTGCCATCGGTATCTCAAATTCAAATGAGTCTGACCTTGTTCAGTGTGTATACATTACAACATGCTTGTTTCCAAAACACACCGCGCAGATCTCCATTATATTCATGCATGCATGGGTTTCAAACATCAGGATCTCTTATTCAAATATTAGAATTCAACTTTACATTGATTATGACCTCACCTAGTCTTTTACACCCACACAGTCGTCTTCTCTTTATAATTGTACCACTAACTTTCTCTCGTGCATGCATGCACACACACTACCAGTCGACATTATCCATCGCACACATGCAATCTTTTTCTTCAGGTCGGTCTCCCATGAAGGCACACACCCACACACACCCCCCTCTCCATCATATCGGGCATTCTTTATCGTGCATGCGCAACGATCGATGTTCCTCTATGTATGTGTGTATATAACTAGGTCTTTCATAGTTTTCCACACAAACCAATCAATCGATATATCCAGTGAGGTCTCACCCTCTTTCCCATGTCCACATCGATCAATCTATACCTCTCTATATAGGATTAACATATATAGCTAATACACCCACATTAATTATATATCCAACGTCCCCCTCTCATCATCCATGCCTTCCGCTTCATCTCTCAGACGCGCGCACAATGGCGAAGATAGGGGGCAGCAAGGGCCCTGCCCCTCCCCCCAAACATCACTATATATCGAGGCTAATACGAATGTGATCATTAGACAATTGCTACTAAAAATGGTTTAAGTTCATGAATTGACCCTCCTCGTAAAGGATTAGCAATGCTTGGCCCCCTAGCTCATTTATTTTTCATGGCTCCTCCACTGTGCGCAACAGCGCACGTTCTCGCCCCCTCTCTCTAAATATCGATCTTGCACTTGTGCATTCCTTCATAGTCTCCCTCCACTCAGCCCCTCGCACCATCTTCTAGCCCCCCACCGGATTTTGCAACATGTACAATCTAGCAGACTCCATGGTTGAACTTAAGCATAATGCACAAACCTCAAAACAACAGTGGTTCTTTTTTGTTCTAGAATCTTCCGTATCATAACTGCCCAAACTTTTTTCTAGTTCAGTTGCCATTATTTGTTTGTACTTTATGCTTTACAATGCACAATTCTATGAATCATAAAATAGATTAAGGGCTTCTTTGATTCAAAGGATTCTCAATGGAATTTTGGAGGATTCTAATCATTAGGAATTTTTCCTGTCTTGGTTGTTCGATTCGTAGGATTGTAAACCATAGGAATTTTTCCATATAATTCATTTGCACTAGATTTCATAAGAAACATCCCATCCACTCAAACCACTTTGAAATAATTCTGCATTTTTTCTATGCACAATCAAACACTCGTACAATCATGTAGGATGAAGACGACATTCCACTATAATCCCATGTTTTTCCTATTCCCGCATTTTGGAAATCCTACGAATCCAAGAGGCCCTAGCTTTTTTATAAAAACTAATTTATTTTGAATGAGATGAACTATAAGAATTAAACGAAGGTCTACATCAGGCATATATGACTCGGAGCTTACATGCTACAGTGTGGTATTTATTCATAATTTGGTTGCAAAATCTGATGCGTGCAATGCACGTGTACCCTACTACTACTTCGAGTATGTGCAAAACACGTAAATTAGAATTCCAATGGCACGCTACACAGTGTCTCTCTTATAGTTCATGAAGCCACGTGGCACATGTGGAGGCATTGTCGTGACCTCCTTGCGTGGATTGATCACAGTGACGTGCTGCTGGATCCAGAAGAATGTACTCGTCCTCCCTGAGCCATACTGGCGGTACATGCACGAAGCGAAGATGTGCACGCACACCATGCACGCACTTATTCTCTCGCATGCACATGCGAGTACATGGGCGGACGCAATTTTGTACCAAGATCCACCCCATGTGATAATTTGACGCGTGTAAAGTCATTCACTTCATTAATGGTCAATTAATACAGCGCATGCAAATTGAGTGGACGTGAGGGCGGAAGAAAGACATTATTACTCCACTGCGCGCATGCGAGTAGTTAAATCATGGGTTGCTAGTAGTACTTCCATTGGTCTCCTTCGTATTTTGTGCCAATTTTTGACATTAACATAATATTTACGCATTTGAGAAGTGCAGTCTACTTGAAATTTATGTTCCGCTAAACTCATCGGGAGCAGTTTCGGGCCTCGAAACCAAAACCATCAATTAATCTTTACCTTGTTCCCATCACATTCGAAAGCCTGCTCACACCTACTAGTACGTACCAAACCAGAACGTGTTCCCACTATGCAGGTATTAGTACTAGTGCTAGTACTTAGGTTATAAAAATGGGTACTACCTAACCGAAAATTACTCTACCTTTCCTCCTCATAAGTGCTTCTTCTTCGTCCGTCCTTGCCATGGCCGGTGAGCAGAGCTCTAGGTCGAGAACTACTTGTAACAAGGGAGCGGCAACCAAGGCTGCGAGAAAAAGAAGGGGGCTCGCCGCCACGCAGAGACCTTGAAAGATCTCTCACGGGTAGGCGATGGCTCCCAGGAGCGCCCTAGCCGCGGAGGCGAACATGCTGAGCTGGTGGCGCTGGAGTCGTTATCCCTCGATGGCATGCACAATCAGCTCAATAAGCACCTCAATAAGAAGAAGGAGTTCATCCAAGGCTTGGTGGAGCTGCTGAAGGAGAGCCTCGATGACATGCCCGCTGAGCTCAATAAGTAGGGGGAGTTGACCGCCGGCTTGGTGATGCTGCTGAAGAAGAGCATTGCCTCGGAGAAGAAGGCGATCAGCGAAATCCTGCGACTTCAGGAGGACAAGGCGAAGCTCTGCCATGAGATCGACCTGTTGAAGGAGAAGAACGCCGACTGGAAGAAGCTGCATGAGAATAGTAGTTCCTCGATGAAGATGCTGCAGGACCTAATGATGGAACAGAAGGAGGAGTTGGTGAAGCTCCGCATCGAGCACCCGGCTGCTGTCATGGTACGTAATGCAGCGTGGAACAGATGATCAAGGTTCGCATCGAGAAATCCCACGTCATGGACAAAATGAAGAAGATGGCAGAGGAGACGCGCAAGGAGATGGAGGTCGTGGAGGTGATGAAGAAGCAGTTACAACTCCACGGCGAATTAGATCATTTGGGGTGATAATCTTCCTTCTTCTTTGCTCATGTGTTTCATCTTTTGCTTCGGGTGTTTTGCCGCATGTGTCACGTTCTCTACGAGGCATGAATAGAACAATGCTTTTTTGAGGGAATGAATAGAACAATGCTAACAATGAGATGACTAGCAAATTAGATAATTTTTTATTGCCATATAGCACTGGGCTGCCGTGTTTCGTGCTCCTCCGTCATAGTGCTACTCCATTGGAAAACTTGAGTATACCGCAAGGTTCTTTGCTCCTCCTCAAGTTGTCGGCGCATTTATACGAGCAGTCAAGTAACAAGGCCCCGCCTTCTAGCAGTAATGAGACGCCAAATCACAAACGCCCTCGCCTCTCATGAAACCGACCAAGCTAGACTGCCCCGCCGTCTATCCTTCTAAAAAATGTATACTTTTGTACAATAGTAGTATCGATGGATTGCGCCATGGAGCAAAACTTGAAATTAAAAAAAAGGTGGTACATATAGAGAGCGCTCGTTCCCAAATTATGCATATAGTACTATTAAAAAGGCTAGTCACAATAATGGTGTCCAGCACAACCCACCCCTCAAATAAAACTAAGCATCCTGGAATTCTTTGACAAAACTAAGCACCCTGAAATTCTTTGAGAACTAAACTGCTGGCTATATGATGTTGGCCACATATATTGTACGTATATAATGTGAAGAAATGAGTGGTAGTACTATACCAACTAAAAGATGAAATGTAAGAAATACTAGTATTTACGTACTGAAGAGTTAAAGTAATGAGAAGAAACATAACATAGTTCTGCTAGGGGCTCAGCACAACACACCCCTCAAATTAAATTAAGCACAGCTAAAATTAAACTTTGCAACTATTCCAGTAGACACTGCATTAGAACCACCATGAGCAACGACACTGCCACCTTACTCGGAGTCCTCGTCCACGTCCTCGACTTCGTCCTTGTCCCTCTTCCTCTTGGCCGATACTTCTTTGCTTGAACCGCACACTTGGCTCTTGCTCTTCATCCAACCCTTGTAGATATTGACACAAAGGTAGCCATCCATTGCAGCGTAGTGGATGTGGTCTATATCTAGTACATTCCGCTGCCATGCATAACGATGAAACGTGTATGGAGGTTTCTCCAGTTTACCATACGAAGGATGAACCATGGCTCCTGCTAGGGTCAGCATTGAAGGCTGACGAGAGGACACCAGCCGATTCTTCTAGAGGTCGAAGGGGTTGCCTACAATGAGGCCTATCTGACCCAGGACTTCTTTATCATTCGTAAAGTCTACAGTGACGAATGTGACTAGTTTGCTCTCGAGGAAGTTCTAAAAATCCAGGCATTCAACATCGGCATGGCATATGTGGTAGACCAAGCATAAGTCATGCACGCAAACCTGGATCATGGCGGGCTTCTTCCTCTCTTCGTCCTTTAGATCCTTCTCTCGTCCCAGGACTGTGGTGTACTCAACATCTAGCCCAGCGACCCACTCATCATCTGAGTTTTCAAACATGCGTCTGAAGCAAGAAAGGCATCCTTTCCTCGTCGCGGAAGAACAGGTGTAGATGACATCGAACTCATCGCCGGTGATGGTTCTAACCTTGTAATCACTGCCGATCATGGAGATTTGGGACGCCATGGATTTGGGAGTAAGGTTAGGATTAGTGGAACTGCCGTAATGTGAAAGGACGGGCCGACTAGGAGCGAACCGTCATAGTATTGAAGGATGTGCGGGGACGAGTAGGAGCGAACTGCCAGCGTGCGAACGGCAGGGTAGTGGCTTTCCATTCTCCCATGATACGGGCTTCCGAGAACCCTTGGATCTAAGATTGAACGGTTGCGTGGCGTGATTCTAGACCTATGGGTGAATATCCTATGCTGGAGGGTTATTATGCAAATTTTCAGCAACTTAGCATGCGACCGTTTGATCTCAGATCCAAGGGCTGCCAGCAGCCCGTATCATGGTCGCGCCTACCACGACCGTCGCGTCGCTCGCGCGGATGCGCCCTTGGAGATTTAACACGGTGTGTTAGGCTATCTGATGTTGGCATGTCATACATAGTCATCACTTAGTCACTCATACTACAACAAGGTTAGATATAAGGTTGGCTATAAGTGTATTTATTTTTTTACTTCTCTCTATCTCTTTCTTCGTACTCCCTCCGTCCCATAATATAAGAACGTTTTTGACACTAGTGTAGTGCCAAAAACGTTCTTATATTATGGGACACAGGGAGTACTAGTATTTATTGCATTTGCCAAGGAGTGACCTCTTCCAATGAAATGGTGTGCTTATTCGTTTTTTGTTGCTAAGTTTGCTTCATTTAATTAGCTATAGACTCAAAATTGTCTTTTCACCTAGGTACACGCGCTTAGCACTGTTTCTTCCTTGGGTCACCAAACTAGTCTCTCTCTTCATGATTAACTTGCCACATCAGACTTTATGCCTATGTGGCAAGCTTAGCACCTGTAGGAGCAAGTAAGGCTGCTTGTAATGGGAGTATCATAGGTACAGTATCATGCATGCCAACTATGCAATCTTGATGAGGTGACGCGAATTAAATGAAGAAAAGAGAGAGTTGAGTTTCATAATATGATACTGTATCATATTAAATGATGAGCTACTATGTGTCATGCGTGACAATAACTAAACTATCCTATGATACCAACACATGATACTATGCATTACAGATGTAGTATCATACAAAAGTATCATATGCATGATACTAGTATATGATACTCTCCATTATGACCAACCTAAGTACAATAGTGCGCTTTACATGGCATTTTTGCATATGTGGAGGAAAGAGAGGCAAGGAAAAAGTGGAGAAGTGGGCTCTCATGCAAGAGCTAGCCTCTACTACATGGTGGAGCATTGGGAGAGGCACCTGTATGGAGGTGGTCAGGAATCGGGAGACTCACGCCGGTCGTAGCGCCGCAGTTAAAATGATAATGGCAAGTCAAATCATGTGGCCCCACCTGTCCAGCAGTAACTCCCTGTCAAATCACATAGCCCTACGTTTGCAGCAGCCTACTCCCTCGTCTTCTCGCGTCTCCTTCGAACCGACTAGGCGGAACTGCCCCTCCTACCGCGGAGCCTCGCCCTCGACTTTTCAATAGTACTACAGTATACAAATTTTGTATCCATGGATTTCTCCATTGAGCAAAGCCTCTAGAAAACAGCGGTACACATGTACGGAGTATACAGCACGCTCGTCGCATTCGCATCGCACCCCAGATGGTCGGTTGGTCTGGCATGCTGCTCTCCGAATGGAACGCGCGTCATATTGCGTTTGCACACACATGTGGGACCGTAATTGAGAACCGACGATAGGCACACTCCCCGGCCCCACAAGTCGGGTGACTTAATAGAAGAGGGAGACGAGCGATTGTACTAGAGAAGTGTTGTACTACTACGTTGGTGCCTGGACGATCCCTGCAAGACAAAGAAGATCTGTTCGTCCATGCATGTGACCAGACTCTAGCAGACACGTCTGGATTGGCTATCATCTACATATCGTGCAGGCTGTGTTGTACATGGCTGTAGTTGTGGTGAGAAATCTAAAAAAAAGTTTCTTTTCATCTCGCAAAGTTAGGTGTCATGTGCTTCGGATCACTGCGAGGGTTAAACAGCGACAACTGAGTTGGGCTAATCATTGGGGGAACATGCACGAAGACTACTCGGCTGCCATCTTGGTCAAGCCGGCTATGTTAATTAGGACATCTATCGCTGGACCCCTTTTCTACGAGTTTATCTTTAATTTGAGCTTTGTTCCTCGTCTAGTTTGTCCATCGGGATTCATGTCGTCTCATTTGGGCAGTGAGGTTATGATTTCTTGTCATGTGGCATTTGTTCATGTTATATGTTATAATCTGGCGCTTTAGATCAAAATGACGACCATTGCGACTCTGGGCCACGTGCATGAAGACTTCTCGACAGTCATTGACAAGGTCAAGCCGGCTCCGGTAGACAAAAGAAAACTAGTACTACTCCACTATATAGGCAGGAGCCTCCGTGCTTGCTTGCTAGTGTTGCTCTCTTCACACTGTCTCGGCCTTTCCAGATCTAAACACGATAGCGGTGGCCTCTCTCTCTCTCTCCCTATCTCTCTCTCTCTGCTCACCGCTGGTCACCGATCCAGCCGGATCCTCTCCGCCGGGGAAGGTGAGAAGGTGCAACGTTCACGCGGTTGTCCTCGGCGACGGCTCTTACCCACTGTTGGCGCATCCCGATCAGCCTGCTTTGCCATTCTCTCCCAAGCACCGCTGGCATGGGAGGGCCTCCGACCCCTTCTTCCTCGCTACCGTAGTGTGGGCAGATCCGGCCTCCCGCCGCCCACCCAGCGACATCCCGACGACCATCAGGTATAACTTCCTTCGAAACCGGCCTTGCTCTACTTCCCGAGCTCCTGACGTCATTGCATTTGTATCTTTTACTATTTCTCAGGCCCCCTCGTAGATAGGATCGATCGGCTGTTCGAAAACCACCTAATTCTTTTATGTTTAAGAGGTAAAACTACTTCATGCACTCGAATCTAATACTACTTGGTTCAAACAAGGAAGAAAGGGGGTGGGGGTGGGGGAGGATTTGTTACCTGAATCTAGGACTTGGTTGAAAGAGCAAATAATGTGGGCGAAAAGTAGCAGAGACTGGCTATCCAACTGGTCTCTGGGTCTAATAGGGAAATAAAGGGAAACACAATACAAACTCAATATAAACCCGATCTATAGGTTGAAAAAGGAAAGAAAGTGGGGACTGGGGGACAAGTCAACAGAGTAAGTCCAACACTAGATTTGCTAGCCTCACATAGTATAAGGTGGCTATACCGAACAAACTGGGACCAATCCAGATATCCTGTTCTGATGTTTGTTGCCCCGAGCCACTCTTATGTAATGCCACTGTCAAAATGTAGCAGTCGCACTGTTAAAAGTAAGGACCCGTTAAACCAATTTTGTTTTCAATGTAATGCCTCCAGTAATATGAATCAATAGCACTTTTTACATGTCCTGCTAAACTTCCCATTAAGATAAGTTGGTTCTTTTCATTAGAAATGCAACTGTCCTGGTCCGCCTACTCTCCCGTGCCCAAAGTAATGTCGTATTTAACGTTTGTCATAGTTAATCCTAATGCCCACACTAATATCTAGCAATGCGACTTCTTTAGAAATTGCTACTGTCCTTGTAGGATTGCCATTCAGATAAGGAACATGCTTCTTTTCATTTGATGCATGTTTCATCACTTGTTAGTCACCCTCCTTTCCACCTTTTTTGTGCAAACAGAGATATACATTTCACGCTCGATCTTAGTTGAACTGCACAAATGATATCCAAATTACAGTTGAGCATTCCAGGAGCTTCACAACCAACCTTGATGTTGCTCAATTTTATTGCAACTAATGAAGAAGAAGCTCTGTGGGTTTCGTTTTCTGATGGAAATGGAACCGGGGCTGGAGCCCTTTTCTTTAAAAAAAATTGAAGAAGAAGCTGCTAGCTCACGGTACATTGCTTCATTTTAGGTGAACTTCACCGAAAGGTCCCACGAATTGAATCATCCATGTTGGTGACTGAAAGAGCCAGCTTCAGCATCCCAGTCTAAGCACCCCCGGCCTCCATCCTTGTGACGCACGGTACACCTCGTTTGCCACCTGCTCCACCCTAGTGTCACTGATAGAATGAAGTAATAATACAGTTAAAATAGACCGAGTGTACTCTCTATCATTTCATTTTCAATGTAGATAAAGAAAGTGCTTCTCTTTGTTAATGTATGTTTTATCGACTAGGCCCATTGTTAATGTTTAAGCGTTTCTGCAAACTGGGGTGCTTAATTTTACTTGATCTGTACAAAAATAGAGATTTGAATATCTCAAGGCACCTCCTTGTACTACCGTTGTACACTGATGTTCATCACTGGCAGAAGGTGTATCTGTGAGACTTGGGACAATGTCCAGTATGAGGTGTACTGTATGAGGCGTCACAGGGCCCATCTCGCCCTCGCAGCATGGCATACTATGATACTATCACAATATTTTCTTCTATTTATTTTGTGTGTTTCATCAACTAGTGCCACTATAATGTAATCACGCTTTCTCATTAGCTGTGCAAACAGGGTTATTCAGCTGCATTTTGGTGGAACTGCACAAACGTACGTATGGAACCGGCATATATGCAGTGTGCGAGGTGTGCCAAGTAAAAACTACCGACACGAACCATGCTGCATGCACGCATTGGCATCCACCACCACCAGTGGGATGTGTGGCGCTCTCTATGGACGGATCTTTCTCGACAGCAAATCCTCTAACCAAATACTAGTAGCTTATATTGGCAGTTTTCTAGGGAGTACTCTTTTCTGAAAGAAGCACCAATCTATTTTTCTTTATTTGTACATTGTGTCACAACTTTGACCCAAATGTCCAGAGCTATTTTAGGGTGATTGGCGTAGTACTCGGAGACTGATTGTAAGCATGATTTTCATTAGCTGTCACACTAATTGTAAGCATGAGACGGTGGAAGATTAGGTTCGTGCGAAGCTTACCTTAAACCCTACCACCGCCGTGGAAACGAGGCGAGTGTCAAGGGAACCGTGGAGAACGTTGGGGAAGCGACATCGCGCCGTCTGGCCTCCTCTTGTGGTGGGAGAACGAATACTCCTGTGGCTCCGGCTGGCTCTGCACCCTCACGAACGGCACACCATACTTGATCGATTCATTATCCTCTGGGTGCTCGACCTTCGACCTGTACGCCCACCACCTCCGCCTGACTGTCGCCTTGGGCGAATCTGTCTGCTCCATCGCCCAGAGGAGATACTGGATGAACTTGGAGAATTGCGGTGTGACTGCCGCCGAGGAGTACATGCACATCGCCGCCCTCATCGCCGCCGTCTCGCTCTTTCGCATACATTGCCACATGGCCCGCACCGTCCTCGAAATATCCCACTCATTGTCAAACCAAGTAAGGATCTCCTTCAGCCTGGCTAACTTTATCTGGTCGCCGCCGGCGATCTCCTTGATTCGCTGCTGCATCCTCTCCATAGATGTCCTTCGGAGTGGTCTGGTGCTAAATTTGGAAGATGGGAGGAGAGATGGTGGTCTTGCAATAGAGAAGAGGGAGAGGCGAGACGGTGGTTTTGGAATCGAGATGATGGAGAGGAGAGGAGGTGGTTTTGCAATGGAGAAGAGGGAGAGGAGCATGCGGCAGCGATTTAGGATTGGACAACAGGGTCGACGCGCTGTGACTGGATCAAAATCAAAATCAATTTACCCTTTAATTAAGAAAGCGACCCACATTAACTAGTCTCCCTTTTATTCTGGGTCATAATTGACCATGATTTTCGCACATAAAATATATGTTATACGTTGCAAAAATAATATAATTTCAAAGTACATTCAGATACGAACCAAACGATACAATTTTTGGTGACATGGATTCACATTTTGCTTGTCAAATACAGTACGTGGTCAAACTTTGACCCAAAATACGCAAAACAGCAAAAAAAATACTTCCAAGACCAGCGCCGCTCTTCCGCTATTCTCCTCTTAAACCACCGCCGCTCCTCTCCTGTTCCAATCTAAATCCAGTGCCGCTCCTCTCCTCTTCCATTTCAAAACCACCGCCCCTCCTCTCCTGTTCCAGTTCAAAACCAACGTCGCCCTTCTCCGTTCTAATTCAAAACCAGCACAGCTCCTCTCCTCTTCCATTGAAAAACCACCGCCAGCGAGTGAAGGTGCTGTGGAGAAGTAGATCAATAGAGGAGTACAACTGATACATGAGGATCACAGACGGAGACCCTGTGAAGCTAGCTAGGATGTTGGAGATACAGTCTTGGTTTGACAACAAGGACCAACTAGCAGCAACGGCGACATCCATGGCCAAATATGTGCAACAAAGCGAAAAGGCGGTGATACACCCGGAGGGAGTCGCGTGGGAGTACATAGAGCTGCTCCTTGGGCCATGGAGCAAATAGATTCACCGAATCCGATCGTGAGGGAGCAATTGTGGGAATATCGATCCCAGATGGATCATCCACCAGAGATTGAAGGATCGAGCATCTACAGGGTGCCGTTTGTGAGGGTGTCCTGCCAGAACGAGCCGGTGGAGTCTTCGTCGACCGAACCTAATTGCAAGAGGAGAAAAGGAGTTGGCCCAATGACGCTTCCCCGCCATCCTCTCCCGCGCCGTTCACATCGTCTCATGGGGCGGCTGTCCGCCGCCGAGGAATAGGAGGGGAGGCAAGTTGTGAATTGTCAGGAGGAGCTTAGGGTTGTCAGTATTTGCAGGTTGTGAATTGTGTTTTGTGTTGTGTATTTTGAGAGTACTTTCAGATATGAATGTCTTTTGAATTTCAGATTTGCAGTATTGAGCATATGAAGTATTTTATGAATTCTAGAGATCTATTTTTAGCACTTAAAAATTGTAGTTTCATAGGAGTATAAAAGTGCAGACAATGTGATTCTCAGAGAAGAAACTGCAAGTTTCAGTTTCAGATAAGAAACTGCAAGTTCAGTTTTAGATAAGAAACTACAACTTTCAGAGGCAGAGCATTTATATTAACACTGCCTTTTCAAACAGGGTTAACATCATGTTGGAAGTTTTATTCATGGTCGAAAATGGACCTACCAACCAGTTAACATCATGCTGATCAACATTCATGCATAGCACATCTTCATATGATGCACAGTCAAAATGCCCACACAATGTCGAGTGTGCGAAACACAGAGAAAACGAGGGACGAAGTTTTGGCAACTATTGGACGTGGTGTGCGTAGATGACAATGGGGACCCACATGTCAATAAAGGCAGAGGCAAAAAATTTGGAGATATTTTCCCTACACAGGTGTGAGGTGGAATCGAACCCGGGCGGAACAGCTGTCGGGTAGTGTCACTTCGCCACTAGGCTAGTTCAGTAGTTTCGTTAATAATAAGGCACTTCCTCAGGTGGCCGGATCACCTCCTGCGCCTTTGTGCGCTCGCCGTGATGCCGCTGTCTGCCGTTGTGAACATGCGGAATAAACAAGAGGAATCTGGAGAGGACTGTACATGGAGAGGCGGACAGTCGGGACCGACCAGGTCTATGGCCATACGCAAGCAAGTGCCTCATCAAAAAAATACTTCCTCCTAATGCTATACTGACATTGGGGCCCACGGATTTGTCAACATAGTTACATTTCTTTAGGTGCTTCAACATAGTTACTATAGGAGATAAATTCACAACGAAGCCGGGGAGCTGGCAGGTATCATTTATTATCACTGGGGCAGCAAGTATCAGCTAGGTTTTGGGCTACCCCGTCTAGGATTTCATTTTTAACATGCACAACCCACGACCTCGGATGGGAGGTCCATAGGCCTGTTTGTATTTTCTTGAGGGCCTACATATATCGACCGGCCTATGGACCTCCCATCCGAGGTTTTATTTTTCCTGAATATCGGCAGCCCAGTTTATGTATTTTTTTTGAAGCAAACGCAGAGGTCTATTCTATTTTTCTATATAAGAATGGGAACGCCAGGTCCAACTTATGTTTCCCTTCTAACTATATCATATATATTTAAATTATTTTATATGTTATTATATATTATTTTTATTGTCATCATATATTTAACAGATACTTACATATGTAAGAAAACAATATCCCACATCTTATTAACTTATAAAAATAATTTCTTAACAATAAAATCCTGGATTATTTTGGCACGAAAATCCTAGTGATTGTGTACAAAAGCTTGGTAAGATTTAAGGACGAATGTAATAATATCACTTATTATTTAAATATATTTATAACAAAAATGATCAGCCCCTTTTTATTTTTTGAGAACATTGCTGGCCCAACCCAACATTATAATTAGAATCAGCCCAGCAAAATCGTGTATTTCGAGGAAGTGCAAATGGCCTGTAATTTTTTAGGAAATAAAATAAATGGGCCGCATGGACGCTACATTGTTTGTTCACCCAGCCCACCTAATGGTTGTAATTCAAAAAAATATCAAATTGACTGTAAATTCTACCGCGCAAAAAAAGACTGTAAATTCTGAAAAAATGGGTTGAATACGTGCCACATTTTTGGAGGCTGAAATGTGGGCCAATAGGTCGAAGCCAACGCAAGTCATTGTCATTTAGTCAACAAATGATTCTGACATGTTAGCCGTTGGATTTACATCCAACGACCGGCATCCATCTTCAATCTCTCGTCTTCTTCCTTTAGCGCCGCCGGGACCACCTCCCGCCTCCGGCTACTAGCAGCTCTGCTTAGCACGCTTCGCTATGAAGTGCTACTCCACCGTTGGCCAGGCCATCCCTCCACCCCTCCACACCTCCTGTTCTTCTCCATCGGCTGTCGAACCACACCACACTAGAACAAGTTAACCCTCATACACCTCTCCGTCTGCGACTCTACTCCCGCGTCTTCCCATCTCCGGCCCGTTACTGTCCGGGGCCTCGCCGTCGTCCAACATTTGGATGCGCTCGGCGCGGCGTGGTAAACATGGTCAACGAACAACACCATCGTAAGTAGACTGTGCGTGGAGAGGCTGACAGCTGGGTCCACGGCCGCACACAAGGAAATGCCTCCTTATTACGCGCAAAATAATGATTCATCCACCTGACATCTGGGACCCACCGGAAGGGCCTCTGTATTTCGTGAAAAAAATGTGCCCCCCCTGCTGATAGGTCGGACCCACCAGCTATGTTCGCACGCAAGGAAGTGCCTCCTTATTACGCACAAAAAAATGAATACTCGCCCTGCCAGCTAGAACCCAACATAGTGGGAGGCTGACTTGTGGGCCTACCTAGTTGATGGGGACGGAGGGATTTGTCAACTTAGTCAATATGAACGATTCTAGCTCCTGTTACCGTACGATGTTCATCCAACGGGCCGTAATGCTTCTTCAACCTCTGTTCTTCTTGCTCCAGCCTCCCAAACCAGCGCCGGTCGTGCCGCGTGCTCCTGCCTCTCATGGCCGGTTGTGATGCCACGGAGGCCTCACCGCCCCCTACTACTCCCACCGCTGGCCAGGCCATCCCTCTACTCACCAACACCCCCTGTTATTCTGCAGCAACGGCAGCCTCACACTGCAGCCGAACCAGTGAACCCTCGTACTCCTCTTCGCGTGGGCATCCACTGCTGCGTCTTCCCTGGCTCCGCGTCGTCCTCTTCCTAGGCCTCATCGTCGTCCACCGCCGTGGTGCTCTCGGCGTGGCGTGGTCAATGTGGTCAACGACCGACTTCCATCAGAAGAGTATTGTGCGTGGAGAGGCTGACAGCTGGGCCCATGACGGCCACAAGGAAGTGCCTCCTTATTACACGCAAAATAATTATTCCTCCACCTGACAGCAGGGACCCACCCGACGGGCCACCGTATTTCACGAAAAAACATTTCCCCCCTGACTTCTGGGACCCAACAGCTACACCTTCGCACGCAAGGAAGTGCGTCTGGGCAAAAAAACGATTCGCCCCCCTGACTGCTGGGACCCACCAGCTACATCTTCACACGCAAGGAAGTGCCTGACAGTCGGGACACACCTGGTCGAAGCGTACGTAGCATTGTCATTCTGGTCATGAAGATGTACGTACATATATACTGGTCAATGTAGAGGTGCGCACGTAGCATGTACACGTACGTATATCGGCCAGTGTGCAAGAAAGAAAATACGGCCACGTATGTGTACATACGGGCGGGGTCTCGAACACCTACTCGTGCATACATACGGCCAGGGCTCGTGTACATGGCTGGGTTGGATTGAAGAAACCGCGTCGTCGTCATGTTCATGGGGAGGCAACGGAAGGCGTCGTGTTCATGGGGAGGCAACGGAATGCGCCGTGTTCATCGGGAGGCAACGGAACGCGTGGGAGGCAACCGGCTTGGACGGAACAGGCGATGGAAACGAGGTCTGGCGTACCGCAGAATGGAGGAAATGGCCTTGTGTTCGACCGTCCATGTTCGAAACGGGATCCAGTTCATTGGAAGGGGTCTAGCGTACCACAAAACGGAGGAAATGGACCTCCTACGATCGAAATGGGGGTCCTGTTGATGGGGAGGGGTGTGGCGTAACGCAAAACGGACAAAACGGACTTGTGTTGGAGCGCTACGGTCGAAACGGGGGTCTTGTTCATCAGGAGGGGTGTGGCGTCCCGCAAAACGGGACTCATGGCATACTGTTCATCTCCACCGTCGACCTCCTCCAGCCTCCACGGGCTACCGTCGACCACCTCCATCCTCCATGGGCTCCTGTTCATCCAGCCTCCACCGCGCGCTACTCCACCGGCTACTGTTCAACCACCCCTCCACGGGCACCCCTCCACCATCTGTTGTTCATCAAGCCCTCCACGGGGTAGTCCTGTTTCATTCAGCCCTCCACGGGGTCCTATTCATCCAGCCCCAACCGGCTCGATCGATCGAGGTCCTGTTCATCCAGAGGCAACGCCACGGGGTCCTGTTCATCCACCCCCATCGCTCACTGTTCATCCAATCCCCCCCCCGCAACACTCACTGTTCATCCAGAGGCAGCATCAACCGGCTTCAGTTAGCAGCACTATCGAAGGAATCGCTCAATCGGGTTCAGTTAACAGCCATCGATCGATCACTCGGGTTTAGTAACGCGTAATCTGCAGTGCAATCGCACGGATACAGTTAGAGACCAACGCCTCGCTCGGGTTCAGTTAGAGCCAACGCCTCGCACACACGCGCGTACGTTTACGAGAGAAACGCGCATCGCTCGGCCCCCGACCACCCACCGTAACAGGGAACTCCCCAAAATTTTCCTCGCCCTCGCTTCTACCATGGTTTTTTCCATCATGGACGGCCCAAAGAATGTCATGCAGTTCCGTCTCCGGCCCGCCCAGGACCAAAAGCCCATTTTCTGTCATGATTTTTTGTCATAGAAGTAGGAGCCGACCACATCTATGATGATACCGGGTTTTGTCACAATTATCGTCATAGAAGTGTCATAAGTATGACAGGAAAAAAATTCGTTCGGCCCAAAATGTCACGGATGTGTCTTTTTTTGTAGTGTAAGGATTATGTTGATGGGTTGCATTTTACCGTTGCACATGATGATTTTGATAGATATAATATGCATGTGCTTGCTGGTCCAACTTGCAATTATTATGAGAGAGAAACTACATCTCCGCCTCTTTATGTTTCCAACACGACAGAATTGCAAGAAACTGTTATACTATGCATTTGCCTTTACTTGGTGTGCATGAATTGTTCTTTTATGACATGCCGATGCATAGGAAGAGAGTTAGACTTCATTGTTGCATGATATATGTTACTTTGTGCTCACTACAAAATCACACATCATTGTTATTTAAAATTGGCTTTGATATACCTTGGGATCCGGGTGGATCCATTACTTGAGCACCTTATGCCTAGCTTAATGGCTTCAAAGAAAGCTCTGCCAGGGAAACAACCCGAAAGTTTTAGAGAGTCATTTATCTCTGTTGTGTGCTTTCATAAAGTTTAAAAACAAAAAAATAAAGAGGTAACCCAAAACTTTTCAAAAAGGAAAGTGAAAGTGAGAGAGACAAGCATTGTTGAAGTGGGGGAGCTCCTTGAACTTTGTTCATGCTCACAGAAACATTGTGAATCTTAATTACAGAAACTTTTCACCAAAAATAATTATCCCCTTGTACAATTCCATTGTATTATAAAAATAATGCGCCAAGGTTTGCCTTTAGGATGTTTACAATGCTTGTTGGTTTGAGCAGTGCAGGACAGAAACTTTGGCTGTAGTGCGCGATTTTACATTCTTTACTAGAACGTCAAACGGTTCTGAAACTTTTTTAACTGTCTTCCTATGCAAATTGTTTATTTTTCCTAATTTTGGAAGAAATTTTGGGGTACCATAAGTATTGTGGATGCTCAGATTATTACATACTGTCCTGTTTAAGAAAGATTCTGTTTTTGATGAATAGTTTGCTTGTTTTGATGAAACTATCAATTTCTATCAGTGGATTAAGCCATGGAAAAGTTATATTACAGTAACTAAAATTAAAAAACAAAATATGAATTGGTTTGCAATAGTGCTTAGAGTAGTGATTTGCTTTATTATACTAACGGATCTTACCGAGTTTTCTGTTGAAGTTTTGTGTGGATGAAGTGTTCGAAGGTCGAGGAGGTCTCGATATGAGGAAAAGGAGGAGAGGCAAGAGATCAAGCTTGGTGGTGCCGAAGGCACCCCAAGTGAATATTCAAGGAGACTCAAGCGTCTAAGCTTGGGGATGCCCCTGAAGGCATCCCCTCTTTCTTCAATAAGTATCGGTATGTTTTCGGATTCGTTTTGTTCATGCAATATGTGCAAATCTTGGAGTGTCTTTTGCATTTAGTTTTTACTTTTATTTTATAAACCATGCTGGTATGAGATAATCCATGGTTGATTTATATAATGCTCATTGCACTTCACTTAAATCTTTTGAGTATGGCTTTATAGAATGCTTCATGTGCTTCACTTATATCATTTGAAGTTTGGATTGCCTGTTTCTCTTCACATAGAAAACCACCATTTGTAGAATGCTCTTTTGCTTCACTTATATTTGTTAGAGCATGGGCATATCTTTTGTAGAAAGTATTAAACTCTCTTGCTTCACTTATATCTATTTAGATAGATGAAAGGAATTGGTCGTTCACATGGTTAGTCATAAAATCCTAGATAAAACTTGTATATCACTGAATATGATATGTTTGATTCCTTGCAATAGTTTTGCGATATAGAGATGATAATATGTGAGAGGTTCTAGTAAATGGTTGTGTTTAGTAAGAATATTGGTGTTAAGGTTTGTGATTCCCGAAGCATGCATGTATGGTCTCCTAACTATGTAACCAAATTGGCGCGCATTGTATTTTGATTGTTTATCATTGCGTGAAGGTCGGGGGAGGGTGATGGTTAACTCCTACCAACCTCCCCCTAGGATCATGCGTAGAAGTACTTTGCTTTGAGGGCTAATAAACTTTTGCAATAAGTATGAGTTCTTTATGACTAATGTGAGTCCATGGATTATATGCACTCTTACCTTTCCGCAATTTGCTAGCATCTACGGTACCGTGCATTGCCCTTTCTCACCTCGAGAGTTGGTGCAAACTTCGCCGTTGCATCCAAACCCCGTGATATGATACACTCTATCACACATAAGCCTCCTTATATCTTCCTCAAAACTGCCACCATACCTACTTATTATGGCATTTCCAAAGCCATTCCGAGATATATGCCATGCAACTTCCATCATCATCATATACATGACTTGAGCATTCATTGTCATATTGCTTTGCATGATCGTAAGACAGCTATCATGATTTTGTCATTGCTATGCTAGATTATTGCACATCCCGGTACACCGCCGGAGGCCTTCATATAGAGTCATATTTTTGTTCTAGTATTTAGTGTAATATTGAGTTGTAAGTAAATAAAAGTGTGATGATCATCATTATTAGAGCATTGCCCTAGTGAGTAAAGGATGATGGAGACTATGATTCCCCCACAAGTCGGGATGAGACTCCGGACTTTATGAAAAATAAAAGAGGCCAAAGAAGCCCAAATAAAAAAAAAGAGGCCAAAGAAGCCCACCAAAAAAGGGAAAAAAGAAAATAAAAAATGAGAGAAAAAGAGAGAAGGGGCCATGTTACAATCCTATTACCACACTTGTGCTTCAGAGTAGCACCATGTTCTTCATATAGAGAGTCTCATGAGTTATCACTTGGCTTGTATATTCTGATGATGGGCTTCCTCAAATGCCCGAGGTCTTCATGAGCAAGCAAGTTGGATGCACACCCACTTAGTTTCCAGTTTGAGCTTTCATACACTTATAGCTCTTAGTGCATCTGTTGCATGGCAATCCCTACTCCTCGCATTGACATCAATTGATGGGCATCTCCATAGCCCTGGATTAGCCGTGTCGATGTGAGACTTTCTCCATTTTTGTCTTCTCCACATAACCGCCACCATCATATTCTATTCCACCTATAGTGCTATATCCATGGCTTGCGCTCATGTATTGAGTGAGGGTTGAAAAAGCTGAAGCGCGTTAAAAAGTATGAACCAATTGCTTGGCTGACACCGGGATGAGCATGAGGGGTATTTTGTGTTATGAAAAGGGAGCATAAAAGACTATATGATTTTGTAGGGATAATGTTCTGAAGCATTGATATTATGAAAGACATGATTGTTCGTTGGGATGCCCGAGTATTAAATTCTTTATGTCAAATGATAGACTATTGCTTTGAATCACTCGTGTCTTAATATTCATGCCATGATTAGATATATGATCAAGATTATGCTAGGTAGCATTCCACATCAAAGATTATCTTTTTTTTCATTTACTTACTCGAGAACGAGCAAGAATTAAGCTTGGGGATGCTGATACGTCTCTGTCATATCTATAATTTTTGATTGTTCCTTGCCAATATTCTACAACTTTTACATATTTTTGGCAACTTTTTATACTATTTTTGGGACTAACATATTGATCTAGTGCCCAGTGCTAGTTCCTGTTTGTTGCATGTTTTTTGTTTCGCAGAATATCCATATCAAACGGAGGTCAAACGGGATAAAACAGATGGAGAATATTTTTGGAATATTTATGATTTTTAGGAAGAAGAATCAATGCGAGATGATACTCGAGGGGCCCACGAGCCAGGGGGCGTGCCCCTGACCCTCGTGGGCACCCAGTAAGGCGGTTGCTGCTCTTCTTTTGCCGCAAGAAAGATAATTTCCGGAAAAAAATCGTGTTGAAGGTCTCAATCCAATCGGAGTTACGGATCTCCGGATATATAAGAAACGGTGAAAGGGCAGAATCGGGGAATGCAGAAACAGACAGAGAGACAGATCCAATCTCGTAGGGGCTCTCGCCCCTCCCACACTATGGAGACCATGGACCAAAGGGGAAACCCTTCTACCATCTATGGAGAAGGTCAAGGAAGAAAAAGAAGAAGGGGGGGCTCTCTCCCCCTCTCTCCCGGTGGCACCGGAACACTGCCGGGGCCATCATCATCACCGCGATCTACACCAACACCTCCGTCATCTTCCTCAACATCGTCATGACCTTCCCCCATCTATATTCAGCGTTTCACTCTCCCGCAACCCGTTGTACCCTATACTTGAACATGATGCTTTATGCTTCATATTATTATCCAATGATGTGTTGACATCCTATGATGTCTGAGTAGATTTTCATTGTCTTCAATAATTGCTGAGTTGCTATGATTGGTTTAATTTGCTTGTGGTTATGTTGCTGTGCTTTGGTGCCCATCATATGAGTGCGCGCATGGATCACACCATAGGGTTAGTTGTATGTTGATAGGACTATGTATTGGAGGTCAAGAGTGACAGAAGCTTCAACCTAGCATAGAAATTGATGCATACAAGATTGTAGGGGGGCCAATATATCTTAATGCTATGGTTGTGTTTTACCTTAATGAACGTTAGTAGTTGCGGATGCTTGCTAATAGTTCCAATCATAAGTGCATAGAATTCCAAGTCAGGGATGACATGCTAGTAGTGGCCTCTCCCACATAAAACTTGATATCGGTCTAGTAAAGTAGTCAATTGCTTAGGGACAATTCTACAACTCCTACCACAACTTTTCCACACTCGCTATACTAACGTTATTGCTTCTTTATCTAAACAGCCCCTATTTTATATTTACGTGTTCTTTATATTCTTGCAAACTTATCCAACAACACCTACAAAGCACTTCTAGTTTCATACTTGTTCTAGGTAAAGCGAACGTCAAGCATGCGTAGAGTTGTATCGGTGGTCAATAGAACTTGAGGGAATATTTGTTCTACCTTTAGCTCCTCGTTGGGTTCGATACTCTTACTTATCTAAAGAGGCTACAATTGATCCCCTATACTTGTGGGTTATCATAACGCGCCCGCGCGTCACACAGTACAGTGCTGACAAAGTAAACAGGGTGCTTCAGGGGCCCCGACCTCAGGAGCCTCAGGAGTCCCGTCTTCTATTGCTTCAGGGGCCCCGACCTTAGGAGCCTCGGGAGTCTCGTCTTCTGTTGCTTCAGGGGCCCCAACCTCAGGAGCCCCATCTCCTCAGGGCGGATTAGTAGCCTCAGGTGCTCTATCCTGAGGTTGCGATGCCTTAGATGAGTGCGCAGCCCCACGCCACACACCCTTTGCTCCATGTTCCTCGCGGACCGCCATCAGCGTTGCGCTGGCTAAGTGTGGTGGGGCGGCCAAATAGAGCACAAGAGGCTCGAGCGGGCGAGGCGCCACCATCATCGGTGGGATGGTGAGTTACTTCTTGGGGTCTTGGAAAGCCGCTTTAGCCTCCGGAGTCCATTCAAATGGACCCTTCCTCTTCATCATCTTCAAGAATGGGAGGGCACGCTCGCCTAGCTTACAATGAAGCACCCAAGCGAGGTTACGTAGCCTGCCAGCTTCTGCATCTCCTTGAGAATTTGAGGCAGGCTCATCTTTCTATTGCCTTGACCTTCTCCGGGTTGGCCTCAATTCCTCTATGCGACACCAGGAACCCCAACAGCCTGCCTAATAGGACACCGAATACGCACTTCTCAGGATTAAGCCACAACTTCATTTCGCAGGTTGGTGAACGTCTCCTCCAGATTTCCAACAAGGGTTCTTGCCTCCCGAGACTTGACCACTATATCATCAACGTAGGCCTCTGCATTTCTTCTGAGCTTCTTGCCCAAAGCGATGTGCATCAACCGCTGGAAGCTTACAAGGGCATTGCGCAGCCCAAACGGCATGCAGGTGTAGCAATACACCCCACACGAGGTCAGGAAGGCTATCTTCTCTACATCTTCCGCTGTTATCTTGATTTGATGATAGCCTCAGAAGGCGTCCAGGAAGCATAGTAGATCACACTCAGCAGTGGAGTCGATGATCTGGTTAATGTGAGGAAGAGGGAATGGATCCTGAGGGTAAGCTTTGTTCAGGCTCGTGAAGTCAACACACATGCGCTCTTTCCCGCCCTTCTTGGGGGCGATCACTGGGTTTGCCAACCAATCCGGGTGCTGCACTTCCCAGATAATGTCGGCCTCCTATAGCTTGCGGGTCTCTTGGACGACAAACGAATGCTTCTCTGGGCTTGCCGCCGCGCCTTCTGTTTAAGAGGCGCGTGTGAGGGCACACCATGAGGTGGTGTTCGATCACCCCCGCGGGATGCCTACCAGGTCTGTTGCTTGCTAAGCAAATACATCCCTGTTCGCACGAAGGAAGCTGACCAGCGCCTCCTCTTTGTCTCAGGGGAGGCCGACACCTATGGTAAAGGTGCCTCCTGACTCCGCGCCCTCATCGACCGGTACTTGCTTTGTCTCGGTTCGGCTTGAGAGAATAGTGGCGTATTCTTCGTCGGAGAAGCCCCCGGGCCCTCCGGAGCGCTCTCCGCAATTGGCCATGCAGCCACCATGGCCTTGAAGGCGAATCTAAGGGTTGTCAACGCATACCCAGTGTCTCCCGCCACGGTGAGGATGCTGCTGCTTCCTGACATCTTCATGACGTTGTAGTCGGGATGAGTCGCCGCCATGAACTTGGCGAAGGCCGGGTACCTGAGGATGGCATTGTATGGGAGCCCGATGCACGCAACATCGAAGTCGATGAGCTCGGTGCGGTACTTGTCACCCGTTTTGAAGGTGACGGGGAGGCGAATCTGCCCCATGGGTAGAGCCGCCAACCACTCCAGAAATAGCTTGGTGGGGAGGAGTCGGTTGTGAGGCACATGAAGCAAGCCGAACTCCTCCACGGAGAGGACGTTGAGGCCGGCGCCGCCATTGATGAGGGTCATGGTAACCGCTACGTTGTAGATGGTTAGGGTGCAGAGCATGGGTTGTGCACCGACGCCCGTGGTCTTGGGGTGATCTTTGGAGTCAAAGATGAGGTCGGCCTAGGGCGTCACCCATCTCAGAGGAGGCCCTCACAGAGGATGAAGAAGCCCTCATCTGACGGAAGAACTGCTTGGCGTGGCGGTTTGAAGCTGGCGCCTGCGACCTACCGAGGATATCGGTGATGGCGTGGTGCGCCGGAACCGCGAAGCATGCGGCAAAAAACTCACACAACTCCTCCCATGAAGCCATCGAGGACTCTGGTAAGTTTAGCAGCTAGGTGCGAGGCTTGCCCGCGAGTGCCATAGGGAGCCAATTTTCCATGGCATTGTCGTCTCCGCCGGCTGCCCAGATGGCCTCCTCCTACACCTGGAGAAACCCCGCAGGGTCCGCCGTGGCGTCATAGCATGGCAGCAGGTCCGGCCTAAACTTTGGAGGCCACCGCACCTGTCGCAAGGCGGGGGAAAAGGCCCGGAGACCCATGACACCTCCGAACACGCCCGGTGGACCAGTGGAAGGAGCGGTGCCCGCCATGGAGACTGAGCGGCAAGGGTGAAGTGTGGTTGATGAAGAGGCCGAGCTCCGACATGCCCCCCTACCTCGCGCGCCAAATGTCGGATTCTGGGCTCCGCAGACCCAAGAAAGGTTCGAAGTTAGGGGCGTGTGATAAGAACTCAACCTCTCAAGCCGATCGATCCATTGCTCTCACGACCTAGCTCGATGAACAAGGAGGAAGACACGGCAGTTTACCCAGGTTCGGGCCACCTTGCAGTGTAAAACCCAATGCTGCTTTGTGGTGGATTAGCCTCACAAGGGGCTGAGGATGAACCAGTACAAGTGGAAGAACAGCCTCCGGAGGTGTGTTCTTGTGATGAGATCTTGGGGATTAGATGAGCTAATCACCCGATGGACCGATCCCCTTCTATGGTGGTGGCTAGGCTATATTTATAGTGGCCTTGGTCCTCTTCCTCCAAAACTTAAGCGGGAAGGGATCCCACAATGGCCAAATTTGAAAGGGGGCATGAAGTACATATGATCCTGATGAAAGGTGTTCTTCGCCTGCAAAGCTTTTGATTGTGACGTCGCGGTGGGCTCGGCGATGACATCCATCCCGCCGTTCTGGCGGTCCTAGTCTTGTTGCACACAAATAGCAACCTTTGGCTTATTCCTTGGGACTCCACACCTGCGCTTGTCTCCTTAGCACCAAAGAGGAAACCTGCTGCTCTGCGCCCGCTGGCGCGTGCCTGGCCTTGGTCGTTATGGCTGATAAGATTTCAGCCTCGTGAGGCTTGGTCTTGCATAGAGATCTTCGCTCCGTCAGGGGCCACCTGAGGAGGCCGCTCCCTCAGGATATCTTGATGTCGCCCGCCTTGTGAGGCTTGGCCCCTCACGAGGTTCTTGTCTTATCGTGGTTGAAGATGGTCCATACCAGGCCGTCGATGGAGCCACACTATGGGCGACAGGCAGGTAGGTCTCGGTACCCTTGTTCGCAGAACACCGACAACACCGCATTGACCAATGACTTTTGTTGGTCATGAGGTGGAGCGGTGACGTAGCTACCTACGCAAGTCCCGACAGGGCCTGCCGGGACGATCTGGAAGTATGCTTCCAGTACAAAGCCCAACCGCGCTAGGCTCGCCTGCCCGGCAAGGCTGGTCCTCTCCTTGGCGTTATCTTGCTTCTCGGGCACGTCTTGGCCTTCTTGATCTGTACTTGAGTCTTCCAAAGGAGTTGATCCTCCTTAACTGGTCTGACCTTGGTGTTGTAATCTTTCCTTTGAGCCTGTGCACAGTCTGGGCAACAGACCTAGAGTTTGTTGCACCGACATTCAATAGTAGCACAATTTCTTTGGGAACTATCTATTGTTTTGCTAGCATAATGAATCACATTTAGTTTCTTATCAACTCTTTGTCCTAAAACAGCACCAACAACATAATCACTAGCATCACATATAATTTCAAAAGGCAAGTTCCTATCAGGTGGTTGAACAATAGGTGTAGAAATTAAGGCTTTCTTAAGTGTTTCAAAGGCTTCAACACAATCATCATAAAAAAATGGAACATCCTTTTGTTAAAGTTCTGTAAGAGGCCAAGAAATTTTAGATAAGTCTTTAATAAATCTCCTATAGAAACTAGCATGACCGAGAAAACTACGAATACCTTTAATATCTCTAGGACATGGGATTCTCTGAATTGCATCAACTTTAGCTTTATCCACCTCACTACCTCTTTCAGAAATTTTATGCCCCAAGACAATACCTTCATTAACCATAAAGTGGCACTTCTCACAATTCAAGACAAGGTTGGTTCATTCACATCTCTGCAAAACATGATCAAGGTTGCTTAAGCAATCATCAAAAGAAGTTTCGTAAACGGAAAATTCATCCATGAAAACCTCAACAATCATTTCACAAAAATCAGAAAATATAGCAGTAATACATCGTTGAAAGGTAATAGGTGCATTGTATAAACCAAAAGGCATACGTCTATACGCATAAGTTCCGAAAGGGAAAGTAAAGGTGGTTTTATCTTGATCAGGTTGTGAAACAGGTATTTGAGAAAAACCAGAATATCCATCAAGAAAACAAAAGTATGTGTGCTTAGATAATCTTTCTAGCATTTGATAAATAAAAGGCAAATGGTAGTTATCTTTTCTAGTTGCTTTATTTAATTTTCTAAAATCACTTACCCTTCTATAGCAAGTAACAATTCTATGTTGAATAAGTTCATTCTTATCTTTAGGAACAATAGTAATACCTTCCTTCTTAGGGACGCAATGAACGGGACTTAACCATCTACTATCAGCTATTTGATAAATTATACCTGACTCCAGAAGCTTTAATATTTCAGTTCCTACCACTTCTTTCATCGTAGGATTTAAATGTCGTTAAAGATCAATAACGGGTTTAGCATCAGGTTCCATATTAACCTTGTGATGACAGAGAGTGGGACTAATACCCTTAAGATCATCAAGAGTATATCCAATAGCAGCTCTGTGCTTCTTCAACATTTTTAATAATCTTTCTTCTTCATGTTCTGAAAGGTTAGCACTAATAATAACAAGATACATCTTTTTCTCATCAAGATAAGCATATTTCAAAGTGTGTGGCAATTGTTTTAATTCAAACATGGGATCACCTTTAGGTGGAGGTGGACCTCCTAGAGTTTCAATAGGCAAATTGTGTTTAAGCAGAGGTCGTTGTTCAAAGAAGATTCTATCTATTTTGTTCCTTTCATGCATATGCATATCATTTTTATGGTCTAGCAAATATTGTTCTAGTGGATCAGTAGGAGGCACGGCAATAGAAGCAAGACCAATTATTTCATCCTTACTAGGTAATTATTTCTTATGATGTTTTCTACTGAACTTAGAAACATTAAACTCATGAGATTCATCACCAAAACTAACACAGACGATTTGTTTCTCATAATCTATTTTAGCATTAACGGTGTTCAAGAAAGTTCTACCAAAGATAATGGGATAAAAGTCATCTTGTGGGGAACCAAGAACTAGAAAATCAGTAGGATATTTTATTTTCCCACACAAGACTTCAAGATCTCTAACGATCCCAAGTGGTGTGATGGCGTCTCTATTAGCAAGCTTAATAGTAACATATATGTCTTCTATATCAGTAGGTGCTATGTCATTCACAATTTCTTGATATAAGGGAAAAGGAATAGCACTTACACCAGCACCTAAATCACATAAACCGTGATAGCAGTGATCTCCTATTTTGACTAAGACAATAGGCATGCCAACAATAGGTCTATGTTTATCTTTTTCATTTCGTTTAGCAATTCTAGCAGCTTCATCATAGAAGTAAATAACATGCCCATCAATATTTTCTACCAAGGGATCTTTAACCATAGCAACACTAGGTTCTACTTTGATTTGTTCAGTAGGTTTAGGTGCTCCAATATTGCTTTTATTGACCACGGTTGAAACCTTAGCATGGTACTTTATCCTAACAACAAAAGGTGGTTTTTCAATATAAGCAGTAGGTACACTTGGATTAACATTATAAATAATAGTTTCTTCTTTGGATATGACCGGTTCTTTAATTTCTTATTTGATAGGTGGGTGATATTTAAACCACTTCCCCTTAGGGAGATCAACATGAGTAGCAAAAGATTCACAAAAAGAAGCTACTATCTCTGAGTCAAGTCCATATTTAGTGCTAAACTTTTGAAAAGCATCGATATTCATAAAAGATTTAAAAAAATGAAACTCAAGCTTAATACCTGAATCTTTACCTTCGTCGCGTTCCCAATCTTTAGAGTTGCATTTAATTATTTCTTAAAGATCCCACCTGAATTCAATATTCTTCTTCATAAAATAACAACTACAAGAAGTATCGAGCATGTATCGATCATCATGAGAAAGCCGAGCATAAAAATTCTGAATGATAATTTCTCTTGAGAGCTCATCATTTGGGCATGAATGTAACATTGACTTAAGCCTCCCCCAGGATAGAGCGATACTTTCTCCTTCACGAGGCCAAAAATTATATATGTAATTCTGATCACGATGAACTAGATGTATAGGATATTTTTTGGTGAAATTCCAATTTCAATCGATTCCAATTCCAAGATCCAATATCATCGCATAGCCTATACCATGCCAATGCTTTTCCCTTCAAAGATAAAGGGAATACCTTCTTGTTAGCTTCATCTTCGGGTAAACCTAGAAGCTTAAATAATCCACAAATTTAATCCACATATATCAAGTGCATATTAGGATGTTCGGTTCCATCTCCTGCATAAGGATTAGCTAGCAGTTGTTATATCATACCCGAAGGAATTTCATTACAATATTTTTAGTAGGTGCAGTAAGTAGAGGGGCAAATAACTGTGGTTCCAATTGAGGTGAAGATACCCGAACAAACCCCTCAATGGATTGTTCTCCATAGTAACAAGTGACAATAAATTTTAGCACATAGTAATAATTCTTTCCTTACCTATTTCCACTTACCAAGAGCGCTTCACTCCTCATAAACGGTGCTAGAAAAGAGCCTTGATGACCCACAAGTATAGTGGATCAATTGTAGTCCTTTCAATAAGTAAGAGTGTCAAACCCAACAAGGAGCAGAAGGAAATGACAAGTGGTTTTCAGCAAGGTATTCTGTGCAAGCACTGAAATTATAAGTGACGAGTAGCTTGATAGTACGATAATTTGTAACGAGAAAGTAATGGTAACACTAAGTAATATGCAACAAGGTTGCCGAATCCTTTTGTGGCAAAGGATAGGCCAAAACGGTCTCTTATAATTAGCAAAGCGTTCTTGAGGGTACACGGGAATTTCATCTAGTCAGTTTCATCATGTTGGTTTGATTCGTGTTTGCTGTCATGGGAGTAAGGCTGACAGTAAGAATAGGGGGTATGTAAGAGGAGGCAAGGTCCTAGATATGGTGAGGTTGTACACGCAAGTTTATGAGTTCAGATCTTTCTCGGAGGAAGTAAAAGCCCTACGTCTCGGTGCCCTGAGGTTGTGTCCACTGAATATGCGTGGATGTTATAGGGGTGCAAACCCTTGTGCCAGAGGAGAAGGGTGGCTTATATATAGTGCACTAGGACCCTCTCTGACCTCTGTTACACAGGGTTCAATGTGAGTTAAGATGGGGCGTTACTGGTAACACTAGCGATAAATGATCATTAAGACTACAGAGTGAACACCTGACCGTTTCCATCCTGGGATGCCTCTAGATCTTCTATATACGGAGTGGTTTTCCATATGGTCGAGTCACTAAGCTGTGGTCGAGTGGAATTGGGGTATCTGAGTGGGACCTTCTGTCGAGTAGATCACACTTTGGGATGATTCCAGTCGGTATTCTCTGTTGGTCCTTGAGTGTCTTTGACTGTAGGCCAGTGTCCTTGGTGGGATGTCTAGGTCAGGCATAGGACTCTACCTAGGTACATGTCCTCATTATTAGCTCCCGAATGGATTGAGGTTCGAGTGGAGAAAAGGTTGAAGTTGACTCCGACCCAGTTGAATACTCTTGAGACATCTCACTGAAGTCTGGAAAATGCATGAGAACTTTAAATCTTGCTTCAGTTGGCTCGATCGATTCTTATAGCTTGAAGCTACCGAGTGAATAATTATACACTACTAGGGAAAACCTTATACACAGAATCTTAGCAGCAGTGTGGCTCAAAACGAAGCACTACTGCTAATTAGCAGTAGCGAGGGTAAGAAAAACTCGCTACTGATACATATTTAGCATTAGCGCGCGCAGGATAACCTGCGCTGCTACAAATATCGACCGACAGTACCCACCAACCTATGTTTAGCAGTAGTGCGGTGTCACGACACGCGCTACTGCTAACGCAGTAGTAGTAGTGCGCTTTTTACTCAGGTCGCTACTGCTAATTTTGAAATTGGGCACACTGTTGGCCCCGCTTAGCAGTAGCGCGTGTGGGGAAAGCGCGTTGCTGCTACGCTCTAATTATTAGCATGTTTTACCTCCCGCGCTACTACTAAGCCGCAACACACCACCACCATTTCCCCACCCGTCCTCCCCTCCCCCATCTCCTCTCTTCCCTTTCCCCTACCTCCCACGTCCTCCCTCTCTCACTCTTCTTCTTCCTCAATACGTCTCCCCCCATTACTCTCCCTCTTCTACCTACCTTTCTGATGTGGAGCATCCCACGTTCATCCCCATGTACACTCCGACTACTCTCCAAACCCTAAGAGGACTTATGACGAGACCTCAACTATACGCCATTGTACACAAGGTGAACTCGCTCCTCTTCGAACCTTCACTTCCCACATGTGAGACATGGCTACTACCTCATGCATGGATCATGCATATACTCAGGTACGACCGAGACGACCATGGAGAATCCAAGGACCAAGGCCAAGCATGGAAGAGAAGGAGGAAGAGAACCTGGCCGCTCCAGAACAGGCGGTACTACCGCCTACTCCAAGCGGTACTACCGGTGAAGCCACCAAACCGGAACAACCGGTCGACTACCGCCCAACAACCGCCCGAGCGGTAGAACCGGCCAACCACCGCCCAACAACCGGCCGCTATTCTGTGATCAAGCGGTGCAAGGCCGGAACAGCACCGGTTCTACCGGTTTCTGCCCAAAGACCGGAACAACCGCCCCGACCTCCGGTACAACCGCTGGCTCCTTCGACGCCCACCTCCAGAAGCCAGCGCCCGACCTCCCAGCTGTAGTACCGCCCTCCTCGGCCAGAACTACCGCCCCTCATGAGCTCTCAGCGGTACTACCGGCCCCGTGACCGGTACTACCGGCCTGCCTGCGCGCAGTGCACTTACCCCTTCGTGGCTTAGCACTATATATACTCGTCTCCTAGCTTCGTATTAGGTTTAGCACTGTTTTAGCTCATATTTGTGAGAGAGCCTTTGCTCATCCACTTGGATACTTCTCCTCGGAGTTCAGGACCTCTTCGGAGAAGATCCCCCAAGCGGATTCAAGACCCCCATCGTGGGAAGATCCCCTCGTGGATTCAAGACCTCCGTTAGGAGATGAACTGTCCTTTATATCCTTACCTTTGTTGATTGTGGATCATATGTTACTCTATGTTGTCGGTGACCTAGCACTCGTGTGATTGATTACTTGTCGGTTGAGTGTTTCTCTTGTGCTCCCCGTGTTTTCCCTCTAGTTCTTCCGCATGTTCTTCGTGATTCCCCGTAGGATCCCTCCAAACATGAAAGATCGACCACTTAGGGTTCCGCCCTACATCATCTTGGTATCATGAGCCACGTTGATCATGTTTTTGGAGCCCCTACCCCGTGTTTTCTAGCTTGATTTCGTTGTTTTCGTCCTAAATCCGAAAATCCCCACCAAAAATAGCCCCCAATTTTTTTTGTGATTTGTTGGTTTGATGATGTTTTGTTGATTTTGATCCGTGGATTTGCTTGGTTTCAAGTGGATCTAGCATTCCCCCAAGTTTCCCCTCTTCTCATCCACGAAATCCATCCAATTTTGGCCCCGAAATCATCCATTTCCGCCCCAAAATCGCGCCCCGAGTCGATCTGCGAAAATTCCCGACACGAGCGGTACTTCTGCCCCTCCGAGAGGTACTACCGGTAAGTACCATGAGCGGTACTACCGCCCATCCGAGCGGTACTACCGCCCCTCCCAGTTTCAGCGTTCCGAGTTTCACCGTTTTGCCCATAACTAATTCATCCGGAGTCCGTTTTTGACGTTCTTTAGCTCGTTTTGAAGCTATTGACATCCCCCATCCCACAAAAATACCACCAACACAATTAGACTCCATCAAATTTTCCAAAATTTGGCATGTTTGCCTAGGCCCTCCACCATATCATCCGCATAGCCACCACCGACTTCCGCAACCTAACCCATTTTGTTCCCCTTAGCATTAGTGGTTGCTTGAGTAGTGATTCGAGTCTCCTAAGGTGTTTCGGCTACTTAGGGACAATTGCTTCTTCATCAACCACCTCCTCCACTTCCGCATAGGCGTGCCCACCATACATTTCCGCCACCCCCAACTTAACCCAATAGTTGTTTGAGCTTGTTTGAGTTGTGGCTTGTGTCTCCTAAGGTGTTTCGGCTACTTAGGGACGGCAACTTCAACTCCGACACGTATATAGCCCGTCACTCCACTTCCGCATTGCCAAGTGCAAAACCACCACCGATTTCCGCTACCACCATTTTGACATTTGACATTTGAGATTTTGAGTTCGCGGTTTTTCCATTTCCTAAGGTGTTTCGGCTACTTAGGGACGAGACTCCATCATCTTGGTTTCTACATCAAGAACACCGCCACTCATCATCGCCACGGACGGTAACCTCCATATCATCTTGGTATCGTGGTATCCCTCCATTGTATATTCCCCTTGCCATTGCATTGTTAACCCCTAGCCCATTTTGCGTTACTTGTCTATCGAGACTAGCCATTTGAGTATTGCCGGCAACGTGACTTGTGCACATTAGTGATCATACTTCCCATAGCATACATACCATTTCATCGTGGTGCATATATTGGTATCATATCTTGTGTCACAAGTTTGTTCCCGCATATACACAATTGCTATCTTGGTTTGTGCATTGTGCAAAAGTGGCCATAGAAAAAAAAGAGAAATAAAGCTTTTAAGCAAAAGAAAGAGAGCAAAGAAGGTTGTAATCAAGTGCCATAGCATAATACCACATTGCATATAAGATTGTCATATACGATCATATTGGATCATCTTGAGAGAAACACCGGGAATCATACATACATAGCATACTTGGGATAGAAGTTTATCCATTTTGCATCTTATAGGTTGTGCACAAGTGTCGTATCCGCCTATAGAGCAATCATGCTAGCGTCTCTCTTGAGTTGTGCAACACGAGCGTTTTCCGTGGATTCCACATTTTGTGCTTATTCCTTGGTTGCACGACCCCATTTATCTATCCGGTGTGTGTTTCCGTGTGCCACATATTGCTATTGGTCTACTTGTTTCGCTTGCGAATTTGTGAATCTCTTTCAACATTATTGACTCTTGCTAACATTTTGCATTAAATTTTTGTGCCACTATCCTCACCGAGCTCCTCCATAAGCTTTACTTGTGTAGGTGTGAGAACCGACAAGGATTGGTACCAATAGTGCTATTTCATTGTCCACATTTGAGTGAACTTGATTCATTGTCAACATCGGTCAAGGTACATTGGTATAAGTTCTTCTCTTTCTCCCACTCATATTTGCTCGAGTCTTGTGATGGATAGGCAAGGCATTTCCTCTCCGGTCCTCGACAACAACGACGGCATGAACGACTACATCACCAAAGCGTCTATCTTCGATCTACAACGACAAGTGCAAGGCACAGAATCAAGATTGCAAGAGCGCATCGAGAACATCTCCATCGACATTCATCACTCCGAAGCAAAGAGAAGGGACTACATCGACAAGAAGCTTGCCGCACATAAAGATGAGCAAGATGCAAGGATGGAGGAGATTAGAGCCTTGATCAAGTCTTCTTCCCCTTCGTCATCTTCAAGGCAGCGACATTCAGGACACAAGTCTTCGGAGCACGAAAATGATGCAAGTGCAAATCGTCCTCGTCTACATCTACATGGCGACCACCATCACGTTCGTGATCCACATCGTCATGAAGGGCAAGTCACCTCCACGCATCATGTGCACGATGATGATGAACGACATCTACTACAAGCTCAAGCACGACAACGACATCATCATCATGAAGATGCTCCACAAGCGCAAATGCACAAGTCCCAACAAGCCCTACTTCACGCCAAGTCCAAGCTTCATAAGCACAAGAGAAGACCGCGAGATGACCACCACCAAGACGGTGTTACGGCTACAACAACAACTTTGGCATCTTCGCCAAGTGCTATCAAGGCATCTTCGCCTTTGGACGTACGGCATCTTCGCCTACTTCCCACGAGTACGCCTATAACGACTTCATCAAGTCCAAGGCGACCACCTACAAGCGAGGGCGACACTTCCATCTTCGGAAGCCCCTCAAGGAAGATGGCCGAGCATGGGAAACTCCCTTCGGTCATGGAGACGAGCTATGAGGTGCCACATCATATGGACCTCCAACACCAAGACGGCGACAAGACGGTCGAGCAAGGGCCATCCCCTTCGACTACGGCGACAAGCATGAACCTCTTCAACAAGATGAATATGGTGCCCATATTGGACTCATCCTCCGAGTCAAGCTACGCGACCGCGCATGGAGACATTTGCACCAACATCTCTCCAACACCCACATATGAAGAGATGCCCCATTTGTCATGTGAGGAGAGCCACCACCCCATGAGAGAGATGAGTGACTCCACCATACGTGACAATGAGAGCATTTCCTATGAGAGGATGAGTGTGACCACCACTAGCCCCACACATGAGATCATGCCACACATCCTATGTGAGGTTGAGCGCCATTTGAGTGACTGCACCAACCATATGAGTGAGAGCATCCTTGAGGGAGTGAGTGAGCCACAAACACTTAGAGAGTGAGGTAGTTGACACGGCATATGAGGCCATTTCGCTTTCTAACAACTTGACCTCTACCTCTCTTGTGTTTTCTTCTTTGGTTCTAGGACCCATATATGATGACGCGCCGATTCGCGATGACTACGTCCTCCCTTTGGACACAACGATGGCCATGGTGGATGATGATGCACCCCCCACATGGTTCCATCAAGATGACGATAACCATGACTTGATATTCAACACCTCACCTACAACACATGAGCGATGCTCCAAAGGTAACATAGGCGATGGTGCTTCTCTAGTCCCACTAGTGGACATTCTTGAGATTGATTGCTTGCATGATGTTGACCCACCTATTACCATGCTTCACGCTAGTGAAACTTCTTCATGCCTTGACTTACCTATTTACGATGAATATGATGATGAGCATGTTGAGTTGCCTAGTTGTGATGCTATGCTTCATAGGATATCATGTGAAAATTCTATTGGTCACATCATGTTTGATAATCCGCTTGACTTGTCATATTCTATGCATGAGATCAACCATATGTCTTATTTGCAATCTCTTCATAGTGACTATGCATATGCCATTAAAATAAACCCAATTTGCACATATGGCATAGATGACAAGCCCATGGTTATTGGCTTTTGCTTCTCTTGTGATGATATTGCCATGCTTCCTTTACATGATTTACGCAATTCATCTACTATGCCATGTCATGATTGCATTGTTCCAAATATGCATTGTTTTGGATGTTGTCAATATTCTCCATGTGATGTTGCTACTCATGCTCATGAGGAGACCCCCATAGTTTCCTCATACATATTAGGAGAACTTGATGCATTTCATACTTTGCATGATTCCCACAATTGCGTGCACCATATGCATTCCATGAATAACAATGCTCTAGATATTTCTCATGATGCATTACACCATTTGAGTCTCCATTATGCTATACATAATAACAAACCTCTCATGATGGATGACATGTTTCTATATCGCGCATCTCATTTATTTGAGCATTGGATATTTTGTGCTAACCGACACATGCATGTGCGCATCATGATGGATGATGTGTACATATACCATGCACACACAATTTTCTCTTTGTCTTTGTTTTGTGTAGGTACTTATGAACACTCATCAAACTCACAATCCCATGAGTTGACGAAACGAGCTCTTGAGAGCAACGATGACTTGGGATCCCGTGGTCTATCCTTACCACCGTTCCCTTTGCGCAAGGACTACGTGCATCTCTTCTACTTGGCTCTCACACGGCTATGGGCTATTTACCACTTGTCACCTTATGCTCATTTTCCCGTGTTCACTTTGCATGTTGTACTTGCTTCTATGCATGTGCCATGCAATTGTGACCCTTTCTTGCATCTACCCATGATTCACCATTATGATACTTCTATGTGTATTTGCATGCTTGGTGGAGATCCTTGTTGCTTTTGCCATGTTTATCATGTGCCCCATGCTATTGTTGATTGTTGTGTTGGGAGAGTCATGGTGTCCCATTGCTATTTACATATGGCCTCTCGCCAATACATTGATGATATTTTGCTCATATCTTGCTTTCATGCTTGTGCTATGACATGTGAATTATTCATGCGCACTATTGGCACACATGACATGCCTGCCATGATTCCTCCTAGTATGTTGCATCTTCGCACTACTAGCTTGCTTGACTTGATTGATATGATTGCTTGCTATGTTGCATCACCCATGTTCCACTATTACTTGCTTTCTTGGGTTGATGACATATATGCTCATGCCTCTCACATGATATATCTTGATCATTGTCTCTTGTGTCCATTAGTTGCCCCTTTCATATCCACTTGTATTGAGTGCAACCATACTATGCTTATTGATTTCGGAGACTTGGACACTTTACTTGTGATGCATGATTGTTTGATTGAGCCTCTTGTATTTGGTTGTTCTTACATCATAAGCCTTCATACTATGAAATGCTCCCTTGTCCATTCTTATGATGAGCATGATGCATACACTTGTTGGGTATCTTACCACACGAATGATAGGTTTTGCACTTCCGCTAACCTCATTTGTTTTTCCGAGTGTTTGTCATGTTCTTTCATTTTGAAGGATTCACAAGGCGGTACCATCACGCGGCATATTGGTTATGTGAAGGCATACAAGATGCGCAACTACATCATCCTTGTGACACTCCTAAAGGTGAACTCCTTCTCTTTGAGTCATCCTCAAATACGCATATTGGATGGGTCACTCTTTCATTTTTGTTTCCTTCTTGTTGTCTACATGTTACATCTAGTGAACGGAGGAACGACATTGGAGATTGGCTACATGGACCTTCACATTGAGGAGCGCTCGCACTTCTTGGATGCACCTTCGAAACTCCACTCATGCCTCGACATCGAGCTTTGGTACACCAACACCTCCATATTTGTTGATTGTGCTCATACATGTCATGCTCGATGGACATATCATACTCACCACAAGTTTGCACCCTATGCATGGATTGACTCACATTATGATTGCCTTGTTTCATCTTGTATTCCCATGTCATCCATGATATATGAGCTTGTGCATTTTCTTTGCAAATTTGTTGTGATCTTCCTTGATGGCATATTCATACATAATGATCATATTGTCCACCATCAATTGCATGATAACATACACATGGTGAGCATCCATTGCCATATTCATGCTATTGATAAACCGTCTCACTATGACATCATTTTGCACCGTGGTTGCATTGATCATACTTACAACACATTTGTGTGCACAATGATTGCATTTCCTCCCATGAATGCTTTGCATCTCATTCTAGATCATCTTGATAAGCTTCATGCGCTTTGTCACGACCTATCTTGCCGCACGGACTCATTCTTACATGATGGACACTTTGTGTGCGCTAACCATTGTATTTCCGAGTGTTGCTTGTGTTTTCTCTTTTTGCATGTCTATCACTCCGGCGACACATTGGACCACTTGGATAGCGCAATATCTTCAACTTCGTCCAACTACAAGTCCGTCCACGATAACCATTTCCATGGTGATGCGGATCACGATCCGAGGTCAGATCTTTCACAAGGGGGGATATGATGGGGAGCATCCCACGTTCATCCCCATGTACACTTCGACTACTCTCCAAACCCTAAGAGGACTTATGACGAGACCTCAACTATACGCCATTGTACACAAGGTGAACTCGCTCCTCTTTGAACCTTCACTTCCCACATGTGAGACATGGCTACTACCTCATGCATGGATCGTGCATATACTCAGGTACGACCGAGATGACCATGGAGAATCCAAGGACCAAGGCCAAGCATGGAAGAGAAGGAGGAAGAGAACCTGGCGACTCCAGAACAGGCGGTACTACTGCCTACTCCAAGCGGTACTACCGCTGAAGCCACCCAACCGGAACAATCGGTCGACTACCGCCCAACAACCGCCCGAGCGGTACAACCGGCCAACCACCGCCCAACAACCGGCCGCTATTTTGTGATCAAGCGGTGCAAGGCCGGAACAACACTGGTTCTACCAGTTTCTGCCCAAAGACCGGAACAACCGCCCCGACCTCCGGTACAACCGCTGGCTCCTTCGACGCCCACCTCCAGAAGCCAGCGCCCGACCTCCCAGCTGTAGTACCGCCCTCCTCGGCCGGAACTACCGCCCCTCATGAGCTCTCAGCGGTACTACCGGCCCCGTGACCGGTACTACCGGCCTGCCTGCGCGCAGTGCACTTACCCCTTCATAGCTTAGCACTATATATACTCGTCTCCTAGCTTCGTATTAGGTTTAGCACTGGATTAGCTCATATTTGTGAGAGAGCCTTTGCTCATCCACTTGGATACTTCTCCTCGGAGTTCAGGACCTCTTCAGAGAAGATCCCCCAAGCGGATTCAAGACCCCCATCGTGGGAAGATCCCCTCGTGGATTCAAGACCTCTGTTAGGAGATGAACTGTCCTTTGTATCCTTACCTTTGTTGATTGTGGATCATATGTTACTCTATGTTGTCGGTGATCTAGCACTCGTGTGATTGATTACTTGTCGGTTGAGTGTTTCTCTTGTGCTCCCCGTGTTTTCCCTCTAGTTCTTCCGCGTGTTCTTCGTGATTCCCCGTAGGATCCCTCCAAATGTGAAAGATCGACCACTTAGGGTTCCGCCCTACATCACTTTCTCTCTCTTCATTACTCCTCGCTAACTACACCACCTCCATTAATGTATCTCCTTTCTCTTTTTCCTTCCCCCTCCACTAGTTGAAGTTGTCTCCTCCTAAATTAGCTAGTTAGGTAGATGTAGCATTTATTTAAGTGACCTATTTGCCCCCTAACTAGATCTATCTTTGTCAAGAAGAGCTTTGTGCACTTTTGATCTTCCTACATCATCATCTCCACCGTGTGCTCGATCTCGAGATAGAGGTGATTAAAATTTCATGCTTTTGCAAAATGGAGATATGTTTATGTGTGTGTGATATGATAATTGGGAGATATGATGGAAATTGTGTGTGTGGCATGAGTTGACACCAAATTGTGCTTTTGAGTTGCCTATGTTTTGCCGAAATGTCCATTTATTTCCGTTTCGGCGAATTCCGGGCAAACTCTAGATCTATATATGTCCTATTTTTAGGCAAGGTCATGCAGAATTTTTGTATGACTTTGATGCATGCATGCATTTTTATAATCCATTTGTTTATTATTACCGTGCAGACATTCACGATAGTCAGTGGAACGATGGTGGACAGGTGGTTGCGATCGGCGGTGCAGGACATGAAAGAAAATAAACGGACAAAGGTTTTATGTCCATGTCGAAAATGCAAAGGAGTAGTTTGGCTCGACCCCTATGATGATTGTCGTGTCGAAGCGCACCTGCTCATGACTGGTTTCATGGATGGCTATACTCGGTGGATAATTGAAGATGAGGATGACGATGTTGAGGACGCCGACGGGGCAGGCAATGACGAGACTGGGCAAGATGAAGAGTTGATCGATAATGGCGGTGGGGAAGAGGCCGGACATGGTGGTGAAGAAGGTGCAGGACATGGCGGAGGAGAAGGGGGCGGACCTGGTGGTGGATAGAACATGGACTCCACGCAGCAGAGTTCGTCGGTACTAAGTTCAATCGTGCAGGACCCTCATGTTCAAGCACTACTTCGCAAGGAGCCGAGTACTGAGAGAGCTGCTTCTAGAGTGGAGGAAAAGCTGGAGTGACTAGTGGTAGACTCGAACACTCCATTGTATGATGGTTGCAATCCTAAGGTTACCCGCTTGAGTTTCACGCTCCAACTCCTGAAGACGAAGGCTAAAAACAAATGGACCGCCACTAGCCTCGATGAGCATCTCAAGTACCTAAAGGATGTTCTTCCCGCAGGGAATCTATGTCCTACTAGTGTTGATGAGGCCAAGAAGATCGTGTGCCCTCTTGATCTGCCGCATGTTAGATACCATGCATGCATCAACGATTGCATAATTTATCGGAAGGAGCACGCAGAAAAAAACAAGCTGTCCGGTGTGCAATGCTTCTCGATACAAGAAGGCCAGGAAGAAATGTCCCCAGAAAGTTGTATGGTACTTACCGATCACTCCCCGTCTCGAGCGGTATTTCGTGTATCCAAAGGAAGCAAAGCCAATGCGTTGGCACGCGGAGAGGAAGAAGCCCGACGATGCAGATGATCTGAAGCTAAGACACGTCAAGGATGGAAGCAAGTGGAGAGCGTTTAACAACTTCTATCGGTATTTCGAATGTGATGCAAGGAACATTGTGCTCGGCGTGTGTACTGATGGCATGAATCCGTTTGGCAACCAGAACACCAACCATAGCACATGGCCCATGTTTGTATGGATGGACAACCTCCCCCCTGGTTGTGCATGAAGTTGAAGTACATTCACATGAGCATGTTGATTCAAGGGCCGAAACAACCAGGAAATAATATTAATTTGTATCTGGGGCTACTTCAAGAGGAGTAAGACACGTTATGGCAAACACAGGCCAAGACATGGGACGCCAGCACAGGCAAGTATTTCTACATGAGAGACGCGCTGATCACAACGGTGCACGACTATCTCCATTACGGATATGTTGCAGGCCAGGTGTGCCATGGATATTGCGGATGCACGCGGTGCATGGATGATACGACATCTCTGTAGCTAACGTCAAGGAAAGATGGCGGGTCTGGGAAAATCGTGTACATGGGGCGTCGAAGAGGGCTCAGACAGGACGACCCGTGGAGAAACCGTGGAGATCTATTCAATGGTCACGCTGAGCATCAAGGACCTCCACGTAAGCGGAGCGGCGCCGAAATCGATGAGGTGTTGAAAAACTAGAAGGAGTGCCCCGCGCCGGGAAAGACGATGAAAAAGGCGCCAGAGCCGCTGCTGAAGGTATGGAAGACGAGGTATGTGTTCTGGGACTTGGAGTACTGGCACAAACTCGATACACCTCATTGCCTTGATCAAATGCATATCTATAAGAATGTCCTCGAGAGCTTGCTCGTGACACTGATGAACATGCCGGATAAGACCAAGAATGGGCCTAAGGCAAGAAAAGACTTGCAAGATTTGAATATCAGGGAAGATCTGCACATGTCGCCCCGTAAAAAGTCAGACGAGATAGAGACGGAGACAGAGGCGCGGGAGAAGAAGGGCAAGAAAATAAAGAAAGAGGATTATTGCCCCCCTTCTTGCTTCACCCTAAGTCGGGCTGAGATTGATCTATTCTATAAGTTCCTTACCGGAGTCAAAGTTAGTTCCGGTTACTGTGGCAAATAAGTAGATATCTAGACACGGACAAGAAAAGGTTCAGCAGGATGAAGTCCCAGGACTTTCATGTGATGATAATGTAGATACTACCTATTGCCCTTAGAGGGATAATGGACAAGCATGTCTGTGACACGCTTATTGGTCTCTGCAACTTTTTCGACGTCATCTCTCAAAAGTAGATCAGTGTGAAGCAGCCCCGAAGGCTACAGGAAGAGATCGTTGTGATACTGAATGAGCTTGAGATGTACTTCCCGCCCGCGTTCTTTGACGTGATGGTGCATCTGTGTGTCCATATTCTGGATGACATAATAGACCTGGGGCCGTCATTCCTGAACAACATGATGTCGTTTGAGAGGATGAATGCGATCATCAAAGGATTCATTCGTAACATGTCCGATCCGGATGGAAGCATTGTCCAGGGCTATGTGACACAAAGAGTGCATCTCTTTTTGCGAGAATTTTCTATATGGCGTAGACCAGCCGCCTGGTGTTAGTGTTGGTTTGCCCGTTAACAAGCACGATGGGAGGCTCGAAGGAGAAGGTCACTCCAACGGTCGCAGGGAATTGCACATGGCATACTCAGATCGACGCAGCGACTTTGACACAGCAAACTTGGTAGTCCTACAACACCTAGACAAGGTAGATCCTTTTGTGGCACTGCACAAAGAAATTATCGCAAAGAAGTATCATGACCGGGGTGACCGGGGGGTATGCAGGACGGACGCCGAAGTTACTAGAGAGCACAACTCCACTTTCCTACATTGGTTCAAAGAGCATATTATTGCAAATCCCCCGGAGGAGGGCTCTAAGGACGGATTGCTCATATACGCCTTAGCACATGGCCCCTCGCCCAACCTCATAACCTATGAGGCATACGATATCAACAGATACACGTTCTACACAGAGGCCAAAGATATGGACAGTGATGATCAGAACTCAGGGGTGACGATGGAATGCATGACCGACAGCGACAATGGTGCAACTGAAAGATTTTATGGAAGGGTCGAGGAGATTTGGGAGCTTGACTACTCTAGACTGCACAACACGACGATGTTCCATGTCACATGGGCTAAGAATGTGGAAAGAGAAAACCAGAATTTCACTACCATGACTATACCCTACGCCAACAGCACTACCGTGAACGCTATCGCAAAAAACGAGCAATTGGTACACGCTAAGCATGTGACACAATGCTTCTTCATAACTGACCTGCGCAATCCCAGCCGTGTTGTCGTGAGGAGAGGCAAAAGGAACATCATTGGAATGGATGGAGTCGCCAACGAGGAAGACTACGATCAGTACGACAACCCAATCAGGGAAGATGACGATGTTGATGAAGTATACGTCAAAAGAAGAATCAATACTACATTATCTAATAAAAATCATACTCCATGGAAGAGGCAAAGTCACAATGAGGGGCTCAATTATTCTTCAACAAAAAAGAAGGGAAAGTAGCTGACCCCGGCTCCGGCCCCGGCGCTAGACCCCGACCCCCTCCCAACCTCGGCCGTCATCGGGCATGCACCCTTTGTAAGCCCCCCACCACACCTCCTCTCTCTGGTAGCTCTGGTTCTTTGGTTAATTTACTCAGGTTTTAGTTAGGGCAGATGGTTAATTAGGTTATATATTTAGTTATGAATTTAGCTAGGTTTTTTCTTCAAGTTATATATTTTTCTTCCTTTTATATGCAAATTTGAACTAGACATGTGATATGTGGACATGTGATGTTTTGGACATGTCATATTTGAAATTTGGACATGTCATTTGGACATGATGATATTATGTGCATGGTAAATGATCCGAGTGGCCTATGTTACGCAGGAATGTTGATTCATTTCCGTTCCGGTTAATTTCAAGCACTCGATATGTCTATCTTTTTAGCAAAGGTCTTGCCGAAATTTTCCATGAATTTGGGCATGATTTGTGCTAGATGGTAGGCATATCGATTGCTGGGAATTGCAGGGAAACGACATTCCGGCAAGCATAAATTTCTTTTTTATGTCATTTCTCATTTTTTTCATAGTTTTAGAATTAAACAAGGAGACTTAATCATAGGAAACATGTCGAACAATGAAGAAACTGGGCCTTCTGACCAAGATGCAGATGAGAAGGATTATGAGGGTGAACAAGAGTACCTCAACTATTTGACTGCTAAGCAAAGTCAAGGTTTGCAGGTCGGCCTCGATGATGGTACTGACGCTGACATCGACACCGACGGCGCCGGCACCGATGGCGGCATCGAGACTGGCAGGGAAGGTACAAGAAGGGAAGGTACAAGCGGGGAAGATACCGGCAGGGAAGGTAGCGGCGCCGATGTCGCTACCTAAAAGAAGAAGCAGAAGAAGCAGAGGATATGAAAACCTAACAAACTAGGGATTGGACGACTGGTGATCACAAAGATGGCACCTGGCAAGTTTGAGCCATTAGAGTCGAAAGAACCTCGCAAGTGCTATGGGAACCAAGTAGGATGCATCCTACTGGAATGCGCGAGCATCAACGATGATGACTTAAGGAGTAAAGAACATTTGACGCAATTGCTCCTGACGAAGTTGCACAAGATATTCAAGTTCCCCGACCAGGATGATAACATAAAACAACTGTGGGATGATCCGAATATGAAAAAGATTAACAATCACGCCATGGGCATGTTCAGCAATGATCTGGCCTCCTGGAAAGGGAAGGTGAAAAGAGCTATTGAGGCTGAGGAACCCCTGTCCATGATTCTGGAGGATAGTCCGACACTTACAGAAGAGGAGTTCAAAAAGTTCAAGGACACTTGTGCTACCGAGGAAGCCAAGGCTAAGGCTGCGAAATTCAAGAGCCTTCAGCAAAGGCACACGGGGAAGCGTCGCCGCGGAAGCAGTGGCTACCTCGGTAAAAGGCCCATATAGGATAAGGAGGACGCGGAACGTGAAGCCGCGGATCTCCCAGACCTCTTCACGAAGTTCACCAACCCCTTGGAGCGTGACTTCATCAGGGCCCGCTACAAGTGGGACAAGGAAAAGAAGGTTTTTTACACGGACCAGATCACATGGAAATTGATCAGACTACTGGTAATTATTCTTTTACCACCTTACATTAGCTCCAGATCTAGTCGACTACACATTCCTAAATGGTTCACGCTCCTTCTGCACGAGAAGCAACACCAGTTTGCAGCCGAAAGCCGTACTTCTCCAATGAGGCCCAAGTGGGACACCCTCTCAACCGAGCCTTGAACAAACTTAAGGGACTCCCTTTGGACCAGTGGCCGCAATATGTTCATGTGCACGGCGCTGGAGACGGTGCCACGTGGAAGGTGTTTTACAACGAGGGCCCGAAGGCCAAGAAGCAGAAAAAGAAGTTTAGTCAGGCGGACATCGACAAGAAGGTGAAGCTTGCGGTCGAAAAAAAATCAGCTGAGGACGCGAAAAAAAATCAGCTGAGGACGCGAAAAAAACAGCCAGTGAGAAAAATGAGTTGCTACAACAGGCAGTCAATGCAGCTATAATTGCCTGCAGAAATGATTTTGCTACTAACTTGGTTCCAGCTATCATCAACTAGATGAAGGAAAATCCAGACAAGATGGTACATGATTTCCTGTTGCCAAGTTTCATCGGGAGGAACTCCGTGAACATCAACACCACCGCAGCATCAGTTGCTCACGCAACCGGGCCTCCTCTCGCACTCGCTCCCGCTCATAGAAGCCCGTCCTCAGTCTCTGGCGTGCTAGGTGGGCCTTCGTCTTTGGCTGAGCTCGACTCCCTCACGGTAATTATATGTCGCACCAACATATATATATATATAGAATATTCCATTTTCGTTGCCTTTCGGATGTATTACGCCACAGACATGTGTTTGCAGGCTGAAGAAACCCTGTGCACCATACTCTACTTGATCAAAGGCCAAAAGGTGGACGTGGGAAAGGGGGTGATAATGAACCCGTTGCAACCCAGGTTCCACAACCAGCAGATCCCCGCTGGGCACTTCAGGGTTAACTTGTCCAGTGTGAAATCGGGGCACGAGGATTTGCCTCCTCCAGTACAACATGTGGGAGAGGACGATGAGACCCCACCATAGATTGGAAGCTGCAAGGGTTGGGTGCTGCTATGGCCGAAGAATCTTATTCGTTTGGAGCCGGCCAAGAGCACACCAATAACCACACATCAACAAGCATGTGCGGATACCACCACCCGGCCTACGCGATTACCAGCTCCTGTAGTGCCGGGTGAGAGCGGCGGATGACGTGATAAAGGTGGTGCAGTAGTACTGGCTGATGTAACCGGTTGCAAAACAGAGAATGGATGATGAGACGGTGGTCGACCCAATGGGTTTCCTCAATACAAACGCATATGATTGTGACATAGATATGATAAGTCAACCATATGACGAATCGGGCTATCAGCATGCTAATGAGGATATGGATGATCTGCCCAGGCAGGAAGGTCATAGCAGGGATTGCAAGAAGTCTCTCTTCATGAAATCCTCACAGGACACGCCTGAAGATGCCGCCTCAACACATGCTCAACTAGCCGGGGGTCGTACAGTGCTTAGCCTGGCAACACTGGGGCAAGGGTTAAGGAAGGGTCTGGAAGGTGTGCCCAACAAAAAGGAGAGGAAGATATCAGGGAACATAACTGCCTCCAAACAAGCCAGAGCACATAGCAGCCAGACGATGGATTCTGAAGAGCATGTACCCGTGAAAGGTGCGGCAATGTTTCATCTCACGGGCGAGCGGATGCTACCGCCGAAACCGCTAGAGGCACTATCAAGGGATCTCAGGAGACTGCACGACCATGTGCTATCGACTGAGAAAAGCCTACTAGCCTCGAAGGATCCAGGATATCGGACATACACGGCTCGTGTGCCTGAGGGGAAGTGCTATGTCGACACACAGCCCGTGGAGGTGTTCTTCATGTGGTTTGACCATATCTTTGAGATGTTTCTGACAAGGCGGCTCGATTATACAATTGTCCGCCTTTTTATGCTACATATGAGCTCCATCATGAAGAGAGAAGAAGTCTTGCAAATCTGTGTGGTGGATCCGTACTACATGCACGAGTCTTTCTTGAGTCTCGGCGACTTTGAGCGTGAAACTGCTAGGGACTACCTCCAAAACTTCATGGTACAGAATAAGGACCAGGAAATGGTCCTCCTGCCTTATCATCCAAAGTAAGTTAATTCCGGACAACCCTTTCATACATTTCAATCATTCCTTCTCGCTCATATGGATAATAATTTGAGGTGTCTTTTCCCCGCAGCAATGGGCGCGCCGTCCTTATCGTTCATTACCCACGAGTCTCCCACGCCGTGTATTTCGACCCTTCTAGAGACTACGAGAAGAAGGACTACACCCACATAATGAATATTCTAGATGATGCTCTCCAAGTCTTCAGCATTAGAGGTGGCCACATGCAGATCAGGAAATAAAGGAAGAAGAAGATGGGTTTCGTGCATAAAACTAACTTTTACTGCATGCAAGTCCCAAAAACAAGCAACAAAGATGGATTCTACATCCTCCATCTCATGATTGAGTTCAGCACGGATCACCAAAAGCTTCGCATGACAGGCAGAAATGATGATCATATCCACAAGTGGGTAGAATCTCATGGACAAGCGGATTATAGACTCAGAAGAGATGACTTCTTTCGCATCCAAAGGCACATTGCGACGATCATCATGAAAGAAGTCGTCGATGTGAAGGGGATGTTCCACCACGGCCCTATATCGCGAGCTGACGTCCGAACTCGCATAGGCATGCAACGTCATGACCTCACACCATTCAAGATGCTAGGGTCCATCCTGGATGAGTTGGAAGGATGGAACTTCTAGTGATTTACGATGTCGATGATGATGATATGTGTTGGTTGAACTTGTATACTTTTTGTAGCGATGAAACTTGGTGATGTCCACGGTCCCTGCCGAACTTGCGTAACACTACTTTGTCAGTTTGGGTACGATGACCTGCGTACCTCTAGTTAATTAGTTTGCGTAATGTATGTTGCATCTAGTTGCTAACCCTTTCTTTTTCGTGTTTCTCTAGTATATTTTGTTGCATATGATTGTACATCTTGTTGATGAAGATGCATCTCTAACAAGTACCTAGCTTCTTGATGGTGAGATGGTAGTGCTATGTTGTGTACAAAGGGAAGGTTCCGCGGGTGTACAACGAGTGCCCTGAGTGTGAGGCGCAAGTGAATGGGTTCTCGGGCACCAGCCATAAAGGCTTCAAGAGCAGACAAGAAGGAGAAGCTAGTTACTTGAGGTTCACGCTAGCGTGAGAGAGGACTCGTAACCGCCACCTCACATACTGCATAGTTTCGCTCTCACTCATAGTGATAGCTCTTCTCACGTATACCTTTGTTTAGATGGATGACGTTGTAGTTGCAAGTATTCGAGACTTGCATGTATCGCTATTTTTGAGATGATGACAAGATACCACTTTGTGTTGGATGATGATTATGATGAGACTACTTGTATGTATATGATATGATTACATTTGTGGTCTTGCAGCCATTTGTATGTGTATCATGATGACATTTGTATGTGCTAAAGGTTCTTGTATAAAGCCTGTTCAAATACAAAACAAATATGCAGAAAAAACAAAAACTACTAAAATTAGCAGTAGCGAGTGGAGAAAAGTTAGCAGCAGCGCGACAGTACCAGTAGCGCGCACAGGAGAAGCGCCCTGTAGCTATTAGTAGTAGTGAGCTCCCGGGAAGAACGCTGCTGCTACACTTGTATAGCAGTAGCGCGGGCGCGCGGGCGCTGCTGCTACGGGTTAGCTGTAGCGCCTTATTAGTAGCATCGTGTCCCGCACTACTGATATACCTAGAACCCGCACTGCTGCTAGGCTTTTCCCTAGTAGTGATAGTAATCCTCTGATTGAATTATGACGTGAAATCTTTGACGCGATTGACTGCTCCGCGGTTTCTAGATTTTCTGGGATTCAAAATTTCAGAGAAGCATACCGTATGGGGTGTGGCGCGGTCAGTGGAACCAATAGGACCAGGACGCTTCAATTTCTGCACCGCCTTTTTCGCCACGTATCGCTCCTGTGCCTATGATGGGATATGATTTGATCGCCGGGGGCCACTGGTGAGCCACTCGAAACCAGCCTCATATAAGGCGTTGAAGCCGATGCGTGGCATAGTGCTTTCAATCGATCTCTATCCTCTCTTCTTCTCTACCTCCTTTCTCCTGGCTCCCCATGCCTCTCTTCATCCCTCTCAAGCTCCACGTGATGCTGAAGGTGAAGACCGCGGCTCTGGAGCGCGCGAAGAAGGCGTCAGTGACGGTGAAGGGGAAGAAGATGGTGCAGGGTTCGTCGTCGCATTCCGCTCTGCCGCTTGGCTGAATCCAGGGGGATTGGTCTCGCTCGATGGTCTCACAATAAGATTTGGAGAACCTCGCTCATGACGGTCTGATTAAACCCAGGTCATGGAGATTGCCTGGGGAGGAGTTCGAGCCGCAGCCGCGCGATGGTGCGTGTGTTCTCCCCACCACCCACATCGAGCGTGTCTTTTCTTTGCCTCCACACCCATTCCTTCGCGGGTTTTTGAATTTCTTCGGTGCTCAGATCCATCATTTCCCTCCAAACACTATCTTGTATCTCACTGCTTTCATCTGCATGTGCAAAAAATTCTTGGGCTGCCACCGACACTTCGGTCTTTTCAAGCATATATTCACCTATCGATCTCAGACGGTGAAGAAGGCTAATCCAGTCGACCAGAAAACGCATGTGATCCAATGTGCGGGGGACTAGGGATCCAAAAGAGGGGTAGGAGCTGTTTCCACCCTGTGACTTTTCCCAAATCTGTTAGGGGGCGGCAGTCGACCTGGTTCTACTGCAAGCATGTTCCGACTCCTGGTTAGTTGACTGGCCTCCCTCCTTTCACTCTAGAAAGACCCCAGTCTCCTCGCTCACTAGTGGTAGCACCGGAGGAGAAAGAGGAAGTGCAGATGCTCGTTGTGGCTGTTGTCGAATTGGTGAAGGGAGAAGTGACGATGATGGACCTGCTGGATGAATTTCTCAGTCAACAGGTCCAGCCTCTACAAGCTCGTGACCACCCCATGTGGATGTACTCGGGCTCTGACGACACCGCTCGTACCAACCCGAAGGAGGTTGACGAGGAGACGGTGGCCCAGTGGCTCCGGAGTGTTACTGGTAATAAGGACAACCCAAGGGTGGCCAGGAGTATTCTGCCATTCGACGCCACCCGTGCTCCTGGAGAGGTCAGACTCGCCTATCCGAGTGCTTTTCCTTTTTATCTTTGTCGAGTGCTTATTCTTGAATCCAACTCATGTACACAACTTGCATTTTGTAGGTTTTCCCCAAGCTCCACTCAACACCCAACAGAGAGGAGTTTCAGGAGGGAATCAACATCGACGGTGGAGACAGTGACGATGAAGATGCCAAAGATAGTGAAGAGAAGAGAGAGGACTCGAGCAACAACGGTGAGGAACTCGACTCACCGCCTTGTTCTGAGCGTTGATCCAAACAGCAGCAAGATCTTGCAGGGGAACATGGCAACACTACTAGGGAAAAGCCTATACACAGGATCTTACCAGCAGCGAGTTTTAAATAAGGTGCCTCTGCAATTTATCAGTAGCGTGTTCCACCACAACGCGCTGCTGAAATAGAAGTAGTAGTAGCACGCCTCCAATAAGGCACGCTACTGCTACTATTCCCACGATCCCGCCGCGAAGCTAGTTATAGAAGCAGCGCATTAATTAGAAGGGCGCTACTGCTAGGTAGTTTAGCAGTAGCGCATGTACCTATACCGTGCTACTGCTAAAACTAGCTACCTCCCAGCACCCACGCTCTCCTCTATCCTATCCATACACTCACACTCACACTCAATCGACCTCCCCCTCAAAACCCCGGCGCCGGTCCCCCCACCGGTCGCCGTCGCCTACCCCTCCTCCCTCTGCGCCGTTGTGACCTCCTCCTCCTTGCTAGACTCGGTACCGCCCTCCTCCTCCGTCCTCCCTCGACCCACCACGTCGACCGGCCCCTCCTCTCTCCGCCCTTCCTCCTCTGTCCTACTCTCTTGTCCCTCCTCCAGTCGCCCCTCCTTCTCCCACCTCCCTCCTCCATCCACAACCCCTCCTCCCTACTACATTTTGATTTAGTAGGCTAGTTCATCTGCAACATTTTGATTTAGTTCATATGATTTTGTTGATTTAGTAGGCTAGTTGATTTAGTTGATTTAGAACATTTTGATTTTGTTGATTTAGTAGGTAACTTGATCTAGTAGGCTACTTGATTTAGAACATTTTGATTTTGTTGATTTAGTAGGCAAGTTGATCTAGTAGGCTAGTTGATTTAGTCGATTTACAGAACATTTTGATTTAGTTGATTTAGTAGGAAAGTTGATTTAATAGGCTAGTTGATTTATTTGATTTATAGAACATTTTGATTTAGTTGATTTAGTATGCTAGTTGATAGCTCTGAAAATAGCTCTGAAGATTTGGCACTCTGCATATTGCTTTCGGAAAATGGCGCCACCACCGCCACCACCATGTCGATTGTGCAAGTCAAGGTGCGCCAGCAGCCTTGCAACTAGCAAGTTGTTCGGCATCTACTTCCAGCCGAGTTTTCATCATGCGGTGGTAAGAAATTATATGAAATGTAACAACTATTTTATTTTTAGTGTTGGCATTACTGCATTGTGTCATTTTGCTTTTTTTACAAAGATCGTCCCATGCAATGTGAGGTTAAAATTGAACAAGATGACAGGAGACACTGTGACATTTGAGCCTCCTGGGGGGCCGTACACTATGGAGGTCTTGAAAGGACTAAATATTTTGCAGATTGGAGGAGATGGATGGGCCTGTTTCCTCGCCCGCATGCATCTTACTAGTCATGAGTTGATCAGCTTCTCCTTCATAGCAAAAAGACCCAAGTAGGCTGTCATTTATATCAACCTGCTAGAAGATGATGAAGATGATGAAGATGACGAAGATGATGAAGATAATGAGGACCCACTCGATGAAGATGATGAGGACCCACTTCATGAAGCCATTGTAGCTCAAAGAATGAGGCTGAGCGAGGAGGAGGTGTGCAACCTATGGTACATAATTCCGCCATGTGCTGACTTTGTCGGGGTGCCATTCGTGACCCACCTTACAAGTACCATGGTCGATCGACATGATATGGTATGTTATACTCACAAATGCAAATTATCCGATGATATGGTTAGTGTAGAGTCCAATGATATGGTATGTTGTGTGGAATCTTGTCGATGATATGCTTTAGTGTAGAGTTTGATCACATGATTATTAGTGTAGAATCTAAGGAACTATTAATAGTGTAGATAATCCATATATACTTATTTGCAAGAGTATGTGCGAGGCTATTTATTAATTGATATGTTTTTCTTATTCAGAAATTCTTAAAGAGCCTATCTGTGAGTTATGGTATTGAGCCTGATGAAGAAGGCTCAGCTAGACTACGCCTTACTACAAGGGGCTCCGTCACAACTTGTACTTACCGCGTGGACACGGACGGTCGCACACACTTAAACTCGGTTGGGTGGAAGAAACTCCTCGATGGCAAGAATCTTCGTGTTGGACAGGCCATCCTAATTACTATCAGGAACACCAACCGCCCAGGCTTGAGGATGATGATCATCTTCGATATCATCTCGAACTACATATGCGTGTGTGGCTATATCATCTAGAACTACATATGATGATTGCCGTCGATATCATCTAGAACTACATATGTTGATCATCATCGATATCATCTAGAACTACATATGATGATCGTCATCGATATGACCTGGTACTGCTTGGGGATGCATGTGGACTATACATGAAATTGTTATCTAGTACTCCCTTCGTTCCAAATTAATTGTCGTGGTTTGAACTAAAACCACGACAGAGTAATTTGGAATGGAGGGAGTACTAGTATCTGGTAGTACCTAGTATCTGGAAATTGCATTGTATTGAAATCAAAATGAAACGGGGTAGGAAGCGGCGGAAAATGAGTGAAGATATAGCAGTAGCGAGGGGCTAGGAAAGTGCTACAGCTAACTAATAGTAGCACGTTCGCGAAAAGCGCTGCTGATATAGTCAACAGTAGTAGCACGGGTGATGACTGCGCTACTACTAACGGTTAGCTGTAGCGTTGTAGTATTAGCGCACCTGCCCGTGCTACTGATAGCCTCAAAACCCGCGCTACTACTAGGGTTTTCCCTAGTAGTGCAAGGCTATCGCATCGAGTGCCAAAGTTCCCAAGCGCACTCGCACCTTCACTCCTGAGCCAACTGAAAAGGCTCCAAAGTCGGCCAAAGTTGCTCTGCCCAAACCCCGAAAGGCCCTCCCAAGGATCAAGGTGGTTATGCCCATGACATCAACATAAGCACTTCTTTCAAGTATTTTTCTGTGTTCTCTTGTAGACTCATTGGCTTGTTTGACCGAGTGAAATCTGGAATTTTCAGTATTGCCTTGCGATCCACATGTAAAATGATGAAGATCGTGGCGATGTGGAAACAGCAAATGCGGTCACCTCTCGACCAGGTAAGGCTTTGTGGCTTATCTGTGTTCTGTTAATAGATTTTTGTGGCCGACTAGAATTTCACCGTCGAGTGTTTTGCAGCACCAGGGAATATCATTCAACTAACTGATGATGATGGAGAGGATGAGCGTCAGAAGAATACTGGGAAGCTAGGTAAAAATCTAGGCAAGAGGGTGCCAGGGTCTAGGAAGTCTCGCTCGTCTTCTGAGCATGTGATCCAGCCGGTCAGCGATCCACCACGGGCTTCTGTTTCTTTTGTCGTCCCTTCATCGACCGACCGGCCTTCTGTGTCAACTGCTCAAGCAAGCGAGCCCATTGTGCAAGTTCAAGCTCCTACTCCACCAGTCCAGACGTCTGCTCCATCATCTCTTATGTTAATTTGCTGCATACCCCGTCCCACAGGACCAAGTAGGAGCTGCCAAGGAGGCCATGATTCAGGCAGGACAAATGATGGAGCAACTGAAAGTGGTGTGTGACACCAGCAAGGCTGCATACAACGCCAGCTCTGCTCTTCAAGCTAATGTCCAAGTAAGTGGAATTGTAAGTTAATTTCTGATTGATTTCTTTGTCTTGGCTTTTGCTCTATTCAGACACACTCTCTGCAAACTGCTGCTTTATTATTCGTAAGATGTTCATGCATCAAACTTGAATTTTGCGATTGTCACCTATTCACCCACTGGGTGTTTGATCTCTGTAGTGTATCTTCTTTACTCGAGTCGACCAGGTCATGTCCAGTGAAAAAACTTTTGGTCCAGTGGGGGCACGCTAAGTGCACCCACTAGGTGTAGTCCCCGAGACCGCCGTCGAATGTTTGATTCGGCGCGGGTCTTATCGAAATTTTTGCTTGCAACACTTCTACTCGACCTAGTCAGGTCTTGTTGAGTGGGAACTGAAATCAGTGGGGGCACGCTAAGTGTGCCCACTGGGTGTAGTCCCCGAGACCACGGTTGACTGCGGGCAGTCGGCAGTGGTCTTTGAACCAATGATGTTTGTTGTTTTTTTACTCCTTCCACTCGAGATGGGCTGACCATGCTAAGTGGGAAATGAAACCACTGGGGGCACGCTAAGTGTACCCACTGGGTGTTGTCCTCGAGACTGTTGTTGGATGTTTGATTCCGCAGCAGTCTTAGAACTCTTCTGATGTGTACTTGACTCTTGAATCTTTCCACTCGGAGGTAACTGTCGACTGATTTGTCTAATTGTTGTTTCGCAGAAATCTTGTGAGCTTGGGGCCCAATATGCCACTGTGGAGCAGGAGAAGACCAGTCTTAAGCTTGAACTGGAACATGCCAAGGAGAATTTGAAGAAGGCCCAGGAGGAGGTAGCAATCATTGGAGGTAACCACTCACTGACTGCCTGTCATGTCATTTTCCCTATCTGTCCTTTGAACCGAGTGATTTCACTCGAACAGATGTGCGTAGTGAAAATCATCAACTCCAAGCACGTCTAAGGAAAGTAATTTCTTTAGAAAAAATGAAGCAAGCCCTGGGGCAAAAGGACATCAACCTTGTTATGGCACAGAGGAACGCTCGTTAGAAGACTAAGCTTGCCGGCCGGAAGCTAGCTTCAGTTTGAAAGTTGGAAGATGAAAACGCCAAGCTGAAGAGTGCTGTGGACGAAGCAAAGAAAGAAGCCGTGCAGCTGGAGGATGAACAAGCGGCTCTGACCAAGAAGAGGGATGAACTAGAAGCTTATCTAAGTGATCTTGCTCAAAAGATGTTCCTGAAGCTTGAAGGTATTTCCCTTCGGTCGACTGAAAAAGTTTCATGTTGTGTTGCCGTCGATTCATTAACTTTCCATGCTTGCAGAATTCTACCATAACTTCGAGGAGGAAACCGGGCGGATCGAGACTGGACTGGACCCCATCAACTCTCCTGTCAAAGATTAATCTGCTATGAACATGCTGCGACTGGAGGCTCGACTTGCAAACGTCTTGGACTACATCGCCGGCGTGAAAAGAGCGATGTCTCGGTACGACAAGGAACTCTGGCCACAAGTTGTGCAACAGAATGACATCGAGTCGCTGATGACTCGACTGAACAGCATCCCCGACCGAGTGCAGGCGTGGAAGAAGTCAGCTGCGTGCTGCGGTGCTGACGTGGCTTTATCCCTCGTCCGCGTTCACTCTAGGGACGTCAAGGAAGAGAAGCTGAAGGATCTGCAAGTAGCTAACACCAAGAAGCTTCAATTCCAGTCCTTCATGGAGACCTTCATCGATGCAGCCACTCGCATCGCAGATGGCATTGACTTGGATTCATTTGTCGAGCTAGCCAACCCGCCTCCCGACGAGTGAAAAACTTGATGACTTAATTTGGCTCGGAAAGCCGAGTGGATTTTGTAATTTTCAAAGCTCCTTTGAGCTTCATGCTCGATGTCGGGACCCCGATCCTAAGTCACACTGATCTAGCATGTAACCCATCATTTCACTTTGCGGCCTCACGCACGGTATTCCCACGGGTGCCACCTTATCTGGCCCGGTACCATTTGCGCCTTTTGGCTCACGTATATGATTACGTCGCTAGCATCCATATGACAAAGAACCCGGGCCGACATGACTAGTCATAAACCCAAGGTGGCACAAACTTACAGGAACAGGCATACATGACCCATCAACGAACGTGTCAGTCATCAGCGAGTCAATCCAGACTGTAGCAGCTGGGCTAACAGGACTCCGGAGAATCTGGGCTGTAGACGGCTTACAGGACTTTGGTAAACACCGTGTGACATTTCCCCGAAGGGACAGACACGGGAATGAAGAAGGACACATGCCGGCCAGCCAATGTGTTCTGGAGCAGTAGCAAGCTACCATGGCTCAGTGGAAGCACTAGGAGACATTTTCCCATAAGAGAGGCTACCAAAAATAAACAACTAGGTTGTCAGATCCCACACATAGCAATACACATTACACGTACGCATAACATGCAAGTATGTGTTGTAGGCATCACAACATAACTCAACAACTCATATAGATAAAGACTCGGAAGCGTCATCATAGCATTTATTACAAACAGGGGTCACATGACCCAACATTTAGATCATAAAAGCAACAAGCGGAAGCATTACATGTCTGAGTACAGACATCTACAAATTAAAAGGGATGAAGAGACTAAGTATCTACAACATCCGATCAAGATCGTAGCTGAGGTACAAGCTACTTGTCGAAGTCCACGAAAACTAGTAAGACCGAAGTCTCCGCTGCAAAAACATAAATAAAGCAACGTGATTACAATGGCACTCAGCAAGACTTACATCAGATCCTATCATACATGCATTTGTATCAAGAAGGCAATGTGGGGTTTAGTTGCAGCAAGCCAACTTTGACTCAGTGGCTATCCTGTTCTACGACTACGAGTAACTTCTTTGAGGTGAGACAGCGCACACGAGTCCACTAATCACCACACAATACACAACTATGGATTCATCCCCATCTCCCTACGAGAAGGCCATCCATAGCACTCACACTTGTCTTGAGCATTTTAGAGTATCCACTTCAAGTTGTCTATGTACCACGTAAGCATCCAAGAAGTCCATAACCGCGGACCCGGCTATTCGAATAGATCATGTTAACCCTGCGGGGGTGTACTTCTTCACACACGCTCTCGCCACTTACCGCCATGTACACGTCATGTATCTCAGCAACCTTCAAGTGGAAGCCTGGCGAGGGTGTCGGCCACGACCTGACTAACCACACAAGACTCTAATTGAATCGTTGTTGTCCTAATGCAATAACAGAGAGCAAGAGCGAGAGAGTAGGATTGTATCGAAATGAACAAGGGGTTTGCTTGCCTGGTAGATCAACAGGGGGCACTGCTCCTCAGACATGTACTCTATAGCACTCTCCAGAGCAGGACCTATCGAGAAGGAATGGTGTTGGCAATGAATACACAAGCATATGCAACAATATGATGCATGAACATGGCATGAAGATGTGATTTTGTTTGCGCTAATGCAACTAGCTTTCATTTGTTTGAAGTCCATTTGGACCAAAGGTTCAAATGCAACTCCAAAATAAGCCCTTATAAATGTCATTTATATGTTTTCACCTATATAGTAGGTATAAGTTGGTTTGTCATGCATGAAACTAGTACAGATGAATAGATTGATTTTTTATGATAATTTTACATATATAAATTATTTCAATCTGAGCTACGGTTGAATTTCCATGAATTTTTGAAGTTTATATCAATTTCTGGAATTTCATGATTTGTTTTAATACCAGAAAAGAATAACGGTGTCAGCATTGCGTCATGCCTACGTCAGCAAGTCAATGGCGCTGACCAGGTCAAACCTGACGTGTGGGGTCCACATGTCAGTGTCACAGGTTAAACAGGGGGGTTTAACTTATCCTAATTACTAGATTAGTGGCGCTGGGGCCCACTGGTCAGTGTCAGGGGTTAGGTTAGGTGGTGATTAGCACTAAGCTAATCACCTGACAACAGGGCCCACCTGACGGGCCGGCGAGGTCAAAGCAGTCAAACCCGCCGGCGTTTAGCCGCCGGTCAGGCCGAACACGGCACAGGGGCACGGGAATCGCCCTCCGCCGACCATTCAAGTGGCGGAGACCATGGGGCGAGGAGCTGAGCCTTGTCCGCATCGGTTGGAGCAAGCGGGAGGGTGCGGGGGTGCCGGAGCTCGCCAGAAACGAGCTTGGTGGTGGTTGGAGTTTGGCCAAGTGCGCGCGCATCGCTGCGGTGCGCGGCAGGGGCTGTGGTTGCCGGCGTGGGCTTGCTGGGGAGCTGTGTAGCGCGTTGGTGTGCGCAAGGGCGGCGACATGGACGGCGGAGAGGAGCTACAGCCATGGCGGGAAGTGGGCTACGACGCGGGAACGGCTAAACGGAGTGAGGGAAATGAAGTAGGAGCTCACAGCGCACTCGATGGGCTTAACGGCCCGCTCGGAGATGCACTGGAGTCGGCGGGGCGGCGATGGGGATCCACGGCGGCCGGAGATGAAGACGACAGTGATGGAGGCTCTCCAGGGCCTCCCGAGGTGCGTGGCTTGACGGAGAGGTAGCCGGCGACGTCGTGGAGCTCCTGAGCTTGTCGAAGAGGCGAGGCCGTGGCGGTGGGCACGACAACGGCGAGCGGCGGCGATGGTGGCGCTCGGGTGCAGTGAGAGGGAGATGACCAGGGGATGAGGGAGAACGAGAGAGAGTGAGAGAGGTGCGGGGCTGCGTGTGGCGTCGTGCGGGGCATCCACCCGGTGAGGAGGAGACAGGAAGGCAGGTGGCGTGGCGGCACGGCCATGCGTGCGCGCCGGCCACACACCTGGCCGACTAGCGCCAGGAAGACGACGGCGCTGGTGGGCTGGTCCAGCTGGGCCGCATAGTGCTGGGCCAGCTGAGGCGCCAGGGGCTGCAGGTAAGCACAGGTAGGTTTTTCCATTTTGTTTTCTTTTCTATTTTTCTGACATTTGTTCAGATTTAGTAGAAATACTAAATCGACTTATTTAATTCTGTAAAGTTTTGTTGGGACTAGTTGGACCACTCCAAAGCCCCTCACCAAAAATCAGAAATATTGCACAATATTATATATATATAAATATTTATCCAACGCAAATAATTACTAGGTTAATCCAAATGGCCAGGAATAAATATCCATGATCTCCTAAAAATATTGGTTTGAATTTCACCTCTGACCATTATTTTCAGAGAGCAACATGAACATTTTCTTGGACCTTTTTGGAGCAATTTTTATCTGGGTCATTTCCAGAAATGATTTCTGAGGGTTTCACAAATCCCCATTTCAAATTTATATGGAATTTAAACATGATGCACACATGACTAGCTAGTCTAGGTCATACCAGAACTAGGGATGTGACAACTCGCCCCCACTTGAAAGAATCTTGTCCCGAGATTCAGGGGTCGACAGAAAGAAAGTGGGGTACTCCAGTCGAAGACGATCTTCTCGCTCCCATGTAGCTTCTCTCTCGGAATGATGAGACCACTGAACCTCGAGAAACTTGATGTTCTAACATCGGGTGACACGCTCTGCTTGATCAAGAATGCTAACCGGGTACTCTCGATAAGTGAGGTTTTCTTAGAGATCAAGCATTTCGTGGTCCACTCCGTGTATGGGATCCGAGAAGCAACGCCTGAGTTGAGAGACGTGGAAGACATCATGCACTCTGGAAAGATGTGGGGGTATTTCCAATTGGTAGGCAACCTCTCCTCGTTTAGCGAGAATGCAAAAAGGACCAATGTAACAAGGAGCCAACTTGCCCTTGATACCGAAACGATGGGTACCCTTTAGAGGAGTAACACGAAGGTAAGCTTTGTCGCCAACTTCATTAGTCACATCCTTATGACGATGATCATACTGACTGTTCTGATGAGACTGGGCTGTTTTCAAGTTCTCACGAATGATGCGAACTTTCTCTTCTGCCTCCTGGGTCATGTACGGTCCAAAGAATTGTCTTTCACCGGTTTCTGGCCAGTTCAGAGGTGTTCTACATCTTCGTCCATAGAGAATCTCAAAAGGAGCTTTCTTGAGACTGGATTGATAGCTATTGTTATAAGAAAACTCGGCAAACGGAAGACATTTCTCCCTATCCATGTCGAATGAGATAACACAAGCTCTAAGCATGTCTTCGAGAATTTGGTTGACCCTTTCCACCTGACCACTCGACTGAGGGTGGAAAGCGGTACTAAAGGAAAGATGGGTTCCCATGGCAGCTTGGAAACTCTCCCAGAAGTGAGAAGTGAAAAGACTACCACGGTTTGAATTGATCTCTAGCAGTGATACTCTCTCAGACAGGTAGGAAGTGCGCCACTTTGGAGAGACAATCAATGACTACGAAGATGGCATTATTCCCTCTCTTGCTCCTGGGAAAGCCGGTGATGAAGTCCATACCAACTTTATCCCATTTCCACTCGGCAATAGTTAAAGGTTGAAGGGTGATAGCAGGTCTCTGATGCTCTGCCTTAACGCGGCGGCAAACGTCACAATTAGCAATGAACTGAGCAATTTCCCTCTTCATGCTAGTCCACCAGAACCTCTTGCGTAGGTCCTGATGCATCTTAGAACTATCGAGATGAAATGTGAGAGGAGATTCATGCGCCTCCTTAAGAATCAATTGTTGCAGATGTTGATTCTTGGGAACCACCAAGCGATTCTCAAACAAAACAACACCACAATCATCCATATAGAAACATACACCAACTCCCTTCTTAATATTTCTCTTGATGTGGATAACACCTCTATCAAACTTCTGGTCAGCAATGATCTGATCCTCGAGTGTAGGTTTCGCCACCAAGGTAGAAAGGAATCCATGAGGAGCAATGTGAAGGTTAAGCTTACAGAATTCCTCATGAAGAAGTGGTTGGCCCTGCTGCAACATGAGGTTGTTGCAATAGGGTTTACGGCTTAGCGCATCAGCTATGACATTGGCTTTGACTAGGGTGTAGGTAATCCCTAGATCATAATCTGAGATCACCTCCAACCAGCGTCTTTGCCTAACGTTCAAATCTGGTTGGGTGAAGATATACTTGAGACTCTAGTGATCGGTGTAGATCTCGAAACGTTTACCAAGAAGGTAATGTCATCAGGTCTTTAGTGCATAGACTATGGCTAGAAGCTCTAGATCATGTGTAAGATAATTCACCTCATGTGGATGCAACTGTCGAGATGCATAGGCAATCACATGACGATCCTGCATAAGAATGCAACCTAGTCCCTGTCGTGAGGTGTCGTAGTAGATAACAAAGTCCTTCATGAAATCCGGTGGCACAAGTATGGGAGGAGAAGTCAGGCGTCTTTTCAGTTCCTGAAAACTATACTCACACTGTGGGGACCACTCAAACTTTTTATCTTTCTTGAGAAGTTCCGCGAGAGGTTTGGCCATTTTGGAGAAGTTTTCAACAAAGCGGCGACAATAACTGGCTAGACCAAGGAAGCTCCTAACTTGTTTAACGGTTTCAGTGGAGTCCAATCAAGAACGGCCTTGACTCTCTCGGGATTGACAGCAATGCCCTTACTAGAGATCACGTGGCCTAGGTAGGTCACTTCTGGCAACCAAAATTCACACTTGGAGAACTTGGCATAAAGGCGGTGCTCTCTGAGTTTTTCTAACACAAGTCTAAGATGTTCGGCATGCTGTTCCTCGTTCTTCGAGTAAATAAGAATATCATCGAGGTAAACCACGACAAACTTATCTAAGTACTCCATGAAGACCGAGTTCATCAAGCAGGAGAATGTAGGTGGAGCGTTGGTTAGACCGAAGGACATGACGGTGTACTCGTACTGGCCATAACGAGTGACAAAGGCTGTCTTGGGGATGTCCCCGTTTCTGATCTTGATTTGGTGGTAGCCTAACCTCAAATCCATCTTAGAGAAAACTGATGATCCAACAAGCTGATCATACAGGTCGTCGATCCTGGGAAGCAGATATTTGTTCTTTATCGTGACTAAATTAACGGGACGATAATCTACAACCATCCGCTTTGTACCATCCTTCTTCTTGACTAAGAGGACGGGGCAAGCCCAAGGAGAAGAACTGGGACGAATGAAACCCTTTTGCAAGGACTCATCAAGTTGTTTCTTAAGCTTGACTAGTTCTAAGGGTGCCATTTTGTAAGGTCTCCTGGAGATTGGAGCGGTTCCTGGGATAAGATCTATGACGAAATCTACATCTCTGTCAGGTGGAACACCTGGCAGTTCTTCTGGAAAGACATCCGGAAAGTCATGGACTACCGGGATATCTTCGAGGTCTGGAAGAGGGCTGGCGTTAAGAGAATAGAGCTGATGCTTTGCAACTCTAGTGGAGACAGTGACTATCTTGCCAGATGGGTGTGTAAGCTGAACATACCTGGAGTAAAAATCAATCTTGGCATGATGAGCTGTCATCCAGTCCATACCCAAGATGATGTTAATATCTGAGGACTTGAGGGCTACAAGTGATGCAAGGAATACAAGTCTGTCAACAAGGATTTCATTACCATAACTTAGTCTGGTGGTTTGCCATCTAGACTCTGGGGTTTTAATTTCAAGTGGAGTTGGCATATCACAAAATGAGATGTCGTGCAAACGAGCATAGTCTTCAGAAATTAAGGAGTGAGATGCTCTAGTATCGAACAGAACCGATGCTGGATGACATTTTACAAGAGTGTACCAAGAACGACATCCGGTTCATCATGAGCATTTTTAGCTGAGACGTGATGCACACATCCATGTTCAGTGCGAGCTGGCTTGGCACAGATCATCTTGCTTGATGGCTTAACACAGCCAACATACTTCTCAGGATGGGATGGAGAATAACTAGTCTAGGAGCAGTCACGTGCATAGTGTCCTGGCTTCCCGCATGTGAAGCAAGTCCCTGAAGTTGGACATGGACCCACACTGACAAGCAGTCTACTAATAGGCCTGGGTGGAGCACACGACTGAGCTGGGTGGGATGCCACATAAGATGGCCTCGGTGGATATCCGGAAAAAAGAGCGGAGTTCAGAACCCAAATCCGGCGCTTCTGAGAACTAGAACCGGAGGAGGATCCCAAATCACGGGTGTGCTTATGGGACTCCTCGTAAGTGAGCTGAGTTGTCTTTGCATTAATGGCCTTGTTCACAAGAGCTTGGAATGTATCACAATGATGCAGGTGGAGATCACGACGGAACTTGGGGTTAAGACCCTTCCGGAACCTAGCCTGCTTCTTGGCGTCCGTGGACACATCTTCTCTGGCATAGCGGGCAAGGTTATCAAACTCTCCACTTTAAGCATCAATAGCCATCTTACTCTGTGTGAAACTACAGAACTATTCTCTATCGCAATTGATGAGGGCCTGACGAATGTGATGCTCACGAAAAGCCTCAGTGAAATCCCTCCAGGTAGAAATCTGGCCAGCTGGAAGCATAGCCTAATAGTTCTGCCACCAAAGAATAGCAGGACCTTCCAGGTGGTATGTGGCATAGGTGAGCTTGTCATCTTTAGCTACGTTCGCGGAACGCGGCTTATGAGTGATGCTATGGAGCCAGTCATCTGCATCGAGTGGATCAATAGAATCATGAAAGGTGGGTGGGTGCAAGCGGATGAAGTCATGAATGGTCGCAGACTCTTTGAACTGATGTGCGGTGTTCTCCTCTATACCTGCCAACAAGTGGATGGACTCACGCTTGTTCCTCTCCATCTATGGCATAAACTCTGCCAACGAAGGTTGGTCGGGAGCATCCTCATACCTACCATCTCGGTGGTTCTGGCTACGAGCAATAGAACTTCGCTTAATTGATGACATCCGGAGAAACGAAACCAAGGAAGGAATCAACATCAACTATAGACTGCAGAATGTAGGACAAGGAAATTAGTATCTCTCGAATTCCTAGGGCAATTCCGGCAGCATAACTGCAATAAAATGCTCAGAATGAGACATCCTGCTAAAATGGGATAGTACAACAACTCAACATCACCACTCAAGGTTCTGAGATAATACTAAACAGGCTACACTAGAAGTACTCGAAAACTAGGATATGACTCTGATCAACTAGTCCTATGGGACTACGGAGTAGTAACACATGATCTTGATAGACGGAAGAGAAAGCATAGTTTCTTAACCTCGTAGGAAAGATAGAATGAGTCAGATCAGAAGTCCATGAGGTAAAGGAGTAAAAAGAGCCCTACATTCTTTCCCACAATCAATCCCCTTACATAACTAAAGAATTTATAGACTCAACTTTGACCAGTTTGGCTTGGTAATCCTATAGGCAGTCAGGCTCGGATACCAAAGTTGTCGGACCCCGATCCTAAGTCACACCGATCTAGCATGTAACACATCATATCACTTTGCGGCCTCACACACGGTATTCCCACGGGTGCTACCTTACCTGGCCTAGGACTGTTTGCGCATTTTGTGTCACGTATATGATTGTGTCACTAGCATCCATATGACAGAGAACCCGGGGCGACATGACTAGTCGTAAACCCAAGGTGCCACAAACTTACAGGAATAGGCATACATGATCCAGCAACGAACGTGTCAGTCATTAGCGAGTGAATCCGGGCTGTAGTAGCTGGGCTAACAGGACTCCGGAGAATCCGGGCTATAGAAGGCTAACAGGACTCCGGTAAACACTGCGTGACATTTCCTCAAAGGGACAGACACATGAATGAAGAAGGACACATGCCAGCCAGCCTAAGTGTTCCAGAGCAGTAGCAAGCTACCATGGCTCAGTGGAAGCACTAGGAGACATTTTCCCATAAGAGAGGCTAGCAAGAATAAACAACTAGGTTGTCGGATCCCACACATAGCAATACACATTACACGTACGCATAACATGCAAGTATGTGTTGTACAACATGGCATCACAACATAACTCAACAACTCATATAGATAAAGACTCAGAAGAGTCATCATAGCATTTATTACAAACAGGGGTCACATGACCCTACATTCAGAGCATACAAGCAACAAGCGGAAGCATTACATGTCTGAGTACAGACATCTACAAATGAAAAGGGCTGAAGAGCCTGACTATCTACAACATCCGATCAAGATCGTAGCTGAGGTACAAGCTACTTGTCGAAGTCCACAGAAACTAGTAAGACCAAAGTCTCCGCTGCAAAGACATAAATAAAGCAATGTGAGTACAAAGGTACTTAGCAAGACTTACATCAGATCCTATCATACCTGCATTTTTATCAAGAAGGCAATGTGGGGTTTAGTTGCAGCAAGCCAGCTTTGACTCAATGGCTATGCTATTCTACGACTACGAGTAACTTCTTTGAGGTGAGACAGCGCACACGAGTCCACTAATCAGCACACAATACACTACTATGTATTCATCCTCATCTCCCTGCGAGAAGGCCATCCATAGAACTCACACTTGTCTTGAGCATTTTAGAGTATCCACTTCAAGTTGTCTAGGTACCACGTAAGCATCCAAGAAGTCCATAACCGCGGACTCGGCTATTCGAATAGATCATGTTAACCCTGCAGGGGTGTACTTCACAAACACTCTCGCCAGTTACCACCATGTACATGTCATGTATCTCGGCAACCTTCAAGCGAAAGCCTGGCGAGGGTGTCGGCCACGACATGACTAACCACACAAGACTCTAGTCCAGGTTTATCGCCTATTCGGGTTCTACCCGCAAGGGAGTCCGGCCAAGGTTTCCATCACGCCCCCAAATGATGTGTGCAGGGTTCCCGAGCCCACCATACGGGTGCCACTCGGTACACCAGGCCACGTGTGCCTAGTCTATCCCAAGCCCACCCTGCCGGGTGCCACTTGGTAGAAAAATAACACTACCTACAAACACCAGAAACTAGTTGCGACTCCTGGACAGAGATCAAGTTGGTTAATAAGTCAAGAGGGGCACTTAAGCATTCCAATGCGTGGTAGTAGCTAGTCATTGGACGACATACACAGAACTCAGTGCTTAAGGACGGATCCAGTGAGACAACCCACCATGTACTCCTACATGGCCTCTCACCGCTACCTTTACCACATCGTGTTCACACACTTAACTCTCAGCATCAGAACATAGCACTACACTCCAATTCATTCCTAATGAATCAGAACTGACGCACTGTAAGCACTAGCAGGCATGGCATGGTAGGAACACAACAATGGCTTCAATCAACTCCTACACATGCTAGTGGGTTTCAACTATTTACTATGGCAATGACAGGTCATGCAGAGGAATGGGTTCAACTACCGCAGCGCAAAGTAGCAACTGAATCATTGTTGTCCTAATGCAATAACAGAGAGCAGGAGCGAAAGAGTAGGATTGTATCAAAATGAACAACGTGTTTTGCTTGCTTGGTAGATCAACAGGGGGCACTGCTCGTCAGACAGGTACTCTGGAGCACTCTCCGGAGCAGGACCTATCGAGAAGGAATGGTGTCGGCAATCAATACACAAGCATATGCAACAATATGATGCATGAACATGGCATGAAGATGTGATGTTGGTTGGGCTCATGCAACTAGCATTCATTTGATTGAAGTCCATTTGGACCAAAGGTTCAAATGCAACTCCAAAATAAGCTCTTATAAATGCCATTTATATGTTTTCACCTATACAGTAGGTATAAGTTTGTTTGTCATGCATGAAACTAGTATAGATGAATAGATTAAATTTTTCTGATAATTTTACATATATAAATTATTTCAATTTGAGCTACGGTTCAATTTCTATGAATTTTTGAAGTTTATATCAATTTGTGGAATTTCCTGATTTGTTTTAATACCAGAAAAGAATAACTGCGTCAGCATTTCGTCATGCCAGTGTCAGCAGGTCAACGGTGCTGACCAGGTCAAACCTGACGTGTGGGATCCACACGTTAGTGTCACAGGTTAAATAGGGGGGGTTTAACTTATCCTAATTGCAGGATTAGTGGCGCTAGGGCCCACTAGTCAGTGTGAGGGGTTAGGTTAGGTGGTGATTAGCACTAAGCTAAAGTGCTAATAACGTGACAATGGGGCCCACCTAACGGGCCGGCGAGGTCAAAGCGGTTAAACCCGCCGGCGTTTAGCCACCGACGAGGCCGAACGCGGCGGAGGGGCATGGGAATCGCCCTCCGGCGACCATTCCGGCGGCGGAGACCACGGGCGAGGAGCTGAGCCTCGTCCGTGTCAGTTGGAGCAAGCGGGTGGGTGCGGGGGTGCCGGAGCTCGCCAGAAATGAGCTCGAGGCGGCTGCCAGAGTTCGGCCAAGTGCGCGTGCATTGTTGCAGTGCTCGGCCAAGGCTGCGGTTGGCGGCGTGGGCTTGCTGGGGAGTTGTGGAGCGCGTTGGCATGCGCGGGTGTGAGCTTCGGTGGCCAGGGCGACGACGGCGACATGGATGGCTGTGAGGAGCTACGGCCATGGCAGGAATAGGGCTACGGCGTGGGAACTACTAAACAGAGAGAGGGAAACGAAGTAGGAGCTCACAGCGGACTCGACGGGCTTGACGGCACGCTCGGAGTTGCACTGGAGTCAGCGGGGCGGCGATGGCGTTCCACGGCGGCCGGAGATGAAGAAAATGGCGTTGGTGGCGCTCCAGGGCCTCCCGAGGCGCGTGGCTTGCCGGACAGGTAGCCGGCGACATGGCGGAGCTCCTGAGCTTGTCGTAGAGGCGAGGCCATGGCGGAGGGCATGGCGACGGCGAGCGACGGTGACGGTGGCGCTCGAGTGCAGTGAGAGGGAGAGGTCCAGGGGAGGAGGGAGAACAAGAGAGATTGAGAGAGGTGTGGGGCGGCGCGTGGTGTCGCGCGGGGCATCCACGCGATAAGGGGGAGACAGGCAGGCAGGTGGCGTGGCGGCACGGCCGTGCGTGTGCGCCGGCCACACAACTGGCCGACTGGCGCCAGGAGGACGACGGCGCTGGTGGGCTGGTCCAGCTGTGCTGCATAGTGCTGGGCCAGCTGAGGCGCCAGGGGCTGCAAGTAAGCATAGGTAGGTCTTTCCATTTTGTTTTCTTTTCTATTTTTCTTACATTTGTTCCGATTTAGTAGAAATACTAAATCAACTTGTTTAATTCTGTAAGTTTTTGTAGGGACTAGTTGGACCACTCTAAAGCCCCTCACCAAAATTCAGAAATATTGGACAATATTATATATACTTAAAAATATTTATCCAACGCAAATAATTACTGGGTTAATCCAAATGGCCAGGAATAAATATCCATGAGCTCCTGAAAATATTGGTTTGAATTTCACCTCTGACCATTATTTTCGGAGAGCAACATGAACATTTTCTTGGACCTTTTTGGAGCAATTTTTATCTGGGTCATTTCCAGAAATGATTTCTGAGGGTTTCAAATTTAAGTGGAATTAAATCATGATGCACACTTGACTAGCTAGTCTAGGTCATACTAGAACTAGGGATGTGACATTCGAGTATTTTTTCTTGCACTTCGAACCTTGCTAGATTTATCCGCACTTGGTTACTTTGTTCGAATGCAGTTGCTTCGCTTTCACTGATCTTTTGATTTTCTTGGTTTGAATGAATTTGGGATCACAACTGTCCCTCCGAGTGAGAGGGTTGCTCCCCAATTGGAGGCAATGTTGTACTTGTGGCGCAGCCCAGAGTGCATTCCAATGTTGTACTTGTGGTGCAGCTCAGAGCGTGGAGTCAATGTTGTACTTGTGGCGCAGCTCAAAGTGCATTCCAACATTGTAATTGTGGTGCAGCTCAGAGCGTGGAGTCGACGTTGTACTTGTGGCACAGCTCAAAGTGCATTCCAACATTGTGCTTGTGGTGTAGCTCAGAGCGTGCGTCCAGACATTGTACTTGTCGCATGGCTCAGGGCGTGCCTCGAGGTGCTTTTAACTTAGGGGAGTACAGGATTGCAGCTAAGTCCCCGAGTGAGAGGATCGCTCCTCACTCGGAGTGTTTCTGAAACTTAGGCGAATCGGGTTCACGGCTAAGCCCTCTAGTGAGATGATGGCTCTTCACTTGGAATGTTTTTGAAACTTAGGCGAGTACGGGATCACAGCTAAGCCCCGAGTGAGAACTTAGGCGAATCAGGTTCGCGGCTAATTCCCCGAGTGAGAGGATCACTCTTCACACGGACTGTTTCTGAAACTTAGGGGAATTGGGTTCGCGGCTAGGCCCCCGAGTGAGAGGATCGCTCTGCACTTGGAGTGTTTTTGAAACTTAGGCGAGTGTGGGATCGCAGCTAAGCCCCCGAGTGAGAGGATCACTCTTCACTTGGAGTGTTTTTTGAAACTTAGGCAAATCGGGTTCGCGGCTAAGCCCTCGAGTGAGAGCGTTGCTCTTCACTCGGAGTGTTTTTGTAACTTAGGCGAGTACAGGATCGCAGCTAAGCCCCCGAGTGAGAGGATCGCTCTTTATTCAGAGTGTATTTGGAACTTAAGCGAATCGGGTTCGCGGCT